>NW_004955405.1:35811605-35844289 GCF_000276665.1 Chinchilla lanigera | reverse complement strand
GCTCCTCGGAGGATGAAAACAGCCAAGTTCATCAGGAAAGCCAGCATGACGAGCTCCTCCAACAGAACCAACAACTCCTTACAGCTTTTACCAGCTCCAACAGCCTTCTCTGCTCCCAACAGCTTTCTTCTTCTCCAGGTCTGCCTCTTATGCTGCTGTCAGCAATCCCCAGGTGGGCCTCCCACACCCAGCACCGTGCTTACTCAGTTCAGCTGGGGGTTATAAGTTGATCACCAGTTATCAATCCACTACAGTGGCACAGTCCTATAATCCCAGCACTCGGGGAGGCTGAGGCAGGAAGATTGCCACGACTTTGAAGCCAGCCTGATCTACATAGCAGGACCAAGGCCAATCTGAACTGCCAAGTAAGATCCTGTCTCAAAAAAAAAAAAAGGAAAGCCGTCGGCTTTGAATGTGCCCTCTCTCGTTACCTCTTCCTCTTTGTCTTCCCACAAGAAGGAAAAACCTTCCCTTTTCCTCTTCCCACTTCCCTCCTCTCACTCTCTCCACGTCCCATTTCTCCTGTCTTCTGCATCATTTCTTGTTTTCTCTTCTCACTTCTTCCCTCCTCCTTCACATTCTCTCACTTCCCCTTTTCCCCACCTGTCAGTGGTTGAAATAAAATGAGTTTTAGAATTGTTTAGCTAGTGGATTTTTTTATTACTATTCTAAGGGCCTTTGGTTCTCTGTCATCCTTGTTATAGCCCGTGTAACCAGTTTTTATCTTTATTTCATATCAGCATTCCATGTCAGATTTCATTTAAAAGAAGAATTTTGCACTTTTAAAAGTTTGAAAGCAAAACACATCATAAATAATCAATCAGTAGTATTGCAGGGGCATTATCAGTTTTTTGAGGTTGACGGGAGAAAAACCTTGGCTTTCCCACGGTGTAGTGCCAGGGGTTCTCTTGCAGTCATCGCTAAGCTGAATGGTGCACTAGGATGGCGTACATCTCACACCGAGACACAGGCAACTGCGTACTTATTTTCTGTCCGTATGACTTCGTCTTTTCTGGATACTTCATATAAACAGTTCCTGTAGTTTTTTCTTTTTCTAGTTTTTTTTTTGGTTTTTTTCCGGTACCAGGAATCGAACTCACGACCTTGCATTTGCCAGGCAGGCACTGTGCCACTGAGCTAAATCCCCAGCCCCTTCTTTTTCTAGTTATACATTATCCTAACCCCCTACTTGTTGTATGACAACATTATAGTTTCTGAGTTTAGCCCACTATAGTAAAATAAATCAAGAGCGGTCCAAAACTCAACTTGATGGCATTTATCCGTGTAGACAGAACTATTCCATTTTTATATACATAATGGAAGTGAAATTGATGTAGCTGTCATCGAGGGTAAATTGACCATATGAACAAAAGTTTTGTAGGTGTTTTTATTTGACTTCGCTTTTCTCCTCTGGATATTGTTTTTTTTTTCTTTTCTTTTTTACAGTCAGGGTCCCCTTGGCAGCACAGGCTTGCCTTGAGCTCACCCTGTAGCTCAGGCTGCACTTGGACTTGTGGTGATCCTCCTAGTTCAGCTTCCTGAGTGCTGGGATTATAGACGTGTGCCACCATGGCTGGGCATCTTTTTAAGGGGGAGTATTAAACAGATTTTGTCTATTCAGTATAATTTAATTTAGCAAACTGTTCCTTGGTCATTTCATGTCATTTTGAAAGACCTGGCTATGACCCTGTCTGAAACAGGAAATGATTTCTGCCCTTGGGTTGTGATGACTGGTCCATAGTTGCCTATGACTGAAGCACTGGGTCTTTTTTGTAAATTTATGAGGTTACGGAGAGGGGAAGGGTCACAGGCTGGAAAAGCTCCTTTGTCTGGGATCACTGGTGACACTTTTGCCGTCATATGACTGAACCAACACAGAGGAGAATGAAAAGTGGACCTGCCAAGTGGAGAGAGTGAGGTTCCTCAAATGGTGCCCCTAAGGGCACCACGTGGACCTCAGTGTCCAGCCGTGCCTGAAGCCAGCTCATCACTTGTACTCCTGTTGCAAAACAAATACATTTTTTTAAAAGCAAGGTTAAGTTTCTATTTACTTGTACTCTGAAGTGTTCTATGTGACTTAAAAATAATTTTTTTTTATGACAGCATTTTGGAGCTAGAATTCACACGCTATAACATACCATTCACCCATTTAACATATGTAGTTCACTGGTTTTTAGTGTACTCACAGATGGTGCAGCCATTGTAACAGTCAGTTTTAGAGCATTTCATCACTCTCAAAAACCCCTGTACCAGAACTCTCAATCCATTTTTCCCGATTGCATTAGTAAGCTTTCCTATTACTACATATAATACTTCACGCTCACCTTAAAAGGAGGAAGGGTTTAATTTAGCTCATGTTGCAAGGGGTTCAGTTCATGGTCTACAGTCTTCAAGGCGAGAAGCGTGGTGGAACAAAGGCTTTCAATTGAGGATGTACAGCAGGGGAGCAACACCAGAGATGAACAGGTGAGGGACCATGTATAGTACTCAAGACCATACCTTCACATCTCCGTGCTGCCCAGACACACCCCAGAGTGTGCTCTACTAAACTGATAGGCATTTCTTAATCCAATGGAATTGACATGTCAAGATTAACAGTGACACTGATACTCAGGCAACCACTAATTTACTTTCTGTCTGTATGACTTGGTTTATTCTGGACACTGTGTAAGTGGGACTGTACAATATATGGTCTTTTGTGACTGGTTTCTTTGGTTTAATGTAATATTTTCAAGGTTCACCTAAGTTATTGCATGTATCAGTGCTTCAGTCTTTTGAATGGCCAAACAATGTTCCATTGTATAAACATACCACATTTTGTTCATGCATTCACCACTTGATTGACATTTGGGTGTTTTCTTCTTTTTTGGCTGTTCCAGATAATATAGCTACAAGAATTCATGCACAAATTTTTACACAGACATATATTTTCATTCCTCTGGGGCTATATATGTATCTGGGAATGGTATTGCTGGGTCATGTGATAATTCTATTTGACCATTTGAGGAACTGTCAGACTTTTAACAAAGTAGCTGTGCCATTTTACTTATTTACCATGAGGGTTCCAACTTTTCACATCCTTGCCAACACTTGTTATTATCTGCCCTTTTGATTATACCCATGCTACTGCATATGAAATGATATATCATGGTGACTTTATGTTTCCCTGATGGCTGGTGATGTAAGTGTATTTTCATGTGTTTATCAGCTGTTTGTGTATCTTCTCTCAAGAGCTGTCCACATCTTTTGTCTATTTTGAGTTGTTCATTTTTTATTGAGCTGTAAGTGTTGTATATACAATTCTCTTACCAAATATATGGCTTGCAAATGTTTTCTCTGGTTCTGTGAGCTGTCTTTCTACTTTTAAAAAATTATTTCTAGTGCTGGAGATTGAACCCAGCATTTCATGAATAGTAGGCAGCTTTCCGTCTCTGAGCCACATCCACATCTCCACTTTTGGATAGTGTCTTTTGAAGCACACAGAGTTTTAGTTTTAATGAGTCCAGTTTGTTTTGTTTGTTTGTTTCAGTCCTAGTGTTTGAATCTGCAGCCTTTCCACTGAGCTGCATTCCCAGCCCATTTTTAATTTACATTTTTTAAGAGAGGGTCTTGCTAAATTGCCAAAGAGGGACTCAAGCTTGCACGCTCCCCTAAGTGCTGAGACTACAGGCATGTGCTCCCCTGCCTACCTCTTCTGTTGCTTTATTTTTGGGTTGGAACTATTGCTAAACCTGAGCTCATGAAGATTTATCCTTAGGGGTTTTATTGTTGTTTTGAGAAAAGGTCTCTCTATGCAGTTCAGGCTGGCCTTGAACCCACTATGGCGATCTTCCTGCCCCAGTCTTGCAAGTGCTGGAATTACAGGCTATAGGCATGTGCCACCACGCCCAGCACTCTGTTTTCAGTGTTACTTTGCTGTTCAGAGTTCTTTGCAATTCCATGTGAATTTGAGAACCAGCTTGGTAATTTCTGCAGAGCAGCAGCCCTGACTGCAGAAGTGGTTAAACTGAAGCCTTAGACCCTCGGGGGAGTGTTGCCATCAGCGTGGAGTCTTCCAGTCCGTGGGCGCAGGGCGCGGTCTTTCCCTTCTATGTAGATCATCATGAACGTCTTTCAGTGATGTTGTTTTTGCAGTAAAAATTCTGCACTTTTATTAAATTTATGCCTGAGTTGTTTTTGTGGGAAGTGAGGGGAAAGAGGACAGTACTAGAAATCAAACCCAGGGGCTTGTGCCTATCTTTTAAAATGAAATTATTTCTCAGAGTTTGTTTGAAGTTTCTTCCCTACAAAAGTAAATAAGTAGAATTTATTTCTGTATATTAATTTCTGTGTCCAGCAACCCTGAACTCATCCATTAGTTCAGGATGATTTTTTTTTTTTTTTTTTTTTTTAGTTGATTCTTTGCTCTTCTTTTCTGTATAGAAGGTCACATCATCTGTGAATAGAGGTGATTTTTCTTCTTCCTTTCCAATCTGGATGCCTTTTATTTATTTTTCTTGGCCAGTTGTCATAGCCAGAGCTATAACCTCTAAGAGAATGTTGAAGTGATGAGAGCAGACATGATTATTTTTTCTTGTTTGAGACAGAATCTCCCTATGTAGTTGAGGATGGCCTTTAACTCACTATGTAGCCCGGGCTAGGCCTCAAACTCATAGCAGACCTCCTGCCTCAGCCTCCCGAATGTTAGGATTACAGAGACATGCACCACCATGCCTAGGGTGAACAGATATCCTTGTCTTGTTTTTGATTTTTGGCAAAAAGGGAAAGTATCGGTATTCAATGTGATATTTAACATAATAAATATGATGATTGAGTATGATAGTAGTAACTGTGAGGTGCTCATAGATGCTTTTTATCAGATTTAGGAAATTTATGTTTTCTGTTAGTATTTTATCTTGAAAAGACACTAGATTTTGTCAAATGAGTTTTTTGCATTTATTGAAATGATAAGGGAGGCTTTAAAATAATGTATGGTAGTACGTAACTGATTTTTTGGAGGAGACGTTAAGTCAGCCTTGCATACTGGGATAGATCTGCTTGGGTTTGGTATGTAACTATTTTTATATGTTGGATAATTCATCTGCTAGTGTTTTGTGAAGGATCTCTGTATCCCTATTCATAAGGGTAGTGCTCTGAATTCTCTTGGGATTTCTTTGGCTTTGGAGTCAGGCCAGTACTTGCATCATAGGAGGTGTTTGGAAGTCCTGCTGTGTGTCCTGTGGAAGATTTAGATTATTTGGTATTCTTTTCTAAATGTTTGAAGCCCACCTGGTCCTGGGCTTTTCTTTGTGGGTAGCTTTATTATTACTGTCGTCATTGTTATCATCATCATCATCAGTCATATCTCCTTGCCGGCTCTCTCTCAGTTCACATCATGTTTTTGAGGTATGTTCGGACAGTCTCGGTCTTTCTTGGAATTTATCTGTTTCATCTATTTTATTGGATAACATCATTCCTTTGTTAGCATTTTATATCTAAGGTTGGCAGTAATGTATCTTTCTTTCTGATTCTAGCTGTTTTTTTCTTGGTCAGTCGAAACTAAAGGTTTAATGATTTTGTGAATCTTTTCAAAGAATGGCCTCTTGGTGTTACTAATACTTTATTTTTAGTTTTTTAAGTTTTTGAGACAGGATTTTGCTGTGTAGTCCAGGCTGGCCTTAAACTCACTAGGTAGCTCAGGCTGGGCTCAAGTCCACGGTGATCCTCCTGCCTCAGTGCTGACATCACAGGCTTGCACCACCACACTCGCCTTGATCTTACTGACTTTTCAAAAATCATTTCTCTGTCTCATAATACTGTCCACATACTAATAAAGATAGAAACTTATTTTTGAATTTGTTTTTTACAATAGGACTTTATTTTTTAAGATTTGTCAAGTATTTTGAAATGTTTTCTGAGCATTATATTCGTTTGATCAGATTCTCGTATGCTTGACACTGAAACCGATTTGAGAGGAAACGTCAGAAGTGACTCGGCACCGCTGAGCAGCGGCAGGGGTGACCGGAAGAAACAGCACAGTGTCACACAGGCGACTCAGACGAGCCCCGAGGCCCCGCCGCCCTCTCCGGCAGTGAGCTTTCCTGAGTGCTCCTTGGACTTCACACGGGAACAGGTACCGTGAAGCCTAATACAGATGCCACTCCAGCAGTTAAATTAAGTGTTGAGATTCTAACAGTTAAGACGTTGGGTTTACTTATGTCAATAAAGTATATCAAGTGCCCCGTGTACCTGAGCACTGTGCTAGATGCTGTCTTCGATTACGGTGTTGAGCAAGATGAACGAAAATACTGTAATTTCTTCCCCTTCCTGCAGTGCTGTCAATATTGTGATTGTTTTTTTATTCTCCAGATCTTTTCCATTTTTTCAAAACTGATACTTAAGGATATACCTTATAGTTTTTTACTTAACATTGTTTGACACTTTTTCACATTGCTACATTTGCTTCATATTGAATTTTAATGGCTGAGTAATATGCATGTGGCTATATTATCATTTCTGAACCTTCCTCTTACCATTTGTTAACATTCAAGTTGCTTCTGATTTTTTCTGTCATTATAAACAAAATGTTCAGCAGAATTTTAATTCACTCTGGAACCACGGAATGAGTTCATTCATCTGTTCATCAGAGATTTATTGGATGACATTTCTGAACGAATGTATAATTGAGCCGTATACCTTCTCTGTGTGCTGAATAACTCAGAGTCTAGTGGCAAAGGCAGGAGTTTGCACTCAGGGGTCGTAGTGTGCCAGGCTAAGTGCTATACCACGGAGTTGAAGTGTGCGGGCAACTGCTGTACCCAATTTGATCTGTAAGGCAGGAAATCTTGGGTTGGGACTAAAAAATGAGAACTGGTTGAAATTAAAAATATGTATTTTATTGTGTGTATATAAATACAAAGTCCTTAGCTTTATTAAATATTTCTATTTAAGGGCTAGGAATGGCTTTAAGAGGACAAAATACTTGAATTATGTATAGGGAAGACCTATTGGCCACCCAGAAGAAACTGTCTGGAGCTTAAGAGAGAGGTTTGTACTGGATCATGATTCCTGTGATAGAGTAGTTGAGCTACAGAAGTAGCTACGACTATCCAAGAGAGTGACTCAAATGACAGGAGCAGACCCGCTGTGGCATCTGATAGAACATGAAAATTCCAGGCTTCCTAGAAGATAAGATGAAAAAGAAATTGATCAAAGTAATAAGCATGAAAGAGGCGGGAAAACCAGAGAAGAGAGGGTCTTGGAAAGAATTGGGGGTCAGCAGTGTCTGACGCTGTGGGGAGGTGACGGTGAGACAGTCACTGTTAAATCACAACCTAGGCGTTAGCGTTTTGGATCCCTGGATCAAAACTTAGGGACATTTTTAAGTTTGTGACAAGTGTTTCCGAGTAGCTGCTCCAAGCAGCTTGCAGTTTAAGTGGACCCTCACCAGCATGGGGTACTTTTACTATCGCAGCTCTCACACTTTGGATGGTGTATAAAATATTGTGTATTTCTTGGAAGTGATGTACATGTTTTTATTTTCCAATTTATCTTTTCAGCTCATAGAAGAGAATGAATCTCTTAAACAGGAACTGGCGAAAGCTAAAATGGCTCTTGCAGAGGCTCACTTAGAAAAAGACGCGCTTCTTCATCAGATAAAGAAGATGACAGGTGAATAACAGGAGTGGTGATCAGAACTCAGACTACAGCTCAGGAGTAGGAAGGTTGTATTCATAATGCACATGTTACGAGAGGGTGGAAGACTTTCCTTTTCAGGAAGTTAAAATGACACGGAATATAGCGAGGTGGTGACTGTTCCAAAGCCAGTTTGGAAAGTATTAGGTACGAACATTACAACCTTGCAGTTGTTCTGCGTTCGGGGATTCAACCCCTTTTAAACCAGTGTGATCCAGGGAAGTCAGCACATACTGTAAAATAATTACATGCTTAATGATAGCCAGATGTTATTTCCTAATTTTGATAATCTCATTGTAAGAATTTTTTTAAAGAAAAAGAAAACCTGTTGTGTTCACATGGATTATTGAATTTATTTCTCATTATTTGTTAATAATTTACTACTCTTCACAGAGATTCAAATGCTTTTAGGGCTACTGTAAAGTAAAAGGAGGCTTACATTTTAAATGTTATTAAAATTATGTACTTAACTCTATAATTATTTAATTACTGTAAAAAGTCTAATTAAATTAATAAATTATATAATTAATAAGTTGAAGAACCGAAAAACCTTCACCCTACTGAACTTACTAAAGTAACTTGAAAATGTGAAAAAAGCCACTTTAGACAATGGGTAAACTATGTAAGTGGAAGCTATAATTTTCACAGAAAGATCGTACAAATGTAAAAATAAAAAGCACAAATATTAGCATAGTCAAGTAATTTATAAGGCATTACTTGTACATTCCTTTAAAATTTTATTGTTGAAGTGAAATTTAATTGCCCTAAATTTGGCAGCATTTGTAATTATAAAAATTTTAATTAGTACTATTTGTATTATTTCTTTACCTTTATCATTCCTCTTTAAGAAGAATGTTTTTGGGGAATTTATCTTTCACACACTTAAAATAATTTCATATCATTCTTGTAATATTATATTAGGTAGGTGTTTGCACATACTGAATTTATAAAGCTAGTTTTGATTAAAGCTCTATGTGATATATACATATATACATATATATATATAGTCTTCTATGGTAAGAGTTATTGTTAAATTTTGAATTCTATTTTGTAGGAATTAAGGTTGAAAACAACATGAGAGAATCTTAATCATGCTTTATGAAATAAAAGTATATGAATGTAAAGAACAGAGGCTTTGAAGATCTAAAATGTATGTCTGATAGCATTAACCTAAGTGGTGTCTATTTTAAAAATTCACATTCTTAGACATAAGTATATCCAAGTCAGAACATGAAACACCTGGACTATTCTTTTTTTTTTTTTTTTTTTTCCTTTTAAAGATACTTGAAAGTTCTGAACCACGTTGCCACACTTCCTGGTGCTTTGCCTGCGTGGCATGACTTACAGAGCTGTCCTTGTTCGGAGTGCTTGAGGGGCACATGCCTCGTTTACATTGAGCGTTGGAGTGGTATAGGTTTTGTTGAGAACAGTTCTGGCATTGTTTCTCATACATCATCCATGGTCATTGACATTACTTAAAAATACAGGAACTGTTTGGAGAGCTGAGGATACAGGCAAGAACAAATTAAATTGTTATTATTTTACCACAGAGTATTTTAAAAATCGTGAAACTATGCTAACCTAAAACTGTATATTACCTGTAGATTAACACAGAGGTCTAATCAAAGATTTAAAGTATATAGCTCACATTTTTAAGTGGAGAAATTTTGATTTGTAGGTATGTACTTAGCAAAAACAGTCTGTATTATGGAAAAGAAAGATTGATGGGACCTTAACTTCTTCTGAGCTGACGGTGTTTCTATTGCCTTGTTCTATATAAATTAAAATTTTTTTCTGTGGTATATCATAATTGCTTAACGTTATAGAAGCTGAATGTTTTCCTTATTCTTTTTAAATGTATTTGACCTTCCCAAGAAAATCATATAAACAAGAATTGATAAAATTCTGAACATTCTATGTGCGTCGTTTGATTTTTTTAAAAGGAAGAATATTATTTTAATAGAGCTTTAAAATTCATAACACACTGCCAAAAACATTGTGTCATTAATATCTAATTCCTACAATAAACTGTGATATTAGCTTGATTACAATCAGCTTGATACTATCCAACTACTGGAAGTCTCAGAAAGGACAAGTGAATTGACTAAAATTATAATTATAACCTGATCTTTGGACTTTCAGCCCACCTAATGCTTTTATTTTAGTTGATAATTAATTCACAGATTTTGCAGGGCCAGGGGTAAAAGGAGGAATCATTGTCTCACCTTTTTCCTTTTAAGATGATTATATACTTTTAACAGTATGTGTATGTGTGTTGTTGGACGTGTTGTGTGTGTGTTATTCAGATTACTTAAAACGTAGTGGGACAGTTTGTTAAGTTAACCCCCAACTGTTCAGCAAATACAAACTTATCAAGGTTTTTTAAATGACTATGAAGTTGTCATACTGTGAAATATTTTTTGGTTAAATTTCTAGAAGACAGATGTTAATGATTAGGAGATGGAAATAATGATTGTGCTTTGCTTTTTATTTTATGTTTTTTGGTTTGAGGGAGAGTCTTTGTTTTGTTTCATTTTTATTTTTAGTTGGTAAGTAAAAATTGTATTTATGGGGTGCAGCATGATGTTTGATATATGTATACATTGTAGAATGGAGAAGTCACACTAACATGTGCATTATCTCACTTCTTTCTATTAAAAATATTTCAATCTGCTCCCTAGCATTTTTCTGTTTACAACATAGTGTTGTTAACTGTAGTCACCATAGTGTACAATATATCTCTTGAATTTATTACTCCAACTAAAATTTTGTGCCCTTGGGCAAACACTCCCTCACACCTGTACAGCCTTTGATAATCATCATTTTACTCTCCATTCCTGAGTTCAGTTTTGTTACATTTCACATTTGAGCAAGATCATGCAGTATCTGTCTCCCTATACCTGGCTTATTTTACTTACTGTGATGCCCCTCATATTAATCCATATTGTCGGAAATGGCAGGATTAAATAGTATTCTATTGTGCTTATATTCTACATTTTCTTTCTCTTCTTCTTCTTTTGGTCTTTTTGAGACAAGGTCTTGCTATGCAGTTCAGGCTGGCTTGGAACTCACAGTGGTCCTCCTGCCTTAGCCTCCTGAGTGGTAGGATTGCAGGCAGCACCACCATGCCCGCATATTCTACATTTTCTTTATCTGTTTGTTGGAGGATGCTTCGTTGATCCCATAACTTGGCTTTTGTGAATATTGCTGCTGTGGACATGGTATTGCAGATGCTTCTTCAACATACTGATTTCATCTGAGATTCCATTTTGAATTTCGTGATGGCCTTGCCCTTTGTTCTTCCTAACAGCTGTACTCGTTTACATTTCTACCAACAGTGAGCAAGAGTTTCTTTTTCCACATTCTCACCAACACTGGTTATCTCCCATCTTTCTCTTAGTAACCATTCAATAGGCATGAGGTGCTGCCGTGGTTTTCATCTGCTTTCCCCTAAAGATGGGTGATATTGAGCGTTTTTGTCATATCCTGTTGAACATTTGTGTGTCCCTTTTTGAGAACTATCTATTAAGCCATTTGCCCATTTTTAATTGTGTTTTTTCTTTTGTTGACATTGCATTTTTTATACCTTTTGCATGTTAACCCTTTCTCCGATGTATGGTATGAAAATATATTGTCCCTTTTGAAGATGACATTATGTAATATAACAACCACTGTTAATATCCTATCACAATGTTTTGATTTTTTTTTTAAATTTTTTTTCTGGTACTGGGAGTCAAACTCATGACCTTGCGCTTGCCAGGCAGGTGCTGTGCCGCTGAGCTAAATCCCCAGCCCCAATGTTTTGAAATTCTGTATCATTTTTATTATTCTCTGTGTTCTTTAGTTTATATATTTGTTTTTGTTATTTTGGGTTTTTTTAAATGAAAAACAAAATTTATATGTAATAAACAGGATGACACATAAATGTTAGGATAGTTGGAATAGGTGTATTGCTGATGTCTGTGGTTTATTGAAAGGAACACTCAATGCTTAAAATTTTCTCTTTTTTTGACCAATTTTGCACCCTTGAATCTGGTAATCAGAATGACTGATCTGAAAACAACAATATGCAGTATAAGAACCATTGTTGAACTCCTGTCATCTTGTATGGTGAAGCTCTACATCATTTCCAATGTTATTGTTTTATTACTTGTTACTGTCTTTGATTGTTTGATCAATCTTACATTCTTATGTCTGGTGGACTGAGCACCTTCACTGAAGATAGCAGTATGTAACGTAGCAACCATTGTAAATTCCTATGATTTTGTTTTGGGGTCAAGTATCGTTTTTGTTGTTTTTGTGTTTTGATTTTGTCTTCATTGTTTTGTTAGTTTTTTTAATTTTTAAAATAAAAATTTAAAAAAACAAAGAAAATATATTGGCCCATTCTCTAGGTTGTCTCTTCTCCCTTGATTATTTCCTTTGCTGTACAGAAGCTTTTTGTTGGCTATAATCCCATTTGTCTATTTTACCTATATTGCGTGTGCTTTGGGGGTTATAGCCAGAAAATCGTTGCCTAGACCAGTCTCAGGGGATCTTCCTCTGTTTTGGTCTAGTATTTTTACAGCTTCTGGTCATATGTTTAAGTCTTTTGGTCATTTTGAGTTGTTTTTTGGGTGTAGTGAGGGAGGAGAAGACATACATGAAGACAGTTTTTTTTAGCACCATTTATTGGAGGTGTGTTCTCTATTGTATGTTCTTGGTATCTTTGTTGAAGATCAGTTGATCATAAATGCATGGATTTATTTCTGGGCTGTTTTGTTCCTTTGGTCTGTATATCTGTCTTTACACCAGTACCATGCTGTTTTGATTACTACAGCTTTGCTGTGGACTTTTTTTTAAGAGAAAAAAGAAAACTAACAAAACAACAGCAATGAAGACAAAAACAACAACAACAAAAACAATACGTGACCTCAAAACAAAATGATACCAATTAACAATAGTTGCTATATTACATACTGTTATCTTCAATGAAGTTGCTCAGTTCACCAGATGTAAGAGTATAAGATTGATCAAACAAAGACAATAACAAGTAATAAAGAAAAAAAAACCCACTGGAAACCATACAGTTTTACCATACAAGGTAGTAGGAATTCAACAAAGGTTCTTTCTTATACTCTATATTGTTGTCTTCATTTTATTATTTTCTACGCTGTTTTGTTTATTTTTTTGTTTTTGTTATTTTTTTCTTTTTAAAATGAAAAACAAAATTTCTGTGTATATTCAAAGATGGCTGGGATAGATGTATTGCTGATGTATGTGGTTTATTGAGAAGAACAGTTAATGCTTAAAATTTTCTTTTTTCTTGACCAATGTTGTGGACTTTTTGTGCTTTCTTTTTAATTTCATGTTTGTCAAACACATCTGTGAGGCATCTTCTATTTTTTTCTTTTCTCATTTCTTTTCTCATTCTTTTCTCATTTTCTCATCAAAATGCCACTAGATGATAGTAGTTGGGATCAAAGCATTATTTTTAATTAAGCCTTGTAAGGATGGCTGTGTATAATCACAAGCAAATACATAGGGAAAAAAAACTAACCAGAAACTTTTTTCTGGAGTATTTCTGTGTTATTCAGCGCATGTCAGTACAGAAGTTATACTTCTGACAGTTTTCTGTTAGCTCGCACTCTAATCAAGGCACCTTTTCATCTCATTGACGGCTGCCATTTTTCATGCTGTTTGTGAAGCTGTTATCTTGGAAGTTACATTAAGACACCTTTATTTCCCATCCGTTCATCACCAGGCCCTGCCGTCTCTCTTTGTAAATCTCTCGCAAGTCATGCTTCCCTTCTCACCGCTTCCTAATCTAAACTGCCATCAGCTCCTCCTTGCTGCAGTACTGCAGCTCTCTCCTGGCTTCCTGCAGCTGCTCCGGTCCTCCGGGAATCATGCTGTTCACTGCAGGCAGAATTCCCTTTCGAGTCAAAGTACAATTTTAATCCAAGCAGTTCACCTACCTCCACTCTCACCCTGAGCTGAAATGCATCAAATGGCTTTTAATTGCTTTTATAATGAAAAAAGTATTTAATGTAACCTCTGAGGTCGCATATACGAGGGCCACTATCTGTGCAGTAGTTCTGAGCATCAGTAAGTTCGTGCCTGGGAGGTTAAAAGCGGCCCATCACCTAGAAGATACTCGGTGTGAGTTATTACTGTCATTACCACTTAGCCTCGCTTCGCACATGTTTCTGCCCCACTGCCATTCTCTAAGTGCTTGGAGTGGGAATTAGCAGTGCTTTGTCCATCACAGGACTTCGGTTCATGCAGTATGTTGAAATACATAACCCTCCTCGTTGCCTGGATCCGTCCTATTTGTGTCTCAGGTCTCAGCCACTGATCACTTTCTCGGGGAATCTGTCCTAAATTTCTGTCACAGAGTAAGACCGGCTCATCCGCATGACCACACACCTCTACTTAGCATGTAATGCTTTTATGGCTTTTTAATTTTAAATGTGTTTGTTCAGTTAGGGCCTGACATACTAGATCGTAAATGCCATGAGAATAGGTATTACGTTTTGGGCATTGTTAAACTTTGTATTTTTTATGCCTCATACAGTATCTGGCACAGAGACGGTGCTCAGTAAATTTCTTGAAAGAATAAAATGGGTACATGAGGTATCAAGCGGGTTTTCTCAGTATTGAATTCTGTCAGTTGTGTTGAAGAGAGAGGGAACACAAAGAAGTAGTTGCTGGTTATTCAGAAGGGGCAAACGCCTTGTGCCGTTCTGTGTCCAGGATTGGGATATCGGATCTTCTAATTGATGTGTCACAGAATGGAAAATAAGCACATCCTCTCACGGTGCCGCGGCAGCGCTGCAGCGTCATCTGGCTTTTACCGTAACAGATGGTGTGGTGGCTGCTGAGATCTGCCAGTCCATTTGCTAAACAGGATGGAAGGAAGGCCAAGGAGGGTGGCTGAAACAGTCTCTCCTTGGGAAACTGACTGATACTCAGAACGAATTTCAGCTGTGCCTCGCTCTTACCGGAAAACAGTCCCATTTTAGCCTGCACTTAGAGGTGCTACAAAAGTAAGTTTGGAGCTGTATTTTAATTTTCCTGCAGAGTACATCAAAAGTTGGAATTACCTGTGATATAGACACACTAAAGCAGTAATGTTTCAAAAAGACAAATTTGATTAATTTACAATACTTGATACACTTTTGTTTTGGTTCTTTAGGTGGTCTTTTATTGAGAGGTGCAAAAACTGCCATGCAAACATGTAAGCATGATGGTCTTTATGTACCATTAGGTAAAGTCTAATGAATTAAAATGAAGGCAAATTCATGTTAAAGTTAAAATACTGAAATTTGGCAACAAGTGTTGCTGACACTTGTGCAGTTAGTTTTAGCAGGTTTGAGAATTTGAAACTTTTTTTTGAGACAGGGTCTCACTCTGTAGCCCAGGCTGCCCTCAAACCTCAGCAATCCTCCTGCCTCAGCCTACCTCCTGCTGGGATTGTAGGTATGCGCTACCACACCTGGCTGCAACTTTTTAACAAGAAGATTACTGAGAAATATGAAATGAAATATGTGTTGTTTCTGCTTTGTATATATTATAAAATGTGTAGAATAAATGTTTGGCTCTAGAAGAAACAATCAAGAGTTATATGGAGTTTTTATAAATTCTGAAAACTTTAGACAAAAAGGCAATAGGATATAGGGCCTCACACTTCCTAGGCAGGCACTGCACTCCAGAGCTATATCCCTGACCTCCAGAGTCAATTTCTTGTTTGCAAATTGTACTAAATTTTGATTTTTTGAGTTTTTTTTTTTTGGTACCAGGAGTCGAACTCAGGACCTTCCGCTTACCAGGCAGGCACTTGTGCCCCTGAGCTATATCCCTGGCCCCTAAACTTTGAATAACAAGTGAGATTTCTCATATTCTTGGTTTAACTTTTCACTAATTATGCTTGAAATTACTTGAACATTATGGAAGGAAAGTAAAGTGAAGTGATTAACCTGTCTTAAAATGATACAGCAAAGCATTTTGATTGATATGACAGAAAAGAATGCAAATACTTAATCATAAACGTCCATGAGAATAAATGAGATTTAAAAATTTAAAAATGACGCAGGCATGGTGACACACACCTGTAATCCCATCTACTCAGTAGGCTGAGGCAGGAGTAACACAGTTTGAGGCTGGCCTGGCCAACTTAGTGAAACCCTGTCTGAAAAATAAAAAGGACCGGGGATGTAGCTCAGTGGCAGCATTCTCCTCAGTTCAGTCCCAAGTACCACAGGATGGATAGATAGATAGATAGACAGATAGATATAGAGATAGGTGATAGAGTTAAAAGATCAGAAGGATCCTTGAAGGATGTGGGTGAAGTGAATTAATAGGGAGACTTATCTGTCCTTCCCAATATTTAAAATCACTCCAACTAAAAACAAGTGTATTGTCAAGAGGAGCTTTTTATTTTACTTTATTTTATTTATTTTTAATTTTTTTATTTTAAAAATTAAACTGACAAAACAATGAAGACAAAATCAAAACAACACAAAAACAAAAGTGACACATGACAGATAACATGATAGGAATCAACAGTGGTTGCTATATTACATACTGTTACCTTCAACGAAGTTGCTCAGTCCACCAGACATAAGAATGTAAGATTGATCAAACAGTCAAAGACAGTAACAAGTAATGAAAAAAACCATTGGAAGTGATACAGAGCGTCACCACACAACATGGTAGGAGTTCAACAATGGTTCTTACACTGCATATTGTTGCTTTCAGATCAGTCATTCTGATTACCAGATTCAAGGGTGCAAAATTGGTTAAGAAAAAAATTTTTAAGTATTGACTGTTCCTCTCAATAAACCACAGACAGGGGCTGGGGATTTAGCTCAGCGGCAAAAGCGCCTGCCTGGCAAGCGCAAGGTCGTGAGTTCGGTTCCCGGTACCGGAGAAAAACCAAAAAAAAAATAAATAAATAAATAAACCACAGACATCAGCAATATACCTATTCCAGCTATCCTTATATATACATATAAATTTCGTTTTTCATTTTAAAAAACTCCAAAATAACAAAAACAAATACATAAACAAAACAGCAAAGAGAGCAATATATATATAGAATTTCAAAACATGGTAATAGGATGTTAACATTGGTTGTTATATTACATAATGTTATCTTCAAAATGGTTGCACATATAACCAGATATAGGCATGCAAGATTGATCGAACAATTACACATTAACAGTTAAGGAGGAGCTTTTTAAAAGTAGAGTTTTGCATGCTTGTGTCTGGTGGTCTGAGCAACTGATTTGAAGGTAACAATATGCAATGGAATTACGGCGGTGAACTACCATCTTGTCTAGAGAAACTCTGTATTATCTCTAACGTTTTATTGAAGAATTATTTTCTTATTCTCTTTAATGGTTTGAGCAATCTTTCCTTCTTACATCCGATAAGCTGAGCAGTGTAGTTGAGGATGGCAATGTGCGGTGTAACAACCACTGTTGATTTGTATTAATTTGTCGTGAGACCCTGTATCACTTTGAATGTTCTTGCTTCGATTTGTTTACGTTCATGATACCGGTATGCTGTTACTGTTCTATTTTTTTGTTTGTTTGTTTCTCATGTATTACTCTTTAAAATAAAAAAAAAGTAGAGTGAATAAGTGTAAGGAACCACGTGGAACAAAATCCAAATAATTAAGCTCTTGAGAAAGCACTGTCATGAACAGCTCACTTGGCACGTTTATCATTTGAGTTAGTCAAAGGAGAACATACGTTCTGTACAGAGATTCTTCAGTGGGCGATGTGCCCACAGGTGTGTGTCGTTTGGAATCTGCTGAGCCCGGTTTCGACGTGAACTGTGCAGTTGGGGCCGTCTGTCATCGGGCAGGGCATTGCGGCCGTTTAACATTGTTCGAGGTCCGTTTATTTGCTTCGCAGTTTTTTATTAACACAATCAGCATAAGTATGATAATATTTGGTGCTTTCTTCATCCTTTTATTTTTAATCCCTTCCATTCCTTGCAGTTTAAAACTAGATTTTCAATATAAAGCATTAGAACTATGAAGGCAAAAAGTTTTAAAAATTCAGAATGAGGGAGTTAGGAAACTTTTATAGTGTGTTTCTGTAAATTTCCGAATTTATGGCACTCCCATCCCATGATATCAAAGTAAAACCTTGCCATGGCCCAGCATATCTTTATTTAAAAGGTTAGGGCTTCCCTGTATTTATACAGATATTTAAAGATTAATATAGTCATGTATATGTGCCTTTTCTATAATTTCACTGGGCGCCCAGTTTATACTTCGCGAGTTTTACCTGTATCATTAATAATTCCCCTCCCGGAGTTTTTAACCTTTAGAAAGAGTTTGTTGTTAATACTTTTCGCTTAGTGGCCTTCAGCTTTGATTTTATTTTGGTCTACGTTTTGAGTAGTTTCCAAATATGCCCAAATGCCATTTTAATGAAACCAATGTGAAGAGATGGAGGTTTGAAGAATATAAAAATATACACGGGTGTTTTTGTGTTACTTTCCCTTCCTGCTTGTATAATCATTATTCCAGTGCATCTTATAAAGTTAAAGACTAAGACATGGATGGCATCTTAAAGTTGAAGAGAAGCTCAAGTCATCTCCTCTAGCTCAAGGCTTTCACCAAAGCAAATCCAGAATGCTTTCAACAGTCTCCAAATTACAGCTGACATTATTAACAATGAGAAAACACCCTAATTCATAAATTCACGAATCTTTGAGTGGGGCTTTTTGTCTTTTTTTTCCCCAGTATCTCCTGGACATTATTACCATACATTGGTCTGGATTTTTCATTCACATTGTAAAAGAGCTATTGAATCTCCTACCAACTATTTTTTGTAGGATTTGTATCCCTAAATAAATAAATCTTTTATTCCTAAAACAAAACGAAAAAAAAATGTTTCACAGCCTTCACCTTTGTCATTTAAATGTACCCCATTTGCCAGTGTCCCTCTTACAGTCTGATCACTTACATAAGTTAGCATGCCTTTGTCTCTGAGCAAAGCAAAGCTCAACTACTGTGAAAGTATCACGCTGAAAGTGATTTAAAAATAGCTAGTTTATTATTTTACATAACAAAGCAGTACATCTGGAGGGGGGTGGCTGGTTCTAGGTGCTTATTGATGTTACCAAGGAGCTCCAGTTTCTCCTTTCTTACATCTTTGCCATCCTCCATGGAGGGAGCATTTATCCTCAGAGTTAGTCTCATGGCTGCAAACAGCTCCTAGCAAAATCTCGTTAGACATAATCACATCCAAAGGTAGGAAGAAAAGACATTTTCCTCAACACATGTTTTCCCCTTGGTCCTGGGTGTTGATCCGGGTGCTAGACAGGCACTCTACTCATGAGTCACACCCCCAGTCCTTTTTAATCTTCTTAAAAGTTTGGACAAGGTCTCACTGGGATGCCCAGGCTGGCCTTGCACTTAGGACCCGCCTGCCTCAGACTCCTGAGTAGCTGGGATCACAGGCATCCACTACCGCTCCCACATTTCTTTCTCAGTAAATCCCCTCCCTCCCAGGAATTCCTCAGTAGACTTCCCCTTGCATCTTACTGTCCTTGAGCCCAGGAAGCATGTTTAAAACAACAATGAAAACCTGTTGTATGAGAGGCGGTGGACCTTGTGTTGGAATGCTGGGCCCTACTCCCTCTCTGCCAGGATGGATTCTCTCCAGTAGGGGAGAGAAACAAAGAGGCAGTTTCAGCATGATGTGTTAAAAGTGCTGTGATGAGGTGATTACATGTATCCTAGGTTGGGGCATCAAAGAAGGCTTCGCAGAGGACAATGACAGCCAAGTAAAATCCGAAAATAAGTGTTAACTGCAAGTTAGAAGGTGTAAGGCAGAGAACACCTGGAAACCTATGGGAAGCTGGGCGTGGCGGTAGACACCTGTAACCCCAGCTACTTGGGAGGCCAAGGCAAGAGGATCATGTGTTCACAGATAGCCTGGGCAATGTAGCAAGACACCATCTCCAGAAAAATAAAGAAGTATATGAGGGGTGATGGAATGGTAACAGTGAATGTTTAAATGTTTTTTAAAAAATCTTGGGCTGGGATATAGCTCAGTGGCACAGCCTCTGCCTGGCAAGCACGAGGTGATATGTTCGATTCCCAGCACTCCCCCCCCAAATATATATATATCTTACTACAGGGCCTGGGATTTAGCTCAGGGGCACAGCTCTTGTCTGGCAAGTGCAAGGTCCTGAGTTCAATTCCTGGTTCTAAATAATAATAATAATAATAATAATAATAATAATCTTACTACAGTAAAAGACAGAATTGCCAAGAATGATGGAGAAAATGTGTTTGAATAAGGGGGAGCCTTTTCAGGGGTTAATTACAGTGTATCTTTTACCATAATAAGTTTGAACTTTTTGTGTGGGTACTGGGAATTGAACTCAGGACCTTGCACTTGCTAGGCAGGCACTGTGCTGCTGAGCTACATCCCTAGCACATAATAAGTTTTAAATTTAAACATTCATGGTATTTTATGATCACCACTCATTGACTAAATATTTTTTTTTTAAATTTTTTTATTTTAAAGAGTAAAAGAAGGATAACATAGTAATGGGGGGGCTTACCAAATTACAGACGAAGTGGTAGGAAATTGTCAATGGTTATTGTTTCACATATTGTTATCTACAAGATAGTTTCTCAGGAAAACAAATAGACAAATGATAGTGAGTTACAGACAGAGGTAGGAGATTATCAATAGTTGTTGTACTAAGGTATCTTCAAAGTGGCTTCTAAAGAATATAAATAGAACTATACATGAGTGACCTATTGAATAATCATTCAATAATTCTCAATGGTTGTTGTAGGAAACACATAATAATAAACATGGATCCATTTATGAAATAGGATAGGAACAATACAAACATTACAGACTTATGGATAGATTAGTAGGAAAATATCAATGACTGCTGTAATACATAGTGGTATCTTCAAAGTGGTTTCTCAGGAAGACAGAGATACACAAGAAGGATCTAACAAGTAGTTACAGCCTGAGGGTTGTCAAAAATCAAGTGAGCCGTCTGGGACGAAAGCCATTTTTTGTAGCGTTTTCTCTCCAGCCTCCCATCGCATTGGGACCCCACAACCAGTTAGTGTCCTCTCCCCAACTCCCTTCTCCCTGCAGGCAGAAGGAATCCTGCTGCAGACTTGTCCGGAGCTCCACCACAGCCTGTACTGTCAGGGGAAGAATGGCTTCCAGGGAGTCTCCACAGGTATTGTGCAAGGTCCTCCTGGTTTACAGCTTCTGAGTGGCTCTCATGACCCCGGTCCACAGGATCTCTGACTCCTGGGGCTTAGTCTGCATTCTCATGTTCTCTGAGTCCTTGTTCAGCAGCTGCTCCTCCGCTGACTCTGGACCTTTCTGGTTCTCAATGGCAGGAGCAAGAGTGGCCCGTTGTATGGCATGTATTCTCAGGGGTTTTTCCATGTTTGAATGATTCACACATGTCCGTGGGTGGGCATCTGCAGCCGGTGCATGGTGGGCCAATTGTGTCATTGTTTCTCTGTGTCATGATAGTTCTCAATTGAGCAGCGGCGGCCAGCCTGAAGGCCGGTGCGCCACAGCGCTCTCGGCCCCATGGCTCCCTGTGCACTGGGGGCCTACAAGGCAGGAAGTGAACCAGCCGGAAGACCGGCGCTCCCCGCCCGTGGCTCCCTGTGCGCTGGAGACCCTCCCTCCAGGGGCCTACAAGGCAGGAAGCTAGCCAGCTGGAAGACAGCACTCCCCACCCGTGGCTCGCCGTGCGCCGGGGGCCCTCCCTCCAGGGGCCTACGAGGCAGGAAGCTAGTCAGCCAGAAGACTGGCGCTCCCCGCCTGTGGCTCCCCGTGCTCCAGAGGCCCTCCCTCCGGGGACCTGTGAGGCAGGGAGTCTCATTGACTAAATATTTACAGCAAATTCTTTCAAATAAAAACATTGCAGTGTGTCCTCATCCACTTTATTCACTGGATCTGGTACCATGTGACTTCTGGCTCTTCCCCAAAGTCAGAGTGACCGTGAAAGGTAAATGTTTTGAATCAATTCAGGCGTCAAGGCACCCACAACACAATTACAGACACTTGAAAGAGGTGTTTCAGAACTGCTTCAAAAAATTGGCAAGAACAATGGGATAAATGTGCTTAAAGCAAGAGGCAGCAGTTTTGAGAGGATTAATGGAAATGCATTTATTACTATAATAAATTTTTTTAAAATGTTAACTTATTTTTATCATACCTCATAGTTGGTTCCAGGAGAACTGCAAGTACAGGTCCAGCTGTTTCCTTTGTGTAGGTTCAGAGTATGTTTTCTTGGTTTGTAAGCTATTTGTCCCATCTGTAATTTGCCCTGATTTGTAACTATCAGTACTTTTTTGTTCAAGCACATTCTTGCTGAGTCAGGTCTTTCCTACTGTAACAAAGCCGTGAGGCAGAGACCACTCGACCGGCTTTTGAGAAGGCAGTGAGGCATAAAATTCCGTACCTGTGTGCAAGCAGACAGAGGTCGAAAAGACCATCCGTGGGGAACAAAGAAAAGTGGGCTTTTTAATAGGACTTGAAAGAATGCAAGGGACGTTAGGCGAGAAGGTCTGAGCAAACATAAGGGGTCAGAGTTCTGCGAGTGTCCAGTGTCTCAGTGATCAAAGCCCTCGGATTATCCGCGGCGAATATCTGGATGCTGTCAGGTGTCCTGACTCTTGGAGGTTCCATGCTCCGCCTTGTCTCTCTTGTGACACCCTCTGCTGAGGCAACAGCACCTGTGCTGTACAGCGTTTTTCTGAGAGCGGTGTGGCTGCTGACAGACAGCTTGGGTGCTGGGAAAGTTCTGATGCAGTCAAGCCTGACACATATATTTGTAGTTGCCTTTTCCCCACCTTAATATAAATCTCATTTTTTGTTTAGGCTCAGTATTTATTAGGCTAGGAGTCTTCAGCTTTTTAATTCTACCTGCCAAGGTTCAGATGAAGTATTTTGTGGCCTTTGTTGTAGCATTACAGATATAATAGGCTATAGGCAATATATAAGTAAATGGACATAGTTGCCATCTGTAAAACTACTTACAGAAACAGTGGGTCATCATCTACCAGTACGCTAGCCTGAACCTGGACGGTTTGTGCTATTCCAGTCCTGGGTGACTGACTGCAGTAGGAAAGTAAGCTTCCATTTCAGCCCATCTTCCATGCCAAGATAGTGACGTGGGAAAGAAGCGACACAAGGGGAATCTATAACTAAGTAATTTTATTAATTATGTAGACTTAATCCCAGTCACCAGACAAAGCTGCATTTCTAATACCTAAGCCTTGGTTGGTTCACCCTTTTTATATAACCACCCATTCCTTAGTTACCGCTCCTCCTTCCCCCAGGTTCCCAGGCACACATCCTTGGATAACCATACCGTGCTCCCCTTGATTGTCACGTCATTACCTAACAGCAGTTCGGCGCCCTGGACAACATTTTATTTTGTTCTTTCTACTCCTTCCCTGGGGTAAGCCCAATACTACTAAATTTTCTTAATACGTGTGTATATTAAGGCTATGCATACTATGTCTCTGTCATTAAAAAAATAGTGAAAACTGGATGCTTGTTTCCTCTTACAGTCCAGCATTTGTTAAGCTGACTTTCTACATTTCACCTTTTTTTATTAGTTTTCTATTGCTGCTATAATAAATTACCATGAGTTTACTTTGCGCTATAGCAAGCAGATCAGAAGGCAAACTACCGTGTAGCTCAGCTGGGTTCAATTCCTAATCACTACCGCCAGAATCATGGTGCTAGCAGGGCTGCGGGCCTGTCTGGAGTCTCAGGTGGATCTGCTTCCAAGGCCGTTCCAGGTGTTGGCCAGAATCAGTTTTTTGCAGTTTTAGGACTGTGGTCCTCTTTCCTTGCTGGCTGTGGAAGGAATTACTGTCAGTTCCTGGGACTGCTTACATTCCCAAGGTCTCAACCCCCTCCATCTTCAAAGCAACAGCGAGGTGAACTCTCCTTCTTACTTCATCTCTTCTGCCGCTGCCTGGAGAAAGTCCTCTGCTTCTAAGGGCTCCTGTGATTAGAGGGAGCCCCGTTGGATAGTGAGGTACCTATTGATTCCTCACCATAAGGCAGATAGCCTTGATTACTTCTGCAGAGCCCCTTTTGTTGAGTAATAACATAAAGGTTCCGGGGAGGGAGGTAAGTGGCTTTGGGGACCATTATTCTGCATGACACAATTTTTTTAGCACAATCATTTGGACTGTCTGTTCTAAAGTAGCTGTTCAATATTTGAGCATACTAAATGTTTTTAATGTTATTTCTCATTTTATTTCCTGGTTACACAAATTCCTTAATGTTTACATTTATGCATCGTAGGATGGTTTTTTCCTCTTACTATATCAGGAACATTTCACTAGGTGATTATGAATTCTTTTGAAGCATAATCTTGATTATTGTGTAATACTTAATGGAGTAGCTATGTTAAAATTTATTTATCATTCATCGTATGATTTTCCCATGGTTTCATTATTATATATAATTCTGTAATGAACATCTTTGTGCTAAAAGAGTCTCTGTCTGTTGGATTAATTTCCTAGGATTGATTCCCAAAAAGTATGATAACTGAATAAAAGACCATTACTTTCCTAAGCAATTGCTTTCTAAAACATTGAAGTATATATTCTGAGGAGCAGTCTTACTCAGGAGTGAATATCATCATTAAAAATAAAACAAATACTTTTTGTAAAATTGATAGCTATCTGGGCATGGTGGTGCACAACCATAATCCCAGTACTCGGGCTTCCGCAGGAGTTTGAAGCCAGCCTGGACCACATAGAGAGTTCAAGGATGGCTTCAACCACATAGTGAGACTCTTGTCTTCAAAGAAAAAAACAAAAACAAAACTACATTTTATTCATCTCTAATGTTTTTAATGAGTTATTTTTAATTGTATATTTGGGGCATTATTTTTCACTTTTTAGAACCTCAATATTTGTCTTCAATTGTATGGGAGCTCTTTACATAAACAGTGTTATACCTACTGTCTCACATTTACTGAAAATAAACCCCAATTCACTTGACTGCGTACACATTAATGTTTCAAAATTTCATTGAAAAAAAACAAAAGGGAAACTTGTCAAGTAATCTGAGACCGAAAAGTTTTTGTTAAACTTTCTCATCTCCTTTTATTATTACTCATTTGTACTTTTTTTCTTATTTTATTTTTTGTACCTTTTTTATTTTAAAAATTAAGAAAAACTAACAAAACAACCATCAAGACAAAGTCAAAACAATACAAAAACAACAAAAACAATACATGACCTTAAAACAAAATCATGGGAATTTACAATGGTTGCTACATTACATACTGTTATCCTCAACGAAGTTGCTCAGTCCACTAGACGTAAGGATGTAAAATTGATCAAACAATCAAAGACAGTAACAAGTAATAAAAAAACATTGGAAATGATTCAGAGCTTCACCATACAAGATGGTAAGAGTTCAACAATTGTTCTTATACTGCATGTTGTTGTCTTCAGATCAGTCATTCTGATTACCAGATTCAAGGGTGCAAAATTGGTCAAAAAAAAGAAAATTTTAAGCATTGACGGTTCCTTTCAATAAACCACAGACATCAGCAATACACCTATTCCAGCTATCCTTATATATACATATAAATTTTGTTTTTATGTTAAAAAACCCAAAATAACAAAAACATATATAAACTAAAGAACATAGAGAACAATAAAAATGACACAGAATTTCAAAATATGGTAATAAAATATTGACAATGGTCGTTATATTACATAGTTATCTTCAAAATGGTTACACAGGTAACCAGATATAGCCATGTAAGATTGATCAAACAGTTACACATTAACACTTCCTTTCAGTAAACCAACAGATATTAGTAGTACAATTATCCTAGCTATCCTGTGTATACATATACATATTTTTTTCCTCTTCTTTTTCCTCTCCCGTCCTTCATTCCAGTTGCTCCTTCCTATTTGAGCAGTTTTTTTTCCCTTTCACAATATCTACTGTACTTTCAGATTTTATTTACTCTTTCAGGTTCTTATAGTAGGGAGGAAATATGTTTACACATGTGGATCCAATTTATTTCACATATGAGTATGATCTCTAGTTGCATTCATATACCTATAAAAGCCTCAAGTTTATCTTTCTTTATAACTGAGTAATACGCCATTATATAAAAATACCACATCTTTTTTGTCCATTCCTCAGTTGATGAACATTTGGGTTGTTTCCAAGATTTAGCTACTACAAATTGCGCTGCTGTAAACATAGGTGCCCATATATCGCTGATGTTTTCAGTTCTTCTGGAAAAATAGCCAGGAGGGGAATAGCTGGGTTGAATGGGACTTTGAATCCTAGTTTATTGAGGAATCTTCAGATTGATTTCCACAGTGGTTGCACCAGTCTCCATTCCCACCAGCAGTAGAGAAGGCTTCCTTTTTCCCCACCACCCCTCCAGCATTTGTTATGGGTTGATTTCTTGATGGTACTCATTTGTACTTATAAAGTAAACTTGTTTTCTCATGTTAAAAATACAATCATGTAGGTACCTTGAAAATTGCTGTATTGTTTCCCAGTATTTCTTTTCTTCCGTTATGATAGAATCCCCAGTTTTGAGGTGGTTGCCTGGGGGGAAAATGTATGAATAATGTATTTCCCAGCCTCTTGTGCAGCTAAGGTGGCCATGTGACCAAGCAGATGGGTTATGTGCTACTTCTGGGAAGTTTCCTTAAAGGGAGTGGCCTGTTTCTTCCTTTTTCCTTCCTATCACCTGAAACACAAGACGTGTTTCCTCCTAAGCAATGGGTGGATACCATATATCAAGAATATGTGGTAACCCTGAAAGCGAGGGAAGAAATTAAGAAAGGAGGAAATCATTGTTTCATCTGTTAAAAGGTGAAAGGAATGCGGAATGATAATTGGTGATGAGAGTTAATGCTGTGGACATCACAGCTGGTACCCCGAGAACAGCAGTTTCAATCTAGGTGGGGACGAGACCTCCCTGCAGTGGGGCTCAAGAGAGAAGGAGCACAGACAGCTCTTCCCGGCGGTCCGCATAACACCGAAAGGGAAGTAAACCCTCAGCCAATGCAAACTGAAACGCGTCTGAAAAGGGCGCCATTAATAATCCAACCAAGTTAATTAATTACATATGAACTGGAACGCTCCTGCCAACTGGAATAAATGTCATTTTCCGAAGGAAAGGAGAGAAATAGCGCGGTGAGATAAAAACAGTACTGGTTCGTTAGGGTTTTATTTTTGATACGGGAGAAATAATGGCTGATGGGAATGGTCTGGTAGGGAGGAGTTTTACGGTAGAGGAGAGAAAGGTCATTTTGGAACAATGTCCCTGAGTGGGTGAGGGGACCATGGCAGCGCCCTTGGGAAGGCCTGGTTTTAGCTGGGGGGCCCGTGGTCGGCAGACCATGAGCATAAAGCAGGGAGGTGGGCCCGTGTGGCCTTGCGGACAATTTTTAATTAAGGTTTTTAATTTCAAAAAAGATTTTTAATGGAGATTTTTAATTTTAGTGAAGATTTTAATTTTGCATTGAAATAGGTAGCTAGGAATAACATTTAGGGGAGAGGTACTGGAGGCTTTAGGAGAAAATACGAGGTACGGTAGTTTATGGAAGAAAGGAAGAGGAAATGGAAGAGAAATACGGTATGACTGCAGGCAGCATCAGGGTTGCAATTGCAGTTGATAACCTTGTGTTTGGAGACCAACCGACATGGTTATGTTTTCGTTTTACTATGGAGATGCAGTCAAGGAAGAGGCTGAAAATTGGATTCATAAAGCTTTTATTTTGTTAGTGTAAGTACAGTAAAGAAAGGCAGGAGAATTCAGAATATATGCAGTGATTAAGCTGGGTGTGGTGGTGCCCACCTGTAATCCCAGCACTGAGTCGTCTGAGGCATGAGGACTGCTGTGAGTTCGAGGCCGGCCTGGGCTACAAAGTGAGTTCAAGGCCAGCCTGAACTGCATTGCGAAACCCTGTAACCACCACCCGCCCCCCCAAAAGAAAAAAAGATATATGTATGCCATGATTTTATTTGGTCAGGTAATAATTCTATCATTTTATAATTTAATCTACTATATTAATTTCTTGGGCCAGCTGTGATAACGTACCATAAATTGGATGGCTTAAAACAAGAGAAATTTATTTTCTTACAGTTCTAGAAACTAGAAATTTGAATCAACACTGGCAGGATCAAGCTCTCCTGCAGCTTCTAGGCGAGGTTCCTGCTGGTCTCTGTCAGCTTCTGATAGCCCCGGGCCTTCCTCGGTTCGTGATGGTGTAATACTAATCTCCACCTCTGCCTTCCCGTGGTCACTTAGCCTCTGTGTGAGTTTCCAGATTTTCCCTTATAAGGACTCCAGTTGTATTGAATGAGGACCGAACCTAGTGAGTGCACCTTAACTCGCATCTGCAAAGCCCATAGATTCAAAGAAGGCCGCACTCACCGGGAGTTGTCTTTTGGGGCACCATTCAATGCATAGGCTCTGAGCGGAGCGAGAAGTAAGGACAAAAGGATAACAGACAGCGAATGGTGGTAGGGTCAGCAGATTATCGACCTCAGGTGGTACAGCGGGTGTTGGGGTTGAGATTCCAGAAATGAGGTAGAGATTGGAGGGTGAGATGTGTGAATTTAAGACTCTATACGGGGTCATCAATGGTAAAGGAAGATGTAGAATGACAGTGTTTTTGTTTGGATGTCTCAAGACATGCCACGTTTTTGTTGCTGGACAAGATCTTGTTATGTTGCCCAAGTACCTGGGACTACAGGCTTGTGCCACCATTGCCAGCTTCTCCTTTTTTAAATGTTCAAAATTAAGCTCTTCTGCGGCGTGTCCAGAGATCCCGCTGTTCTGTTTCTTGCTTCAACAGTGTTTGGACGGAGCAGACCCGGGGACTCCCTCTCTTCTCTTTCACCCACCTTCCAGGTACAAATTTCGGGACCATCTTCTCGCCTATCTCCTTCCAGGACCCGACAATACCGTTCTTTTGTGGGTAGCTCCTCACTGCCGACCAGCCATGACCTCCCAGATTCGTCAGAATTATTCCACCAAGGTGGAGGCTGGCGTCAACTGCTTGGTGAACCTGCACGTGCGGGCCTCCTACACCTACCTCTCTCTGGGCTACTACTTCGACCGTGACAATGTGGCTCTGGCGGATGTGGGCCATTTCTTCCGCGAGCTGGCTGAGGAGAAACGTGAGGGCGCCGAGCACCTCCTGAAGATGCAAAACCAGCGCAGCGGCCGCGCTCTCTTCCAGGACATGCAGAAACCTTCTGAAGATGAGTGGGGTAAAACACTGGATGCCATGGAAGCTGCCCTGGCCCAGGAGAAAAACCTGAACCAAACTCTTCCAGATCTTCATGCCTTGGGCTCTGCCAAGACAGACCCCCATATCTGTGGTTTCCTGGAGAGCCACTTCCTAGATGAGGAGGTGAAGCTCCTCAAGCAGATAGGTGACCACTCACCACCCTCCGCAGGCTGGCGGCCCCCGGGCTGGGCGGGGCGAGCACCTCTTTGAAAGGCTCACCCTTAAGCACGACTAGGAGGCTGCGCAGCCTGGCAGTCTTCTGAGGGGCTCCTGCATCACCTGTATCAAGGCTTCAGCCAGGGCTGGTGATATAGCTCAGTGGCACAAGCGCCTGCCCTGCAAGCACAAGGTTCAGGGTTCAGTCCCTAGTACCACAAAAAAACAAAAACAAAAGCTTCGGCCTAACCCTCTTCCTCCAGCCACTAGGCAGCTTTTTCATCTCTCTGGAGCCCCCTCCCAAATCTTGGACCAAAAGAAAATAAAGCCTTTTGCAGCAAAAAAAATAAAAAAAAGAAAGAAAAAGCTCTTGTTTTCCCTTTTCTGTCTCCCCACTTCACCCACAACCTGTTGGTCTTTTTGTTCTTATGATTTTAGAAAACGGCGCTATCAATACTGCCCAGTCAAAAGTCTGCGTCCCTGAAGCTGTGCATGGTGGTGCTCGCCTATAATCCCAGCACTCTGGGAGGCTGAGGCAGGAGGAGCACAAGTTCAACCCTGGCTGGTGCAATTTAGTGAGACCCTATCTTAAATTTTAAAAAGGGTCCTGGGAGACCTGCTTGATGCAAAAGCCGTAGGCTCAACACCCAGTACCTAAATGAATGAATAAATGACGTCAGTCCTTGATTCTGCACTTTACCTCAATGCTTCCTCATAGGTGTGCTGTTCTTCCGCTTGTCCTACTCAGTGTCTATGTATTTCCTACCAGCTTCTCTGCATTTGCATTCTCCTTTCCAGTCCAAATAGCATAATTCCTTAACCTTCAGTGGCCTCCTAACTTCACCTTTCCCTTCTTCCCCTCTGTCTTTTTAAAGAGCAGCCAGTAGGATCTTCTTAAAATACAATGCAGATATGTCACTCCTCTCCTTAAAACACATTAGCGATTTTCAATATACTTAAAATAAAACTCCAGACCCTAACATGGAGCAGGGTTTAGTAAGATCTCAATCCTGCCTGATGTATCTTGTGTTTAACACTCCTAGTCTTAACAAAACATTCACATGTCCTTCTTCCTGTCTGGAATATTCTTTCAATTCTTTACCTATCTGAGCACTACTCAGTTTTCAGATCACAACTTAAATGTCAGTTTTTAAAAGTGACATTTGCCAATGTACTGCAGTTATTAAAAAATCAGATTCAGCTCTTTTATTGGATTCATTGGTCACTACTACTTCTTTCATGAGTTCTTCATTTTCAGTTCTGTTTCTCAGTTGCCTATAACGTTTTCAAGAAAAAAATTTCAGGAAGCATATATGGGAGGCATATTTTGGAAATATATTTATCTCTAAGAATGTGCTTTACGCTTTCCCCAACTGATAGGATAGCTGGATATTTTTATTTTCAGGTCACGGTATTCCCGGCCCCACAACACACAAGGTGCAACAGGTTGCCTGCCTAACAGCTCTTTCCCCTTATTCAGGAAACCCTGGTTTTGTTTGGGTAATCCACTGTTCTCCACCCGTCCGTGTACTTTACTAGCCATTGTGTTCTTCTTAAAAATGGTTGACTTAGGAATGGGAATGTGACACAGTCGCAGCCAGCAAGAACTTCTGCGGCTGCTGCTCAATATTGTTATTTCTGCATGTAATGTCTGGACTGTAGGAGCATCTCTAGGACATGAGGAGGCATAACTCCAAACAAGGCCGATCCTCTGAGCCTGGCAAATGTGAAAAATGGAAAGAAGCGAGGTCCTGGAGCCAGTAAATTAGCCAGTCTCAGAGACAAGTCAGCAATTCTAGTGTGAGATAATAAATCTGCCTTATTATTTATACTACTTGTGTTGGGTTTGCTATTCTTGGAATTAAACTTTTAATTTTATGTTATTCCATTGTTCTCTCAGGAAGTGTGAACCCATCATGTTGCCTGTTCCTGTATGTATAATCTATTTGCTTGTGTGATTGCTACCAATATTTTTTAACAGTATTTAGCATTTTAAAAGTCATTACAGCATACCTAGCCATTGATCTATGTGTTTTCTTGGCGTTTTTGCCTTAACTTGGCAGATTCAAATCATTCTAACACTAAAAATTTTCTTCAGTTATTTCAATAATTCTTGCCTCTCCTGATTCTTTTCCTACTGACCTTACTTTAAACTTACAACCACCAAACACTATTGTATTAGTCAGTTTTCTGTTGCTGTGACAAAGTACCTGAGAATAACAATTGAAAGGAGGAAGGTTTATCTTGGTTTGCATTTCAGAGGTTTCAGTCCATGGCCACTTGGCTCCATTGCTTTTATGAAGCCTGTAGTGAGGAAGATGGCTGTTGACCTTATGGTGAGCAGGAAGTGGATAGAGAGAGAGAGAGCCAAAGAAGGACCCAGGGACCAGATGTACTCCCCAAGGTCATGCCTTCATGATCCATTCCCTCAGCTAGGCCCTACCACCTGCTCCCAGCACTCCCAGGAATCCATCAGATTGTAATCTCATTAGTGGATTAAACCTCTGGTGAAGTTAGAGCCCTCAGGACCCAACCACCTTCTAAAAGCCCCACCTCTGAACACATCAGGCTTTTGAGGGGCATTTTTAGATCTAAACCATAACAACTACTAAATAAATCATTGGGGTTGCCTGGATGCTTTTATATTTGCTCTTCTACCACTATTCCTCAAATTATTGTTTCAATGCTTTATGCTTTTGCTACAGACCTCTAACACTTTCTCTCATCCCACTCAAGCCAGTGACTGCTTATTTCACCGTGAAGATGTAAGCAATCAAAAAAATGTTTGTGTCAGAAAATTTTTGTGTGAGGATTTGCCCATGTGCAACTCCAAGCCTTGCTATCCATTTGCAAGAAGCATGCTTGGCTGATCATGTCCAGCTGTCAATGCCTTTAGGGTTCAAGCTAAGGCCATGGACGTCTCCAGTGGACCCCAGTGAAGGCAGCGTGCAAGAACCATCCAAGCTGGGACTCTTTAGAGGGCAGTCGTGGCCCTGGGCCTGGGCTGGCAGAGACTGTTAGGGCATCATCACAGGCACCTACATAGTGGGCTGATAACTCCGCAGACCCTTTTTGCCCCACAGGAGTTGTTTCCCTATTAACATTCCTGAGGTTGCTCATTCTATCTCAATGTCTGCTTCCTGAAAACCTAACATGCATCTAACAGTGGCTGTTCCTCATACACACCGACTTGCCTAGGTGGATCATATAGGCTCCCACAACCTCTTCTTGTGCATACCTTTAAGCCATTCCAGGGATTTTCCCTGGAAATTGTTCCCTCTCCTTCCTACATCAATTACTTTCTATAGGATTATTTTTGCCAGTATACAAACATGTCAAATCTCTCTTTCAAAAAAAATGGGCAACTAAGAGGCCCCATGGGCCATGCCCTGGATGCAAAGGAGACCACTGGAGATCGGTCTGCCCTCTGAGGTGGAGGCCCCAGAGCTCAGACCCACGCTACCAGTTAGTCTAACAGGAATGAGGGGGCCCAGGGCATACTCTGCCTTCTCTCTCTGGCCAGACCGTCACCTCCATAGAGGAG
>NW_004955405.1:35776614-35811095 GCF_000276665.1 Chinchilla lanigera | reverse complement strand
ACGATAACCATTGATAATTTCCTACCATTTTGTCTGTAATTTGCTGTCCCCCTATTATTATGTTATCCTTCTTTTATTCTTTAAAATAAAAAAAAGGGCAAAAATTTTTCCGTGATCTTTCATTCCCCTTATTATATTTCCTACTCTCCCCCATAGAAAAACTCTAAAATTCTGCTTGTTTCTTTTTTCCTTTTTCATGTTATCTTGAACCTAGTCTAATTAGGCTTTTGTTCCTGACAAAAGCTAAATTGAAGATACACTTGTCCAATTTCTATTTGTTTCTGATTTTGGTCCTATGTATCTTTCATTTATTGTTTATTATCATTTATCTTTCAGGATCTACTCTCTCCTGTGTCTTTTGCCACTCCTTTCACTGGCTTCCCCTCTCAGTCTCTTTTCCTTAGCCTCTAGCATGTCCCCTGAACGTCTCGTGTGTTCGGAGCTGGGACTTGGAAGGTGTTTGGATCATGGTCCCGTGATACTCATTAGCGGGTTAATCCACTGGGGAGTTCAGAGCCGAATGTGCTGTTAGGAGGCGGAGTCTGGTCAGAAGACGTGGGTCACCCAGAACGCAGCCTGGAAACTGTCACAGCCTCCTCCTTTCTGCTTTCTGGCTGCCACCAGCGAGCAGCTTTCCTCTGCTGTGCCATTTCTGCCTTGTGGGGAGCCAGCCATGGACCGAACTCTCTGAAACCATGAGCTGAAATAAACCTCTCCCTCTTCAGGTGTGGGTGTCAGGTATTTTGTCTCAGTGATGGCAGAGTGACTGATACACTTACTATGGGCCTGGCTGTTCCTCTCTGTTCCTACTCACATCCTTGTTGATCTCTTCTGGTCTTTATGGGTGTAAATACTGCAACTGCATTGACTATACCCAAGTTCATATTTCTGGCCCTGGCTCCTTATGTGACTTCTAAGCTCATATATTCAATTACTTGAATATTTCACAGTTCATTATGCTTTGTGTCAGTAGCACTGCCAGAAAGGGGAGGGCATCAATTTTGATAAGTTGAGATGAGTCCATTTCTTCAAGATGTTCTATTTTTAAGTGTAGATTTATGCACAATATTAGGTAATTTTGTGCAGTTTTCTCTCTTTTTTTACTTCATATCCTTTCTTTTTGTTACATGATTTGCCAGATACAGGTCTGAAGTTGGCTTATTTTTTTATTAAGATTTACTGGATACTTACAATAATTTAGAATCTATTTTAGCTATTTTCAGATATATAATTTAAGTAATTTAGTGTGATGAGGAAAGAGTTTTTTCTTCTGATCACTTGAAAAGATGTTGATAAACTATATGCTTCATCTCTACCATAATTTTTCCAGCTTTCAATATCATGCTTATTAGCATTTAGTTTCTGGAATCCATTTTTTATGTTTTGAAAATGGAAACATCTGTGCTTCCTCAGTCTTCTGGCAACTCTTGTGTTCCTCTTCATGTCTCAAAATTGCTGACAGTGGTTCCATGGTTACACCACCTAGTGTTATGTTTTATACCCACAGATGTAATTAACTGCTGGCTGAAGACTTGAACCAGATTAAGAGACCTAGGTGTGTTCTTGCTGAGCTTCAATTGCCTCATAATAATGCTTATTTAGCCCTCTTAAATTTGAAAATCATTCCTCTAGGTGAACATAAGCAATGCAGTTCTTATGAACAATTTATTCTCTCAAGCAGTAGGCGTTTCTCTTCTAATTATTTTTCTAGATCTAATAAAATTCCAAAATTGATTTATCATTTTTTAAACAATGTGGTAAGAATATACTATATAAAGAGATTATCTTTATTTGGTTGGGAAGTTGTATGCTTCAATGAAAGATATTGAACATACTTATTTTTCTCTACATGTCGTCCTTTGCTGGAGGATTAAAAGTGAAAGTGTTCATAAAGATAGACATACAAATCAGTGAACAGACCTAAAGGACCCAAAAACGAATTCACACTCACGTGGTCAGTTGATCTTCAGTAAAGGTGCCAGAGCAATTCCATGGGAAAAGAATGGTTTTTTCAAAAAGTCACTTTAAAATACCTCTATCTCTACAAGGAAAAGAAGTGAACTTTGATTTTCTCATGTCACATACCAAAATTAACTTAAAGTAGATCATAGGCCTACATTTCAGGGCAGAATTTGTATGTATTCTAGAAAAAAAAGAGAAGAAAATGTTGGTAATCTTGGGATAAGACACAAAAAGCATGAAGCATAAATGAAAAAACCTACTTCAAAAAATTAAGGTCTTTTGCTTGTTCAAAACATTAAGAAAATGAAAAGGCAAGTACAGCTTAAGAGAAAATATTTGCAGACATTATCTGACAAGACATTTGTGTCCAGATCTCATTAGGAACGTTTACAACTTAATGATAGGATATACAATTAAAAAGAAATAGACAAAAGGTTTGTATAAACTCTCAACAGAAAGATACTCGACTTCATTGGTGGTTGGGAAATACAAATTAAAACCATAGTGGGATACTACGACTCACCTTCAAAAGAATGAAGTGGGGCCAGGTGTATGGGGCAGAGGCCTGTAACCCCAGAAGATTGCGGCACGAGGATGATACGTTCAAGCCCAGCCTGGGCAATTTGGAAACTTAGCAAGAACCTGTTTAAACAAACAAACAAACAAATAAATAAAAGGATTGGGAATGTAGCACAGTGTGAAGGCCCTGGGTTCGATCCCCAGTACTAAAAAACCAAGTCAAAAATAAAATAAAACACCAAAATGCCAAATGTTAACAACAGTGAAGTTCAGTTCAAACTCTGGAAACTCAAAGTACTATATCCATTGGAAAACAATTTGGCAGCGTCATAAAAATGGAAACTAAAGTTACCGTAGGACCCAGCAATTCTACTCCTAGATGTTTATGTAAGAGAAATGAAAATACATGTCCAAGCAGAAAACACATGTCCCAGCACTTTGGGAAGCCGAGATGGGAGGATCACAAATCTGAGCCTAGCCTGGACAACTTAGCAAGACGTTGTCTCAAAATGAAAAATGTTTTTAAAAGGCTAGAGATATAGCTCAGTGCAAAGGCCCTGGGTTCAATTCCCAGTACTGAGTTGGGGTGGGGGCAACAACAGAAAAGAAAGAAAAAGGAGCTGGGGATTTAGCTCAGCGGCACAGTGCCTGCCTGGCAAGCGCAAGATCGTGAGTTTGATTCCCGGTACCAGAAAAAAAAAAAAAAAAAAAGAAAAGAAAAGGTATGTCCAGACAAGGAGTTCACACTAAAGTCCTTATCAGCATTATTCATAATAGCTCAACAACAGAAACAACTCCAATACCCATCAAGCAGTAAAGATATAAACAAAATGTGTGTGTATTCAGCAGAGTATAAACTCAGAGAACAAAGTGATGTACTGATGACCAGAGCAAGCTAAATGCATCTCAAAAACTTCCTGGTGAGTTGGGAAATAAATCAGACACAAAATACAGATGAAATATGAATGTGCAGTTCTGCACTTGGTCTTAGCCAAAAGGCCGAGAAATGATTGAATGTGCAGTTCTGAAGAAGGCAAAAGAATGATGAGAGATCGGGTCAGCGCCTACCCTGCAGCTGCAGGTAGAAGGATGGGGCTGGCTTGACTGCAGGGGGTGTAAAGGGAGTCTGGGGCCTAATAAGAGCTCTACATCTTATCAGTGGCAGTGGTTGCACAATTCTGTGCAGTTTAAGCTGGGTGGACTCTGGTATATACATTATGCTTCAGTCATGGTTTGAAGGTTATGTGTACTAACCCTCAAATGGTTCCTGATGAGCATCAGTTTAAAATGCTTAATCTCATTTTCTTTGAAATGTAATTGTCTTTGTCCAGTACAGCTATCATATGTACAAAATACATAATCATTGTAAATCTCATAGCTATTATGACTTAAGTAATAGAATGACCTGTGGGATTATTAATTTAATAGTTTCCTGTGAATCTCTATTATTTGATATTTAATTGTCCATTAATCTCCTATGTCTAACAAATTCAGAAGAATGAAAATGATCAAAAACATATTTGTATACCTGATTTTGAGATGACAAGGTATATTAAATTTATACTCATAAACTGGGCATATGCCACATGCTTGTAGTAAACCAAGCACTCCGGGATGATGAGGCAGGAGGATCACAAGTTCAAGCCTACTCTGGGCAACTTAGTGATCTAGAGAGACCCTGTTGCAAAATAAAAAAATGAAAAAGGACTAGGGGTGTAGCTCAGTGTGAAGGCCCTAGGCTCAATGCCTGGTACCACTAACTAAATAAAAAATATATAAAATGTGTAAACATACCTTTATAAGGTAAATGCTGGTGTTGGTCAAGTCACTGTAAATAATATAGCATACTATTTGCCAAAATGAAATCTCTACCCAGAGCAATAAAGTATAAGTAAATTAATCTATGCTGAGCTATTATTTTTCTTTTTTATTAACTATTTTTCATTATCATTGCTACCACTGTCATTTTCGTCACCATTCATTCTCAGAAAAGTGATGATTTTTAAGTTGTTTATTCTGAATAGAAATTTTGAATCATGTGGCTCTAGGAGCCGTCCAAAAGATGATACTTCTGTTAACAAAGAAATGAGCACATTGCCCGCAGTCAATAATGCATTTCCCAGATGGTTTCAGGAATAGCAGTTTATTGTAAGAGCAGTCAGTTAAGAGGCAATGTAGCAATCACTTAAGATTTAAAATAAGGGCTGTGGTGTGACTCAGTGATAGAGCACTGGCCTAGCCTGCATGAGGCCCTGGGTTTGATCCCCAGCACCCTAACAAGAAAAAAGATTTGAAATAATTTCCAGGGCTGCATATGAAAATATAGTTCTCTCTTTTAACTAAATACAACATGTTATTTATAGTTGAAGGTTATGGTCAAAATGCCATTTATTCTACAAATATACTCCTGAAAGAAGTCCTTTGTCCTTTGATTAAATGTAAAGCAAGATAAAAGAATTAGGGAAAACGCAATAAATCTCTTTGGTCCTATGCCTCTTTATAGGTCTTTATCTGGAATCATTAGTTCTGAGAGTGAAATCCTGTCCCCTTCCCCTAAAATCCATGCATTAAGACTTAGTCCCAGTATGACTATATTTAGAGATCTGGATAAAGGCCTGTAGGGAGATAAATAAGGTTGAGCCTTAGGATGAGCGTCCTTGTTAGAACAGACTCCAGGGAGCTTGCTCTCTCACCATCTCTCCCTGTATCCACATAGAGGAAAAGTGTGAGGGCTCGGGGAGCAGGCAGCCTTCAGCATGGGAAGAGAGGCCTCAGAGACCAGACTTGTTTGAAATGGGGTCCTGGGGTTCCGACCTCCAGAAGGAGAAAATCGGTGCTTGCTGTTTCAGCCATCCAGTCTATGGCATTTTGTTATTGCAGCCGGAGCTGACAAATGGAGTTAATGTGTGTGGAGCATAATGTCCTAAAGCAAACTAAATTTATTCCTTAAGAATGTACGTTCTGTCAAAAAATTAGACCCCCCCCAAAATAAAAGACCCAATCAAAAAATAGGAAAGTGAAATGGACACTTCATGGAAGTACAAGTGACCAATAAATACATGAAGAAATACTGAACGTTGTTGGTCATTAGAGAAAAGAAAATTAAAACAACACTGAGATTTTACCTTATCCTGAAAGAATGGCTGTCATCAATAAATCAAATAACAACAAATGCTGGTGAGGCTATGGGAGAGAAAGAATGCTTATATACTGTTGGTGGGAATGTAAATTACTACAACTGCTGTAACAGCAAGCAGGCTGAATTCCACAGAAGACCAAAGAACTCTATTTAGGGCAAACAGAATGTATTGAATTTTATGCCAGCCACTGTGCGTCCCCAACTAGCAAGTCAGGATATGTCAGCACCACTAGTCTTTGTTTCAGCTCTTAAGTAAGTTTTGGGTTTCCCTGGTTACAGATTGGGATGTTACATCCACTGACTCACGTGGCCATACGGTTTTTCTCTTGTCCTGTGTGATTTGAGTTAGGTCCTGTTCATATGTCTAACTATGATGGATGTTTCTCCCATTATGTTCCATTTGTTCCCTATTTACAACAACCTTACATTCCTTAATGGTTACAGTGTTTATCTAGGGCCAGAGAAGGGATGAAACAACCCAGGCAGGGTCATAGGTGGTTATCTAGGTCTGGGTGTTCCTTATTTTGGGGAGACATTCCCAGGCAAAGTTGACTGCAGAGTTAGCTTTTACAGTTTCTCCAGGAAGTTCCCCAGGACACATTTTAGGCCTTTACTAAAACTATTCTATCTAAAAGAATATGCTAAGATTCACTGTCCCCTACCACTGCTACAGCAAGCAGAAACACTAAAATGACATCCAGGATTTGGAGACAGATTTATTTTATGTTGATGGGCACTGATTGGGACCATTCCTAAAATATCAGTCCCTGATCTCTGGTGGTTTAGGATTTATATGGAATAAACAAGCAGGAAGTACAGAGGCAGAATGGCTTGTCAGTTGGGGATTGGCTCTTACAATATGCATTATAGTGACTAGTTATGCATCACAGTGACCAGCTATTTCTAAGAAACAAAAGTAGCAGGAAGTGTAAATAGAACTGTTAGCTGGGCAACTAACAAACTGAAATATACTGGCTGGGGAGGGTATCCTCTGCTACATTTCCCCCCTCTTTTAGTTTTCTTGGCAAATCTTTGCTGGGCATGTTACGTGTGATCTTTTTAGACAAGGCCCAACAAGAAGCAGTTCTACTCTAGCTAGGAAGTGAAGGCATTAATCTGATCTAGGAAAATGTCCAATGTGCCTTGGAATGCTCCTCAAATCTTTATCATTTGTAAGGGCTTTACTGGTTGTTTTCTGTTCTCTTGGGGCGATGATCCATACAGCTAAGGCAAAGCAAGGACTGGGTAAGCAGTTTGAAAAGGCACAAAAATCAAGGGAAATTATGTATTGAGGTCTAGAGCAATCCTGTGAACAGTGTCCTCAGGCTTTAGCCATGTGTGGACTGATCAGCATCTGGTGTGACCAGAGAAGGGCTTTGAGTGTGTCTTCTCTTCAGAGTGATCTGTGGGGTCCATGTAAATTCTCCAGCATATCTAAGGCTGGATTTCTGAAGTTTGTAGAGGTAGTTAATATGTACCTGAGTTATGTGTGTGTACAGGAATGTTGTCTACAGGTATAACTGGTCTTTTAGCTAAACTTTTATAGTGCCAGTTACAAACTGTTTCTGTAGGGTTATGTTTCACATTGTCAACTTTTTAGAGCTTGTGGCCTGTATGCTGTATGTAGTTTCTATTTAGTTATCTCTGTTACAAATGCAGGTCCATTGTTGCTGCCAATAATCAAGGGTAGGCCATATCTAGGGATTATGTCTCATAGCAAGACTCTATAAACTTTTGTTGCCTTGGCTGCCTGAATACATACAGGTGAGTACTAAGTCATGCCAGGTGGAGGTCAGGGCCACTGACACAGATGCCGAAGCCTGAGCTGGCTGCAGGGCTATGGATGTCAGTGCTGTGGCTTGAGCTTGCAGAGCATACAGTGGGGGCAGGTCTGCCTCTGATTAAGATGAATCTTCCCAGAGTACTGGTAAAGTTCTTCTAGGTGGAGTTGGTATTTCAGTCAGTTGGATACCTGGAGGGTGCTTAGGCCTCTGGACCAGATTATTTTGCATTGGTGGCAGGTTTCCAAAGAGCAGGAGGAAGCACTAGCAGGAGTGCTTTGGCCAAAATAGCTTTGTCCAAGGTAATCACAGCATATCTAGACTGTCCTAACAGAACTGTTTCCATCCATAAACAGGGCATACTCAGCATCTGTCAAGGGGTTTATTCTACAGTTATTTAGGAGGTCCAGTACAGCATGTGCCATCTGGACAGTTAGGTCTCAGCCTAAAGCTGAACGTGTCAACTTTATTGATCAGAAGGACAGTGGGTATTAGAGTGTGAAGGCAAAAGGGGGAGGTAGCCCTTAGCAACTGGATCCAAGTATTTATACAGGTAGGCCACTGAGCATTCCCAGGGGTGACAGTATGAGTAAGCATCATTGTTTTTGTGAACTCAAGGGCCCAGATTCTATAGAAGCCAGCAGCTGCAAGAAATATGCAGAGTTTCTTTCTTGTAACCAGTTTATGTCAGATACTGTAGCAGAGCTTTTGTGTTTTTCCAGCAGGCAGTTTGGGTGTCATTAGTCAGAAGTGCTTCTTCAATGAGGAAACAAGTTTTTGAACCTCTGTGAGGTTAAGTCCAGGTCAGTTGCCAAGGGGGCTGGCTGACAGGAGCCCATCAAAGGCAGAAGAAGGCATTCTTTAGGCCCAGGGTGGTGTGCTAGCAGGCTGTGGGTGGCAGAAGACTAAGGCATTATATATGGAGGGCAATCACAGCTCAGAGACATTGAGCTGGCTTTATAGGCAGGAGTGGTGTATTTCAGCAGTTTGACAGTCTATTATTTTTCTTGGGGGATCATGATGGCAAGCAGGAGGGACAGAGAAACAGGCTGTCTTGGAGAAAAGGTGCTGGTGGCTTAGCCAAATCTGTTGTTAGCGTCTCCCTGAAAATAGTGGAAGAGTTTTTAACCCCTTGTAGCAGTTGAGTCCAGGTGAATTGTGTCTTGTCTCAGGATTTTCCTAGTTGAAGGGGCTTATGGAAGCAACTCACAAGCAGAGGAAGGCATCTTTTAAATCTAGACATGTAAACCAGGTGGCATCTAGAGGTAACAGTGCAAGAAGGGTGTATTGGTTGGGAACTGCAGAGTAAGAGGTGATGGCTGGAGATTGGTTGGTGGTCAGGCCTGGAGGCAAGTCTTGGCTCATACCTCTGTGGAGGGTTTTCAGAATTTCAGGATTGTGGTTGTCTGTCTCAGGCTGATGTAGCATCATCTTCCTCTTGGGGAAAGTGTAGGGTTAAATGAGCGGGAGGCTGACTAGCTTGGTGACAGGAGATGGTCACTTCTAATTTGAAGAAGAAGTCTCTTCCCAGAAGCAGTATGGGGACTGACTTACACAGGAGATGTTCTCTCATGCTTCAAGTTTGTGCCTGGCAAGAGGAGCCCGAGGAAAGAATCCCAGTTCTCTGATGATGGTACTATGGGCTCTCAGTGGCCCAGCTGAAGAAGGGAGCCCAGTCTGGTCTAGTCTGAGCCTGTCAGACTGATGAAAGGGTTGTAATTGGAATGGACTTTTTTTTTTTTTTTTAGTCTCCATAGTCCTTATATCAGGCATCTGGTAACAGAAGTAACCTTTGACATATTGAGAAGCTTTTGCTAGTTAACCCCCTGCTTGCTAGGCAAGGGGAAAGGCCATGGAGGCTCATTCATCAGGGCTGACAGTCCAATTTTTCCTCAGTCAAAATGTGGAACTCAGAAGGAATTGCAGACATCTTGGGTGGGTGCTAGATGATGCCATCTGACCAGGATAGGAAGCCGAAAGCTCTGGAGGGAGGGCCTCTGTGGCTGAATGCAGGCAATAGCTAGCTGGAACCGGTTCAGTTGGCTGGAAGTAGATGAGTTGAAAGCTAGGAGTGAAGCTATAGGTGTTGGCAGCAACTGCGGTGGTCGTTGAGGGTGCTAAAGTGGAATTCTCAGGATGAGTGAGATTCTTTTTTCCTTTTTTTTCTTTGAGACACAGGGAGCAGTTTGGTTTCATTTTTAACTCCATAAAAGCCCTTTTTCCTGCAGTCAGGGACTGGGGGTTTTGACTAATTCCCATCTCTGACTTCTTACGTGTGTGCTGTGTACCCTTCAGTGGTGGTGCAACAGACAAAGGGTAGGTGCCCCACACAGAGAGAGACCATTCAGATGCCCACCCAGCAATGCCTCTTGTATGGACTTAGGCATGACTTAGCTAAGAAGGATGGAAGGCCTCCATTGAGCCATATGTCAATCACCACAGAACTGCAGGTGAGGGCCCAATCAGCCACTGTGACCCAGTGCTTCCCAGTTTCGGTGCACAGATAGAGCAGCCTATTGCTTACGCTGTCCATTCCACTCACTCACACATTCATTTTGTAGGGGATGGTGAATTTTAGCATATCATTTTAGATAGAATAATGTTAGTAAAGGCCTAAAATATGTCCTGGGACACTTCCTGGGGAAACTGTAAAAGCTAACTCTGCAGTCAGCTTTGTCTGGGAATGTCTCCCCGAGATAAGGAACACCCAGGCCTAGGTAATCATCTGTGGTCCTGCCTGGGTTGTTTCATCACTTCCCTGGCCCTATTTAAACATTGTAACCCTAAAGGAAAGTACAGGTTGTAAAAAGGGAAAAACAGAACATAATGGGAGAAACATCTATCATGGTTAGACATGTGACTGAGAAATAACCCAGGGGTGCCATGGATGAGAGGAAAACCATACTGCCACCTGAGTCAGCAAAAGTAACGTCACAATTGTAACCATGGAAATCCAAAATATATTTAAGAACTGAACCAAGCCTAAGTGGCTGCTGATGCCCCCTTACTTGTTAGTTGGGGAACGCATGGTGGCTGGCCTAAAATTCAGTAAACTTTTTGCTCTATATAGAGTTCTTCAGTCTTCTGTGGAATTCAGCCTGTCTGCTGCTACAATTTGGCAGGCACTCAGAGATGAAACATTCCAATCCCTTTCCCTTCAGGGTGGGTCATGACTAATGAGAGTTGATCAGACTCTACTGCTCGAGGTGAGCAGGACTGACAGACCAACCGAGGTGCCCCTGGGGGTCTTCCCAGAATCAGGCAGGCAAGCAGGCAGACAGACAAACTGTGTCCTCCTCCCTTTGGGGTCTGATTTGAGCCACTTGAGTGGGGAGCTAGGAATCCTCCTCCAGGCTTCTGGGGGGGGACTCAGGAAATCTTGAGGGTGTACCTTCCCATCAGGACTGAGAGAGGTCCTTGTTCCATCTGCAAGGGCCATGACTGATGACCAAAGGAAGAGGTCGCACCAGTTGCTATGGCCAGCAGAAACACTGAATTGACACCCAGGATTTGGAAGCAGTTTTATTTTACGTTGACAGGCTCTGATTGGGATCATTCCAAAAATATCAGGTCCTGATCTCTGGTGGTCTAAGGCTTATATGAGATAAGCAAGCACGAAGTACAGAAGCAGAATGGCTTGTCAATTGGGGATTGGTTCTTACAATATGTGTGACAGTGACCAGGTATGCATCACAGTGACCAGCCATTTCTACAAGACAGAAGCAACAGAATCTGTAACTGGAACTATTACCTGGGCAACTAACAGATTGAAGTATACTGGCCTGTAGGGGATATCTTCTGCTGCACAGCCACCATGGAAATCAGTATGCATATTCCTCAAAAAGTAAAAATAGAAATTCCATTTCTACCTTCTAAGTATCTTCCCAAAGGATTTTTTTTTTGAGACAGGGTCTCACTATGTACTTCAGGCTGGCCTTGAGCTCACTTTGTAGCTCAAGCTGGTCTTGAACTCACAACAATCCTCCTGCTTCAACCTCCCGTGTGCTAGGATTACAGGCATGTGCTACTGTGCCCAGCTCAAAGGATTTAAAGACATAGTGATCTATGTATACTCATGTTTATAGCAGCACAATTCACAATAGCTAAGTCTTGGAAGCTGTCTATATCAACAGAGGAATAGATAGACAATGTATTTATACACAGTGGAGTTTTATTCTGTCATAAAGAAATAACCTTGAATCATTTGTAGGAGAAGGGATGTACCCTGAGACCATAACATTAGGTGAAATGCACAAACTTCAGTATCACATGGTTTTTCTGATATGAGAAATCCAAATTATAAATAAAAAGCAAAGGGGCTGGAGATTTAGCTCAGCGGCAAAAGCGCCTGCCTGGCAAGCGCAAGGTCGTGAGTTCGGTTCCCGGTACCAGAAAAAAAAAAAAAAAAACCAAACAAATAAAAAGCAAAATAAAAGATAATAGGTAGGGTGATAGATCTTTCTCAAAAGGAAAGGAGATCAAGAGATTGAAGGGAGGAGAGGAAGAAAGGAATGAAGATGTGTGTGTTTGCCCGCTCCACACAGGAATGTAAATGGTAGATACTGCACACATGGACTGCTATTACTACAGCTACTACTACTAAAAGAATATATGTTCTAAGCCCAGTTTGGTATGGCCTACTGTACCTCTAGTCCTAACTGCTCAGTGGCTGAGGCAGAAAGATCATTTGAGTTCAACAGTACATGTGTCTGCTTATGTTTGGCTCAATAAACTTTCTTCCTTGTCAAACCCCACTTAGCTTGGCTTTTGTGTTTTGAGACAGGATCTCTATGTAATGCAGGCTGGGCGTGAGCTCACTATGTAGCCCAGGCTGGCCTCAAACTCATGGCGATCCTCTTGCCTCAGTCTCCCAAGTGCTGGGATTACAGGCATGCATCATCATGCCTGGATCCCCATTTAGTCAAACACGTGATAGTTAATGTTCAAAATTTCTAAGGAATAGGCAGTGACAGTAAGTGATTGTTAAATCATGAATGTTTATCTAAGGTAGTACAGTACTGATTGCACAGCATTCCATAATTTGATCTGAAGAATCCAGTTTCTGTGACATGAATCCTATTTCTGAAATGTGACTATGGATCTCAGTACATAAGCTCAGGTGTTGTCTTTCTGCCACTCATGTGAATTTCCATTTGAGATTTCATTCTGCAGGGAAGGTAGAAATCTACCTCACTCACTTTAGGGCTTTTCAACCCTCTCTGCATTTTACTAATGTGCACTTTGCTTTCAGTTTGTGGCTAAATCCTGGGAGATTTTCAGAAAGGGGACCATCTGACTCCTAATACTTCCTGTTCACAATGGCACCTGGTCCTTGTTGGTCATGGAGACCTTCCTATCCACGTGCACAGCTACACTTGTGCAAACCTCAGGAGCAAGAAAGTCATGGCGCTGCTTTTGTCTACTTTCTGTGATCAAGATGAGGGTTCAGAGCAGACAAAAACCCCATTTGCCTAACCTTAGCCAAATGATTTATTTGCTGCTTCTCTAGGATCTTCCTGTCTGTGTGGGACAAGGCTGCAGATCTGCTTTGCTCCTAGAGGTCCACAAACCTAGTTGATAATTTTGCTACCCTTTTCCTCTATCTTTGTCTGATTTGCAGAGCACAGAGAAGCCCTCTTTGATGCTTATATTTGATACAAGTGCTTTTAAAAATATGGATTCTACCTCATTAATTTAATGCTTGAAAACAGTGTATGGGTTTGAGAAGGATTGGGCGGTGATCAAGACAGAATTGTTCAGGGTTGGTGGAAACAATGAGGTCTGAAGTGTGCTTTATAACTAAACAGTTCTTTGATAAACTAGCTGTTTTTCCAGGTAAGTAATATCTTGTCCTGTTAAGTTTTTTTTTTTTTAAATCAGCATTTATAAAATTAGCATGTATAAAGATTTTATTTAAGTCATTGTTAATGAGGGATCCAGATGTTAAATAGTTCAAAAGAGAATCCAAAGAGCAGATACATTTATAGATCGAAATATTTTCTTTGTGTATGTGTGTGCGTGTGTGTGTGCGTGCGAACGTGCATGCCCATGTGTATTACTTAGGACTGCACTCAGGGCCTTGAACATGCTATGCACTCTACCACTGAACAATACTTCTAGTCCCTTCTGTCTCTTTATTTTTTATTAACATCGTAATTATGCCCCATGTTTATGGGGTACACTGTAACATTTCAATATGTGTAAATGATGTGTTATGATCCAATCAAGGTAATTAGTATATCTATCACCTCAGATATTTGTCATTTTTTTTTGTGTTGGGAGCACTCAAAATCCTCTCCAGTAGCCATTTTGAAATATTCAGTTCATTGTTGTTAACCATAATCATTGTACTATGCTATAGAGCATTAAGTTTTTCTCCTGAGCCAGAGGTAGTGGCACATGAGTCTAATTCCAGCACTCAGGAGGCTAAGGTAGAAGGATTGCCATGAGTTTAAGGCCAGCCTGAGCTACATAGTGAGTTTAAGATGAGCCTGAATTGCAGAGTGAGACCCTGTCTCAAAAAAAATGGGCTGGGGATGTGGCTCAGTGGTGGAGCTCTTGCCTTGTATGCATAAGGCCGTGGGTTTGATCCCCAGCACCAAGGAAATAAAAAAATTTAAAAAGTTAAAAAAATTGTAATTATGTATTCCTATGAGAAGTACAGAATGTTTTTTCTTTTCAATTTTTAAGGAGGAAAGGTTTACTTTGGTTTGTAGTTTCAGGTGGCTACTTGGCTGCATTGCTTCAGAGCCGGTAGTGAGGAAGAAACATCACAGCAGGGAGCATGTGGTAGAGCAACATGGCTTATCTCATAGATAGGAGAAAAAGAAAAGGAAAGGGGTGATGACAAGATACAACCCCAAGCATGTCCCCAAAACACTCTCTTCCTTGCTAGGGTAGCCAGTCCACTAAGTAGTGAATCCATTAGTGGATTACTCCATTGATGTGGATAGATTGTTTGCAATCCAGTCACCTCTAAGTCTCCATCTCTTTGTAGTACTGCAGTAGGACTGAGCCCTATAAATCATTTGTGGGACATTTCCTATCCACCCCTGGTGTCCAAAGGCTTATGTCCATTCATAATGCAACATTCATTTTGTCCTTATAGGATCCACTGGTATCCTTATAAGAAGTCCAAAGTCCCCTTGGAGACTTAGACAAACTTTAGCTGTGAGCCCCTACAAAAATCAGAAAGTTACACACTTCCAAAATGTAACAGTGAGACAGAGTACACATTACTATTCCAAGAAGGAATGGGGATATAGACAGGAGAAATGGGACCAAAGGAAAACTGAAATGCAGCAGCGTGAACATTAAATCCTGTAGCTCTGTGTCTGACATCTGGAGCATGTTAACCACATGCATGATACGAGTGAGCCCCAGTGGGCAGCCTTGCCCATATGACCTTACTAGCTACAGACATTCCATGTTCCTGGCATTTCTAGCTTCTGGGGTCTCCACTGCAGCTCTGGTTTCACTCTCATGCTTCATGCGTGGCATTCCCAGGGACTAACCAGAGGATTCTGACCCTTTCACACATTGCCTGGTTTCCCAGGCCTTCCTTTGAAATTTGGGTAGAAACCTCCGTGACCCCACAGTCTTGCATTCTGCAGGCCTGCCAAAGCAGTATCTGCCACCAAGCAATAGCTTGGTCCCCTTGGACCACAGCTGTAGCAGGCTGTGGGTGCCTGCATCGTTGAGGTGTCTCTGTGTGAGCAGGGCACCCTGATGGTCTTTTCTCAAAATATTTCAAATGAATTTACACTTTTACACTGTGAGCCCTGCAGTGAGTGAGTAACCTGTGGTGGAACAAAGCAGCTCATTCACTTCATGGCAGGTGGGAGGGAGGAAGGAAGGACACAGAAGTACAAATTTCTCATTTAAAGTTTACCTTTAACACCAAATTACCCACCTTTCTGGAATAGAGATATAAATAACATTAGTAATAATGAATATTTTGAAATTGCTTGTTTAGATTTAATTAGCACTTATTGAATACCCAACTGCCAAGAACATTCACTTTTGTAGCCTCATTTAATATGATCTCAAAACCGTTGACCTTGTTCTTGTAAGCTGAATTGTGTCCTTCCAAGTTCATATGTTGGATTCCTAACTTCTAATATCTCAGAATGTGATATTTAGAGATGGAGTCTTTAAAGAGGCAATTTAGCTAAAATGAGTCACAGGATGGGCTCTAGTCCACTGGTGTCCTTATAAGAAGTGGAGATCAGGACAAAGATACACTTGGAGGGAAGACCAAGAGAAGATATAAGGAACAGCCAAAGCAGTGAGAGAAGCCTCAGATGAAACCAACCCTGATGGAATTGATCTTAGACTTGATCTTAGACTTCTGCTGTATAAGCTGCCTGGTCTGTGGTGCTTTGTTTTGGCAGTCCTAGCAAGTTCATGCACTTCTGAAGGTGTGTGTTACATTCCTCCTGTGGATACTGGTAACTCTACAAGTGTTCTAATCTAAGAAGAGGTCACACCAGGATTGAAACCCAGATGTTCTGATTCAAACCCAGGTCTTCGGCAATTGTAATGGTTTTTCTATTACAAAACCAGTGTAATAGAGTACTTCAGAAAACATTTAGGTACTGATGTAGGCGATATATACATTTAATCAGGTTGAGCTACGGAGTCCAGAAAAATCCCATAATTACTCCCCTTCTGTTCTTGGCTGCAAACTGAGTCCAGCTTGGTCCCTATATTGGCAGGCTTGGACCTCAGCTGGGTAACAGGAAGAAGCCAGCCCATGAATATGGTAGGTGCGAGGACTTTGGATGGTGGCAAATAAATAGAGAATTAGTTGCACATGTTTCTTTGTTAGTGTGAGAGAACTAGAAAGCGTATGCTGGACAATTATAGTTAACTTCATTCTTTCATATATAGCTTAGCTTTGTTTTCAGACAAATTGTTGAAACTGTTCTCATTCACAGATCTGTGAAGTATACATAGACATTTAAAAAAGTAGAAGCCATGGTTTACTTACACTGATTTTCTTTAAATGAAAAATGAGGGGAGCTTCTTTGAAATGGGTAAATATCATGAGTTAAAAATGGAATCAGAGACCATATACACGTGAAAGAGCAACTTTTTATTTTTATCATATTATAAAAAACATAATACCTTGTATCATCTTGCAATGAAGAACATTTAATAATAAACAAATTCAATGAATAATACAAATATGGTTGGAAGATCTAAGTGACAGTCTTGAGAAGCGGAGGTAAGGAAAGGAGGATGGCGTGAGTGTAATTCCCATTGCTGTCTAGAGAGTGAGGTGCAGTGTCTCCCAAACAACTCTGCGTGGAGTACTTCCTCCTGCCTCCCTTGGCCCACTCATCTTTCAGGTCCCAATTTAAATATCTTATCTAGAGACAACTCTGCCACTTACCTCTAGGTCTTAGATACTTCTGCTCATCACACCCATAGCGCTAAACATCTTCTTTATGGCACTCCTCACCTTTGCCCGGACTTGTTTCATGTCTGTGTTCCTGAACAGTATATGAATTCTATGAAGCCTGTGATAGATCACATCCCTTATTTACTCCTGAATCCCCAGCACCTGGCAAATTTCTGCGTACATAAACACTCACTAAGGAACCATGAAAAAATCAAGAAGCTCGACACTGTTCTATATCACTAGGTTCATAGTTAAGTTTATTTCTTACAGTATCTGTTGAAAGAGAAACTAAGCTTGAAGATATCCCCTATTCTTACTTTCAAGGGGTAATGAAAGATCAAAAAATATTAGAAGGGTCTACTTTTTCTTCATTCTTGGCATTTTTATCAGTTCTTATTGGAGCTTCATGAGAACAGGGTCACTATTTTTATGCTTTTGTTATTTTATCTAGAGCAGTACCGGTCATATAGCAAGTTAAGTAACATATATCTCTGGTAACAAAAATATATCAAATAAAATACAGCTATACAGCAATAAAAATCAAAACAAAATATGAATAACAAAGAGTAAAGATCAGGATGCAAAAAAGTCACACACCTATAAAACCTTAAATTTGGCAGTTTTCCTGGGAGCTAAAGTGTAAAGAGGTATACTCAATTACTTTGCTATTATCACAAAATAAAAATGAGACCCAGAATGCATTAAATATAGTAATGGACGGTTTCCAAAACAAGTGCTACATTCATATGACAGAAGCCATAGCTGCTGATAAAAGCAAAGGTCGTGGCATAGCAATGCAAATAAATTAGTTAGAATTGGTCGAATGTGTAGCCTACTGGTTGTCTAAGGGTAGAATCCATAATACATGTTTCTAAAATTCCCACCTTGTAGATTCTCTCTCTCTCTGTGTAGCTACATTTTTTAGATGCTGACTTAGGTGCATATACTCAGGAACTTGTGGGGATTAAATGAAGTAATTCATGTATAATATCTGGCACATTCCAACTTTGCAGACAAGCTTTGTCTGTTATTTCTCATGGGCTGACCACCTAGACAGAATTTCACTTGCCAAAACTTTGAACATCATTGCATCTTAGCCCTTCTGGTGAACCTAATCAGAAAAAAAACCCCTTCCAGGGGTGACTCCACAATCTACTTTTCCTGCTTCTGTATCTGAGTGCTGGAAAAAGAATATACTACAAGCTCACATTCTCTAAACTTACCTGAGATCTCAATATCCTTTGACTATTTGTGTACTTGTTCATGATTTACTTCTCTAATAAATATCAAAAGTTTTAATACTTTCTTTAAACTCCCTGTCTGAACCTCACCTATCTCCTTTTCAACAGACAACCTTGCTTCTATTTCATGTAGAAAACTTAAAACTTGTTAAAAGGAACTAGATACTGTATTAGTTAACTTAAGTACCAGGGTTCCCAACAAGAAGAAAGATCAATCTCTGATATGCCAGTACTTTAAAAATCTCTGCTCCTATCATCTTTACCAACAACCCATTTGTTAAAGGAAATCCTATGGCCAACTTTAGGTTCAGAATGTAGAGAAATAAGGTAAGTGGCAAAGTCACACACAAAGGTAAATGCATATAGGGATGGGAAGAGTTTGTGGTCACATTGCAACGTACCACATTCTTCTAACTGAAGGATGAAATTGCGTGTTATATGTGGAGACACATATCACATACCAAAGTGTCTTTTTAAAATGCAGTGACAAGCTAGGACAAAAATCAAGAAATATACAAATTCTTACAATAGGAATGTAGAACTCCAGGAAGTACAGGAATACCAAAGCAAGCCCTCACTTTGAAACCCTGGATTCCTTGAAATTTACTTCTTTGTAGAGTAGATAAAGCCATATACTTACGTAAGATGTGAGATCTCATTTAAAATGAGATTACAGTAAGACCCCAATGCACTGTATCTGTAGCTAAATGTGAACAACAGTAATGCAAAAGAGAACAAAACAGGATAATAAGAAAAGTTTATGTTGCAGGAAAAGTCACCAAGGACTTTTTTCTTTATCCTGTTTTCTGCTTACGGGTATGCTATTTTGAAACCAATACCTGGGAATTAAGTGTATGCTAATAAAAACCTAGATACAATGGGTAGATAACTGGAAAAATACAATTTACACTAAAGTTACGCTATATAAAGAGTCTAGAAGTCATTATTCTCATCCTGACAATAAGGACAAATCTGAAGATCAGTGACTTTGTGGACCAACCAGAGAGTTGAGGTTGGGGGACAAGTGTCGCCTCTAAAGCTAGGGGGACCAGTGAATACCTAGAAAAAAAAACCAAGATCAGGTAACCAGGTGGAGGGGCCACTGGAGCTATAAACTGGTAAGAAAACTGACTGGTAAATTTGATGAATGGGAAGCTGAAAGTGGACTAGTATATGATTGGAATATCCAAAGAATAAAATGGAAGTGATATCAGCAAGATGGAGTAGAAAGCTCCAGGTTGTTGGAGATCCAGCTTGTGCCCCCACGGAAATATTGAGTAACAGGAAACCGGCCAAAACAGCTTAATGGCTACACTGCAAATCTATCAAAATCTACAGCAACCAAGCGAATGCCCAATCAAGAAAAGAGCGCCTTTAAACGCTAGGAATGCCGTGGTATTTTGCTCACCTTTGCTCCTACCTTTTATGGCATGGCCTGGCCAAAGCAGTTTAGGGAAGACCCCAGTTCCCTGGACCCCAGTTCCCTCGTGCAAACTGGAGGTAGTTAAGTGGATCTCTCACAATGGTCTATTCTGTAAGGGGGCTGCCTGCCTGATCTCTGTGTTGCCTAATTCAGAGCTCAGATGGCCAAAACTTGCATGGCTTGACTTTCAGGCTAGGAGAAACCACAAAAAAACAGTAGAAATGGGTCACAAAAGTGGCAAGGGGAAGACCAGACACCTCGGACAAGGGGATGGATGATTGAAGAACGTAACAGAAATGCTGAGGCCTCAACAAGGAGCAAAGGCGAGACTCTTGGAGAAATTAAGATGTTAAAAGCAGCTATATACCCAGGCATGGTGGCACATGCCTGTAATTCTAGCACTTGGGAGGCTGAGGCAGGAGGATTGCTGTGAGTTTGAGGTTATCTGTGCTACATAAGGGAGTTCAAGACCAGCCTGCACTACATAGTGAGACTCTGTCTAAAAAAATAAACAGCAGCCATGTATATTGAGAAAACGTACACACACACACACACAGAGGCCCAGGGAAAATGCATGTCTAGAAAAAGCCTGAAAAGACCCTAAACTTTTGTGCTAAGATGATTAGTGGTTTTTTCCACGTACAGCCAATCTTCAAGGACTAGAAAAGGTGACTGTTTTAACAAAGCCCAACTTTCAACAAAAGATAACAAGGCAAACAAAGAAATAGGAAAACATGTGGATTCAGGGAAACAAACCCCTAGAAAACATCCCTGAAGAAACATAGGCATCAAATTTACCAGACAAAGACTGTGAAACAGTGTTTAAATACATGCGAAGGGCTAAAGGAAAATATTTACAGATAACTAATGGAAACCAGGAAAAGGACATATGAACAAGATGAGAGTATCAATAAAGATGTAGAATTTATTAAAAAATTCTGATACTGAGAAGTATAGTAGCTAAATTGAAAAATTCACTTAAAAGACTAAACAACTCATTCAAACAGGCAGAAGAATCAGTGAACATGAAGGCAGAGTGTTCAAAATTATCAAGACTGATAAAAAATAATAATGAAGAAAAGTGAACAGAGGTTCAGACAAACCAATGTATGCATTATTAGAGTTTCAGAAAGAAAAAGAGATTATTTGAAAATATGAAGGAAAAAAAAAGTCTGAAATTTGAGGACATCTAAGAAGGTAGATGCATTCCACGTAGGATAAATCCAAAGACACCAACCTCAAGATAGACTATAAGTAAACAGTTGAAAGACAACTAGAAAAGATATTTAAAAACAAGTTATAAAACAGTGATTGTCACATAGAAGGGATTCTCAATAAGATAACCAGAGAGTTTCATCCACAAATATTGCAAGCCACAAAGCAGTGGGAAGATACATTAAAAATGGTATCAGGAAAAAAAAAAATACCCTGTCAACCAAGAATTCTAAACCTGGCAAAACCATCCTTCAAAAAGACACAGGTAAAGGGGCTGGGGATTTAGCTCAGCGGCAAAGCGCCTGCCTGGCAAGCGCAAGGTTGTGAGTTCGATTCCCGGTACCGGAAGAAAAACGAAAAACAACAACAAAAAAGACATAGGTTAGCAAAGCTGGAGAGTTCAGTAACACTACAGAGAAGAAATAAATGAAAATGAAATACACTGTTTTTTCTCATTTTTAATTAAAAGATAATTGTCTGAGGGATAATAGTTATGTTGTCCATGATTATTACGTATGGATATGTGAAATGAATGAGAGCAATGTCATTCATTCATGTCCAAGTGCTGCGGCAAGCAGAAGCACTGAAACGACACCCAGTATTTGGAAGCAGATTTATTTAACGTCAGACAGGCACTGACTGGGAATCAACTGTTTCTCAAAATGTCAGGCCCTGAGCTCTGGTGGTCCAGAACTTCTATGAGATAAGCAAGCAGGAAGTACAGAAACAAATGGTTTGTCAGTTGGGGATTGGTTCTTACAATATGCATCATAGTGACCGGCTGTGCCTCACAGTGACCAGCCGTCTCTAGGAGACGGAAGCAACGGGACCTGCAACAGGAACTCTTACCTGGGAAACTAACAAACTGAAGTATACCGGCTTGGGGGGGTGCGTTTTCTGTACAAGGTGACAACATTGTTCACCATGGAGAATCCAGGTTAACAGTTCTGACAGTGCTATACATGTCCAAAGTGTGATCAAAAACTACAGTGTCTTAAAAATGTTTGTTATAGTAAAAGACTCATTGCAATTACTCCTTTTCAGAATACTCTCCCTTATTTCAAATACACTTGGCCTATTGTGCTTGCCACTTTCTGCAGCCCTTCTGCTAGTCTTCTTTTGTGAGTGTCATTCGTTGTGCTGTCATGTCCACCTTGACGTCCTGAATCAATTCAAAACATTTACCTTTCATGGTCATTTTGACTTTAAGGAAGACGCAGAAGCTGCACAGTGCCTGGTCCGTGAAGAAGGAGGATGAAAACACTGCAATGTTTTTATGAGCCTACCCTTCTGTTGAGTGATACTCAGCTGCAGTAGTCACTGTATTTTTTTTTTTTTCAATTTCTGTTTTTAAATTAGTGCATGTTTGCAGTGCATAAGGATTTCATTCCTTGTGGGGAGTTAGTGCACGGACAGAATGCGTCTCCATTCCTTTCTCACCCTTTCCCCTCCCCTCCAATTCCCCTCCCTTCATCTCTTGGTCCCCTTTCCATTTCACTGTATTTTTTATTATGACACCTTATAATACCGACAATCATGAAAGAAGACTTGCAGAACTGCTCTCAAGAACGGCAGGAATGATGGGTCATGTGTGATCAAAGACAGGAAGTGCTGTGAGAGGGATCACTGGCAGTACGCCTTTTACTGTAATAATTTATTTTTTAAAAATTTCACCATTCATTGTGTATTTTGGAAACATCTCATATAATGAAATTTAACAATTAAATAAATAGATGACAGATTATGGAAGTCATGTTTCTTATAGTTGAAACTTACAAACAAGTAGAAGGATTAGGCTAGAATGATCCATAAGATAGTGGATTAGAGACAATAGTATAAACTTATGCTGAATTTATTATAGACAGAAGTAGTTATATATCACATTTCCCTGCTGTATCAGCTTAGAGGGCCTAAAAGAAATGCCCTAGCACTGTACTCGGATTTAGGTGTCTACTATCATTCTCCAGTAGAACAAACCCAGATACCTTGGAGAAATAACCAATTCAGGCACTGTTGTAGAAAAAGGACAAGATGAGCCAGGAGCACCTTGTAGTGCTAGGAAGTAAGGAAGTGCCAAAAAAAAAAAAAAAACCTCCACACAAAAATTCACATTAATGGGAATATTAAAAAAGGGACAAGCTGGGTGTGGTGCACACCCTAATCCCAACACCTGGGAGGCTGAGGCAGGAGGACTGCTGCAAGTTCAAGGTCAGCCTGGGCTATATAGTGAATTCAAAGGCCAATCTGAACTACATAGTGAGACCCTGTCTCAAAACAAAACAAAACAAAACAAAACAGGAACTGACTGAAAAAAATTCTTACAAAGATGGAATAATTTGAGCAGTACAATAAATGAAATAGTGTTGGATCGTAACTTGGAAGTATGAAATTGTTGCGGCAAAGGCATTTATTTAACCGAGTCACCCATGGAAGCCTGACGCAGAGACAAGCAAGCTTATTGGGGGCTGGCGGTGGGCGCCCAGTACATGACTGAGCACCAGCCCTGAAGGGCAGGAGGGGAGAATGGTGATACAGTTGTAGTTCCCGGTCTAGTTCTGGGCCCATGGGAGGGGTGGTGCTGATATGATTTAGTGCAGTTATAAAAAGACTATGAAGGGGCTGGGGATTTAGCTCAGTGGCACAGTGCCTGCCTGGCAAGTGCAAGGTCGTGAGTTCAATTCCCGATACCGGAAAAACAAAACAAGAAAGACTACGAAGCATGAGCTTAGCTTGTGACAAAGGAAGAAAGGTGTTTGACATTTTACAGAGGGGACAAGCAGTCTTATGACAGAGCATGGGGTGGTATCTGGTTAGGTAACTATGACAACATTTACAAGAAACAAACTTAAGGAAGCAGAAACTTAAGCTTTAAAATGGCACTAGAACACAAAATAGTGTTGCTTTAGTTTTCTTTCCCACATCAAAATAAATATGTATGACTTAATACTTATGTAAATAAATGGCTGATGCCATGGGGCAAGAAGAAGTAAATCTTCAGTGTAGATTCTCCTTCCTTGGGAACGGGAACACAAATCTTCATTCCTTAGGTGTGGACTGTGTGTCAGGACTTTCTTTTCAGTATAGGAAGACGGGGAGAGTAAGTTTACAGTGCAGAAACCTGGCACGATCATCTGAACGTTCGTGTCCTCCACAATGTGTATGTTGCAAGCCTAATGCTCGAAGCAGAGGTATTAGGTAGAGGGACCTTTAGGATGTGATTAATATTTTAATAAAAGAGGATTGTGATTAGTGTCATAATTGCAATTAGTGTCCTTATAATGGGGATCCAGGGAGCTTGCTGTCCTTGCCTCCATGGGAGGACATGGCTAGAATCTGTCACCTGAACCAGAAAGCGAGCTCTCAGACACAGCATCTGCTGCTCTTTTCATCTTGGACATCCAAGCCCCCAGAAGTGTGAGAAAAAATTTATATGGTTTATGACAAACGTGGGTTGTGGTATTTTGTTATAACGGGGCAAATGGACCAAGACCCTTGGCAAACACTAGCTCAGCCAGAAGTAGTTTCATACAGCTCTGGACGATGGAGTGAGGAGTGAAAACAAACACCGGGGTTGACATTGCAGTGATGTATCATCATGTTCAGTTCTGTAGCCTCGATGTGATGTGGTGGAAAGGGCAGTGACATGTGGCCTCTCTCGCCGTAATCCATCAGGCGAGTCTAATCACAAGGAGAAAGACCGATCTGCAGAGGAGGGAAGCCATCCAGCCAGCACCCCTCGGAACTGTCAAAGGGACATGATGACTAACACTGTGGTATCCTGGGACAGCAAAAGGACTTTAGGTAACAGTAAGGAAATCCAAATCAGTCATGGATTTTCAAAACAATGTATTACTCTTTGCTCAGTAATTATACCAAATGTACCATATAATATAAAATGTTCATAATATGGGGAACCAGGTGCAGGCATATGAGAACTATATTCTCTTTTCTTCTCTGTAAATCTAAAACTGTTCCAAAACTAAAGGAATAGAAAATAAACTTTTTCTTTTTGAGAAGGGGTTTTGCTATGTTGCCCAGGTTGGCCTCACATTCTTTTCTTTTCTTTTTTTGTCATTTTGAGATAGGGTCTCTCTGTGTAGTTGAGGCTGGCCTTGAGCTCACGCTGTAGCCCAGGCTGGTCTCGAACTTTCGATGATCCTCCTGCCTCAGCCTCCCAAGTGCTGGGATTATAGGCGTGTGCCACCAGGTCTGGCTTGGCCTCACATTCTTAATGCACACAGTTATGACATTAATCACAAACTTCCAGCATAAAGATATTAATCGCATTCCAAATGCCTCTCCTCCTAATACCTCCACTTAGAGCATAAGGCTTGAGTGATCCTCCTACCTCAGCCTTCCAAGTACCTGAGACTACAGGTATACCATGCCACCATGCCTAGCAGAAAATAATCTTCTGATCATTAACAAAATTGAATCTTTTCACTTAAAAAATCTTTTAATCAAATACTGACCAATAGATATTTCAACCTTTGAATGAATAGAAAAAGTACTCCCAATTCATTTTATAGTGAAATAAAAATGCATAGGAAAGACAAATTACAAGCCAGTTCCATTAATGCAAAAAAATTTAATATTGTAGCTAACTTAATTAATCAGTATATTCAAAAGCAGATACATACCCTGATCAGTTGAATGAGTTGGCAATAAAGCGTGTGTGAGGCTGCTGCTTTGCTTCCTTGTCTGCTGACCTAAAGTTACTAGAGAGAGTCTAGGCTGGCAGCTGAGAAAAGTTGGACGTGAAGTGGAAAAGAACAAGGCAAACTGGAAACCGTGGGGCCAAGCTGATCCCACCCTGCTCTAAGTTGGACAGCATGGACCATTGTAGAGCGGACTGTTTCCCTAGGTGATGGAACCGCAGGTGATTCTGGAGTCAGAGGAGATCACGGAGGAGGTAATACCCGAGGAGGATGTGCAGGTTTGGCTGCCACCCCACACCAAAGAGACTGTCACCAAATCAGTAACTGTAGGCTTGAGCTGCAGTAACGCCTCATGTCCGCCACTGCTTTCAGATGGTAAGGGCCGCTGCTTCCTTTGCATTCTCTGTATCCTATGCAAACGGTCGGGTGGCCAACCTTAACGTAGGGTCATATGAAGAAAGGAATTCTGGGAAACAACACTCCTGCACTTCGAATCATACAAAGTTACAAAAGCCTATCATTTATCAACTTTGGCACCCAATAAACACCTTTTAAACATAATTATTTTTGGTTAAAGACAATAATAAAGTAATGCTTCCATCTAAGATGATGGCCACTTGGTCTTAACTGAAAACATGTCAACTCTGTCCCACAAAAGAAAGCAAATCCTTAAACCTGTTTTTTATCCATCTTCGGTTGATATTTATTTTTCTTCTACACCGGTCAAATCCTTTGATATATTGTAATATTGATAGGTAAGGGTAAGTGTTAGCATCATAGTTTATACTACCTGAGAGGTGAAGATGAAAGAACGGTTTAATATCTACACAAGTACATTTATATCAAAATAAGGAAGAACTAATAGCTATTACCGTTCTCATTTCTACAACTTGTCAGGTAATCATAGCTGGCATTTTAAAATTTCCCTTTTCTCCTAGGCAGTGCATAGTCCCTTTGTTCCTGATAAATTATTCAGTTGGATATGGTTCCTGGCCTGGCAGGGTGACCCACACGTTTATTTCTAAAGTGTCTGGGCCATTAGGCTTGTTGCCTGCGCTGGACTTTGTAATACTCCGCTAGTGTTATCACAGGGCACAGAGCACTGAGGAGAACGCCAGGGGCCTCCTGCATTCCAGACAGACTCCTTCTTACCCCTATTTTGTTGTAACTCTGCATTCGCCCTGAGCAGTCAGGGTCACTCGCAGCCGGTGTAGTAATCCCCTTCTTTTTGCTTGTTGCCCTGGCATGAGAATCCGGGTGTATAGGGTTCCTCCATCAGGGCAACACAGCCTCCTCTTTATTTAAAGGTTTAGGGGTTCGTGAACTAGCTGAAGTCTAAGAATTGGTGGAAGGGCCATGACTTTGATTGTGCTTACTCCAGTCAAACTACCAATCACCAAACCAATCGCTAAACCTTAAGTTTTTCTACTTACTCAAATCAAGGAAGACTTCAGTGAGATTCCCCATCCTGGTCAGTTCCTGAGGACATCCTGATTAATTAGCCAGTTCCAAAGGTCAGGTCAGAATGGTCAAACCATTTCATTTACTATTGCAGTTCTGCTAGCTGTTACCATAACCACACCTACCTTGCCTTTGGGAATTTAGAGCCACAACTTGGTCCCTGCAATTGGATCCCATTTGAGGCAACATTTCCCGCCATTATTCCTGACCTATAGGAATTCCTGTGAATATTTTTGCAATTTTTTTTCTTTTTCATGGGAAAAAAGTTGTTTTATTTTTGAAAGCACCTTTTTTAAAAAGGGTGAGAATTGTAAACATTGAACAGCTCCCGAGTCTCTCCTAAACAGGACAAAACCCTCTGGAAACAATATTCTGACAAGACTCTTAAGAAGAGAAAAGCAAGCATACCTATTGCCAGCCCCCAATTGTTGATTCTTTTTTTTAAAAAAGAGAATAATAAAAAAAGAACAATAGAAAAATACAAACAAAACAAAGCAAGAACATTAAAAATGATACAGGGTTTCAAACCAAATGATAGAAATTAACAATGGTTGTTATATTATATATTGTTATCTTCAGTGAAGTTGCTCAGATTACCAAATGTAAGAATGGAAGATTGATCAAACCATTACAGAGAATAAGCTGGGATAATTGTATTGCTGATATCTGGTGGTTTATTGAAAGGAACAATTAATGCTTAAATTTTTTTAATATTTTGACCAATTTTGCATGCTTATATCTGGCAATCTGAGCAACTGATATGAAGACAATATGCAATATAACAACCATTGGTGAATTCCTACCATCTTGTCTAGTGCAATATTTTTCAATGTCTTGTTCTTCATCCAAATGGATGGCATCATTTTTGGTATATGGTTTATAAATCAATGAAAAGATTCCTGGTGATTATAGCAGTATGAACTCAACTATATTATGTACAGTGTTCTCTTCCACTAAAAAGAATACCAGAACACAGTTCCACACAAATCTTTTTTCCTTACCATTAGAATTACTTATTCAGACTTAACTAGCAGGAGTTTAATGCTCAGTTTTAAAAACCTAATAATTTTTAAACATTTTATCAGATTATATTTAGTATTTTTTATTGAGGATAATATATTACTTAGTTTCTTAACATAATTCCCTGACATTTTATCATTTATTAACTGAATTTCTTGATTCCATTTCCATGGTTTTCCATGTCTCTGACTCTTCTGCTGTATGCAGCAGAATGACAATTAGAAGTGACTATGATTTGATGATTCCAATAAGAGTGCTGCTGGTCAAAACAGATCATTCCTCTCCCAGTCTCCACCAATTTCCACCCATTTTCTCCCTTTTCTCACACACACACACCAAGAAGGATAGAAAGCTTTGGTGATAAACTATTATTAGATGTTAAATGAACACTGAATGCACTGCTTCTATCTTGACTTTTCTTGTCATTTCTCTTCTGGTTTCAGTGACTGTACTAGATGCATCGCCTTTATTTCAGACATAGGAAAAGTGGGAGAAAATTGTTCTCTGACTTACAGCAATCATTTGGTAAATGATTACTTTTATTATAAGGGAAATGTATAATGCATATAAATATCATTCCATTTTAATAATGTATTCTCTGTGAGTTTAACTTACCAGCAACTCAGGACAGATAAAAATGAGGTTCCAGAATGGTTTTCCATTTTCACTCTTTGGAGAGTATCTTGAGGGGCTTTCTGATGTTTTCCATAACATAGTACTGATTGTCCATAACAGACTCGACTCTCATGTAATACAATTAAAATGGCATGCGATTGGCTATCCCTGATTCTAGCATCTTCCAATTTTGATCAAATGCTAACATGAACACGGTACAGTTAGCTTCCATTTACTATCCATTGCATCTTCACACAATAATTTTTTCAAATATTATCTACAGTTCAAGAAACTATGAGATACCTGTAAGTTTCTTATTGCAGATGTAATGAAATAACATTTATGCATCAAAAGCTGGGAAGGATGCTCCTCATGGAAAGAGTTGGAATGTCTTGGGCTCCCGCTGGACTGCAATTCTCTGAGGGCCATGTCGGCAAGGAGAGTCAATTGCTGGACTCAAGGGCCTTTGGATAGTACCAGAGTGTGATGAAAGCAGCTTGGATTGAAGAGCTGCATAAGAGACATAGCAGAGCCAGGAGTGGCGGCACACTGCTGTAGCCCTAGAACTCTGGGTGGCCAAGGCAGGAGGATAGAAAGTTGAAGCCCAGCCTGCTCAACTTAGTATCTTAGTGAGACGTTGTCATAGAAGATAAATAAAGAGCTGGGGATATTGCTCAGTGAAGGCCCTGGGCTCAATTCTCAGTATGGAAAAAAAAAGTTTAACAGGTGGCTGATAAAATTCTTTGGAAGTGATTGGAGCTGTCACAGAACCTAGTACCTAGTAATGGGCAGAAATCTCTAGTAGAGCAGAGAAGGAAGCGTTTTGGAAGAGAGACATGAGTTTCAGCTGTGGAAGCAGAAGACAAGGAATCTTAGGGCCGAGGATAGGAAATCAAGAATTTTCCAAAATTGTGGACAGAACACACGATTGCAAAATCCAGGATGATGAAGTGAAGAGCTGAACTTGGTTTAACCTAATTTTCAGGGAGTAGCCATTACAATTACATGCCATTTCCTCGTACCTTTAAACTCATTCTCTCGTACAGTCATGTGTTGCTTACGGTGGGGGATGCATCCTGAGAAGTGTATCATTAGGTAACACTCTTGAGTGTGAACATTATAGAGCGTGCCTACAAAAAAACATAACAGTTGTATCAGTAGAAGGTACAATTTCATGACACCACTGTCAAATACATGGCCTACCGTGGACTGAAACGTGACCTCTCTGTTCTGTTCTGTTCTGCAAACTGCTCTGCACTTGGCTCTGCTGGGGTCTCCTGAAGGAGGAAGGCAGCAGTTCCTCCAGCCGGATGCCATCCTCCTGGCAGTGGCAGCGTGTTCCAGTAACAACAGAGGAATCCAGTTTGAGTTCTCATATGCAGAACCAGACTTTTTGCTTTCCCCAGAGACAACAGCACCGCGTACCTGGTGCCCATCCCCACGAGCTCTGGGTCTCAGCCCTGGGAGGCTTCTGTCTTTGGTCAGAGACACCAACGTCACTTCTCTCCTCATAGGTTGAGTTTCAGCTCACCGAAGCTTCTGCGAGATGTTTGTGGTGAATGTGGCAAAAAGCAGAAGGCTCGCCGGTGGAATACCAAGAGGCGTGGTATAGTGAACACGATAGACACCCTAAGGAAGAGTCTTTTTGAGATGTAGGGAATTAGGATTTATGTAGGCTGGCTGTGAGGGAGGAGGGAGTTAATAACATAATCAGCAGGATGGTGATAGAATGTTGTGTGGTGTGGGAACCTGGGGCTCCCTGATTTTCCCCAGAGGACTGGAAACTTCTGCTTTTCTTTTCAAGAGGGAGCTGTATGACTGAACACATCTGTTTTTTCTGCTATCCACTGGGACCATTTCAGCAGTGGGCAAGGTGCCACGGCTTTAAAAACAAGATTCAGGCTCAACTGTGGCTTTTTCTCTTACTTCTTCTCGCTCATAGATCAGTAAGAAGGGGAGTGGGCTTTCTCCTAGTTCAAATAGGGATCAGGACCTTTTCAGCAGCTTTTTGAAGATCACCTGGAAACCTACCATTCTCTCCGTTGCTCTTTCCGCCTCCATGAGACAGGCTTTTGTATGCCTGGGTACACGAAGCAGAGCTGCAGATCTAACTCTCCCCGTAGGTCAGTCTGAAGTATGCGTGAACAGGGATGTAGGTCCTGTTCTCATTCTCGGTGTAGTTTTAGTAGGAATCTTCTAACTTGGTGGGTAGTTAGACACTTACCTGCCTCAGTAATAAAGATGGTACGTCAGATACTCATTTGCATCCTTGTGCTTATTCTCGGTTGGTTATAAGCTAGGGAGGATGGGTAATGGGCATCCCACAATTTTGAACACCATAAGTGACCATAAGTTTCCAGAAAAACTGCAGGCATTGTGATATGCTTTGGTGTTTGGGGGTCCTCAAGAAGATGATGAGGTGCCAATGTTTTTACAGGGTGAGCATGGGGAGAAGAACTTACATGCAATTTGGGAAGCAAAGACATGGTCTCCTAAGGAGGTGTTCACATTATGTAACTAGATGTAGACTTCCACCCCATAGCCTAACAGCTCCAATGCGGGGCTTGAGCAAATGGGGAAGCAGGTATTTTCCATCCCCACTCAAACTGCAGGGTGGCCCTATGTTAGCTTGCAGGGGAAATTAAAATTTTAAATAAAGCCTGCCAAGAATGCCCGCCAAAATGAAGTGGACATGTCCGGAAAAGCCTGATAACAGAACACTCCTTTGTGTAATCCATCTTTTTTGTCTTTGTGTAACTGATGGTGATAGCCTTGCAGTGTAACTTACTTGAGACTGATGATGGTCTTGTAATATAACTTGAGATGTAGAAACCCCTTGGCAACCTGTGATGTCATCCAACCTTCCAATCATAATGCGCCAAATCTGCCTTTGTATCTCCCTGCTTGCCCTCCCTATAAGAGTCCCAGAACCCCATTGGGTGGGGTTAACTCTTTGGGAGAGATCCCAGTCAAGCCTACTGGTGTAAATTGACTGTCTCCTAAACCTTCTCGGTGCCATTTTTCCCGAGTTTGGTATGTCTTCTGTAACAAGCTTAGTTGATATCTTCATGTGAAAAGGGATCATCTTTCCCTTTTCCTCACTGCAAACACACTTTGGTACAGAGCTCTAAGACTGACCTGGATTCATATTCCTGCAGTGTCTCTTATGTTTCCACAGGGTTTATTTTTTGGCAAACATTTCTATACTTGCCTTGTCTTTGTTTTACCTCCTATTTCTAGTCTCAATTCCTAGTCTTCTCTTATACTAATCAAACACAATGGGAATGAATATATATATACATATACATATATATATATATATATAGTATATTTCTCAATTTACCAAAATGTAATTAGAATTATCTTTGTGTATATCAGAATTTTAAAAAAGGAATTAAAAAATAAAATAAGGCATTCAGCTTCTGCAAAACTTATATCTATCTCCTAGTCCTATTGTCAGGATTAAATGAAACAAAGTGAAGCATCTATATATCACATATCTACATATTTATATAAATATTGCATATTTTATCACAGACATAGAGTGTTATGGTTGAGAAGCCCAGTGGAGGTCAGATATAAAATCAAAGTTTACATTTGTACAAACTGAGATCTAGGTCATATCTAATTGGTTCCCAAGATTTTCTGGCTCTTTCTGCTATCCACAGATTCAAATGTGGACATTTAAAAAAGCCTAGGTATTTATTTAGCCCCTTCAGACTTTTTGAATAATGTTTTCACTTTTAATTTGCACATTCCATGCAGCCAAGCCTTTATCCTCTTTAACAAGAAACTATGAGCTAAATAAAAATGGGAAGTGTAGAAATGAAAAACTGGCTTTGAGTATCAGATGTCAGTAGAGTGCAACTGGGGAATGGCACTTTATGGATAGATCATTACTGATGGCCTTTTCTTCTTGGAGGTTGCATGATTTTGGTCATGATGATTCAGGAGCCTCCAATCACTAAGTCATCCATGATTAAATGTTGCTGGTGGAAAATGTGGGTGATTTTTAAGTGTTGCCAACTGAGAGTTTATAGTATCTTCTCAGAAAGGTGTGTTTTCCTTAGGTGGCAACCTTAGGAAAACAGGATTTCCTTCTGCCATTTTCAAAATGAATTTGATGGCTCCTTACCTCATGGTTCATTCATTCATTCTTTCATTGTTTCTTTTTTTCTTTTTTTAGACAGGGTCTCTCTTTGTAGTGCAGGCTGGCCTTGAATTATGGCAATCCTCCTGCTTCAGCCTGCCCAGTGGGATTACAGGCATAGGCCTCTCCTGATTCTTTACATACTTTGCTAGTCTCATTATGTCTGGGATCATATATCAGCTTATTGTTAAAAACAGATTCTAGGGGCTGGGGATTTAGCTCAGCGGCACAGCGCCTGCCTGGCAAGCGCAAGGTCGTGAGTTTGATTCCTGGTACCCGGGGGGAAAAAAAAAATCCAAAAAAACCCAAAAAAACAAAACAAAACAAAACAAACAGATTCTAAAACAAAACAAAACCAAAGCAATATACAATATTTACCTCCTTCAGGAAACTGCCAATGAGTAGGTATAATTTACCTTTTTTTTTTTTTTTTTTTTTTTTTGGTTTTTCTCCGGCACCGGGAACGGAACTCACGACCTTGCGCTTGCCAGGCAGGCGCTTTGCCGCTGAGCTAAATCCCCAGCCCCTAGTTTTTTTTTTTTTAGTTTTTCTCCAGTACCGGGAATCGAACTCACAACCTTGCACTTGCCAGGCAGGTGCTTTGCCGCTGGGCTAAATCCCCACCCCTCTAACTTTGAACTATTCAAATAAAATCTCAGAATTTTGAATTCCTTAACAAACAGTTGAAGTTATTTTTATTTATTTCTGTATATCTTTTGAGTATCCTAGTTATTTGCTTAAGCTCTTTGCCCATAGCAGTCAGCTGAGGATTGCAGTCTTGGACCAGTTACTTACAGTGCATGATCTTGTTACCTCAAGAATAAAAATGGCGCCTAACTCATGGGATTGTTGCGAGGCACCAATTGTTGAAATACAAAATATATAGAAACCACTTTGCATAGTGTCTGATACAGTGACTGCTATCAAATACCTACAACAATTACTATCTGTCCAGGTTACTTTTCCATGCGGGCTGGAAGATGTGTTGGGAAGAGTGTGAGGTCTGGAGTGACTCAGTTCTGAGGTCCATTTCTGAGTCAGTTAATTACTGCTCTGCATGGCATCTTGAGAATTTCAATGAACTCTTCCAGCTGCCCCTTCTGGATTTCTAAAATGAATATACAGCCAGAATATCCAGTTCACCGGGTTGTTGAAAGCAAATTGTCTATTATGTCCCTTTTTACCAAGTGATTATCAACAAGTTAACATCCTAGATATTCTATTCTTAGGACAATGCAAAGCACGAGGACTCTCAGGAAGTTTCAGAAAATAAACGCGAGTTCTCCATCACCAGCAAGGACAGCGTCTAACAAAATCAAGCGAAGCACGCACAATGAATTGCTGATGATACATGCACATGAAAGTGGCTCTCTCATCCCTGCCCATTTATATTCTTTCCAGTGTGGATGCAGAGAAATTTTCAATGAGAGCCTTCTTTTTTCCGGATATTTTTTTACAAGTCAGCAGATCTCCAAAGCCCAACCAAAATACAGGCTGATTAAGGACCCTTCAAAAACTGGAACTGTCACCAACTGCTCAACGGCCAGTCTCACAGGAACGGGGAGAAAACGAACCTCTTTCCAGCCAAGGGCAGAGATGGTATCCGGATTCCGGGAGAGGTAAACCCGCAGGGCATCAAGTTGCGGGACCCGGACCCGAAGCGGTGGTAAAGGGTCCTTCCCAGCATCACCCGCTCCCCCATCGCGTCACGAAGGATTTTCCCCGAGCCTCGCGACGACTCGGGGCTTCGGCGCCGGGGCTGTAGAACCGCGGTCCGCAGAGGGTTAGCCGCCCGCAAGGAAGCTGGAGAGGGAGGGTCCGGGAGCTCGGGAAGGGAGGTCCACTCGGGCGCGCCCCGCCCACCGCGGGCAGGCCCCGCCCACGCGGCCCC
>NW_004955405.1:35721545-35776076 GCF_000276665.1 Chinchilla lanigera | reverse complement strand
GCCCTCGCTGTGCCTCAGGGCGGGGCGGGCCGGAGGGCCGTGGCTCGGGGGAGTGGGGGTGGGCAGGGAGGAGGACCTGGGCCGGGCGCGGACTCCGGGGGAGTCGCTGAGAGGCTATGGGGAAGGACCAGGAGCTGCTGGAAGCCGCTCGCACGGGAAATGTGGCTCTGGTGGAGAAACTCCTGTCTGGCAGGAAAGGAGGGATCCTGGGCGGTGGATCCGGACCCCTGCCCCTGTCTAATCTGCTAAGGTAAGGGCGGCACGGGCTCGCGGCTGGCCCCCCTCGTTGTGCATTGTGATGGATACGTACTCCTCCTCCTCCTCACGGTGATTGCACCTGCTGGCTGCCAGCGATTCATTCTTAAATTAGTAGGAAAACAGGCAGTGTGTGGAGAGGCGGCGTGAGCATCCCCGTCGGATTGATGCCTTATCGTTGAGTAATTTTAAAATAGCCTTCCATCAATGCGTCAGTCAGCTACTTTTCTCTGAGCTGTGGTGCAGAACTTGCACATGCACGAGAGCGGCTTGAAGAAAACCAGCCTTCCACCCGCTTTCCATCCCTGTTTGTTATGTATTTGCAGCCTCGAAGCCAGCTTTTTTTTTTTTTTGTCTATTTAAATGAAACTGGCAGAGAAGCTACTGTATTGCGTGCATGCAATTACTCTGCCAAAGCCATAGCCTTGGGTGGCTACCTTTTCTTGAAGAAGGCGTTTGCTGTGCTGTGGGTCTTGATCCCACGAAATGAAGAAAGTAGACCTGCTGAGGTGTCATCAGCACAGGAAGTGTGAAACTTGACGAGCCAGGTTGACTAGCCCCAGCAGTAGTTTAAGTTACCTGGGCATTGCTGAGTGAAACTTGGTTATTACACCTCGGGCTGCAGGATGCCGGGTCGGGATTGGGATGGTGTGTGTGGAACATAGTAGAGGCCTTTTAATGCGAAGCCCTTGCAGGTGACACGAATATTGCTTGCAGAATCTAAGATGACATTTAAAAAAATGTCAAGGTCCTTAGTTAGCAAGCAGTACCTTGGAAATAGAAGTGTTGTATACTCCAGAAACTGTTATCTTAAAAGTTCACTTGATGGACAAGCGATAACAACCGGGAGGGAGGAAGACGGAGGGGCATTCATTAGTTTCTGAAATCGTCACCATTCAGTTTGTCCAGGATGTTTTTGGAGGCATCATTCAGCATTTATCTTCGCTTAAAAACCTCTCTTAGGCAATCCATGTACACTCCTAAAATTTTTAAAAAGCCTATGTGATTTTATTGGTTTTAAAAAGAATTCTGTCTTGTTCTTGGCCAGTGCTTAATACAAACTTTTGAGTGGTGATGCTGTGTTCTTTACATAGATTCTCATAGTTGTAGTGATCGGACAGTGCATTTAATTATAGTGCTAGCTAACCGGGAAAATGAAAAGTTTATAATACAGTGAGATACATTATTTGGAAAATGGTTGATGGGGCTTTAAAAGACCAAATCTGTATCTTATCATAATGTTTTTCTGACTGACATTTTATTGGAATGACAGTTCGTGTCACAACAATTAATATTTATAAGACATTTTTTCAATAGGTCTTAGAAATAATGGCTTTACTTGTGTTTTCTTGTTAAATATTTTTACTTCAAACCCTAGTAGGCAGTGGATACGAATTCAGACTACATCTAAGTAATTGCCCTTAGCCACAGATAATGTATAGAAAAGAAATTTATCTAGTTACAGTTTTAAGTTATAACATAAATAGATTTGCCAGGGGATCCACTAGTTGTAAAAATGATTATGGTTAGACACCTCTGTGCTGAAAGAAGTTTCTCAAAATGTGTAGTTCCTTTGGAAAAATACTAAAAAATTCTTTGAGAATAATGAGTACTTCAGCTAATTTCATTCAGGTGAATGCTGTTTTGAAAACAGTCTGTGACAGAACTCAAAGACAAGCATCTTTTAGACACTCCTTCCCAGTTGTGCCATTTTTTAAAAAAAGAATACATGTTGATTCTTAGGAATAAAATATCAATTATTTCCATAATTCTGACCCACAGTGTACACCTCACATGGGAGGTTTTCTCTTTTGCCATTTTGTAGGAGGTAGCAGTAATACTGTACAAAACAAAAGCGTGTAGAAAGCAATCAGACTAAAAGACATGTTCTTTAGAGTAGTTTGAACAAAGTTGTGAAAGTCACAAACAAAACCAGTAACTTTTAGACTTGCGTTTATCTCACACTGCATAAACAGCTAACAGTATCCTTGAAGAAATAAGAGTTGAAGTTGCATTCTCTGAGAAAAATCTGCATAAAGTGAAATTTCTAAGAAGGCATATTTTATTTAGTTGTCACTTTATTTCATAAGTGAGTGTCATCAGAAATTTATATCATAATGGAAGGTGTGTCTCCCCTTGCCCATCAAACATAATGAGGCTGAAATATTTTAATATTTTGGAGTTAATTGTGAAATAAATTGGGTATTTTTTCCCATTTGCTTTATGTGGTATAGTGATAGTGTTAGACCCTGTGCTAAATGCTTATGTGTATCATCTAATTCAATACTTACATCAACTTTAAGAGGTCGATGTTCATTTCACAGATGAAAGACTAGAGAGGTAGGAAGATTAATTACTTGCCCAAGGTTACTTCATTAGTAATGCCAAGGATTTGAAATTCAGTGGTTCACATTTGCTGTACCCGGTCTTAGGTCTTATTCATGAATCTGTTTTATTCACAGAAGTGTAAAGATATGTGGCCAATTTAGATAGTCCAATTTGTACATTTTTGCTGTGAATAATAATTGAATGTAAAAAAATCATTAATTTTCTATTAAAAATGTCTCTTGACTGTGTTTTTGAGGGTTCCCCAGATAAAAACTTTTCAAAAGATGCTCTTATTAAAAAATGATTACTTATTCACTACTAAGTGAGCAGGAGCTGTATGTGAAAGAGTGTGATATTGGAGTTTTCAGTAAAAGTAAGACTACCCTTAAATAACTATAAAACTATCTCTAAGCCCTTTCTCTAGAGTGGAATTATTGTAGTACCTACCACATAGGGTTGTTGTAAGGATTAAATGAGGTATAAAGCAATAAGTGAAAAGCATTGAGCACATAGGTGTTCATCATTAGTGTTAGTATTTCTCATGTAGCTCTAAAGCACATGGGACTCTGACTCAACTTGTTAAGGCCTTAATTACTTAAGATTTGTTCTTTTTTTCCCGTGGGAAGAACTATCATTTTCCTTAAAAAAATTTTTTTTTTTTTTTGGTCTTTTTGAGACAGGGTCTTGCTATGAAGTTCAGGCTGGCCTTGAGCTCAGTTTGTAGCCCAGGCTGGTCTCGAATTCACAACGATCCTCCTGCCTCAGCCTCCTGAGTGCTGGGATTACAGGTGTGCGCCACCATGCCCAACCATTTTCCTTAACTATTATGTGGTGGTAGGGCATAGGTGTTAAGAACTCAAGTTTTCATATTTTTTATTACTACTCATTTTTTCCTTCTTTACAGATTCTTAGACTTTCCAATGATCTTCTTAAAAGTCACAAGGAATGAACAATATGCACTAGATGTCAGTTGATCAGTGTTGAACAGAGTGGGGCTTGATATGCTGTTGAATAATTATAATTTTTAAAAACCGCAACAGGTTACAAAAGAGCATTCATAGGATGATTTTTTTATAAGATAATAAGTGTGAACATTTATAATATACATTAAGGAGTCTGGAATGATAAAACAATAAATTGGAGATACTGCTTACTTTTCAGTGCTAGGACTGTGGGTGATCTTTTTTTTTTTTTTTTTTACCGGCACTTTTCAGTTTCTACAGTGAACATATACAATTAAAATGGTAGTTATTAAAACATGATACAATGAGATTATTGTCTCCTTCTTGTTAATCTAAGGCCTTCCTACAGGTCAAGATTTTCTGAGCCATAAAATGGTATTGGTTCACATTGAGCATATAGTCAGTTAAAACTTCCAGGTATTTTTTTCAGTCATCTGTGAAGTTACAATTCTCCTATCTGGTACTTGTAAAAGTCTTAGCTGAACTTAAGTCATTCCTGTTACATTCAGTCTTGTTTTAGCCTGTGTTTGTGATCCATGTAGTTTTTCTTCAACTCTTGAGTCTGTCTTTCAGCATACTAACTTCTGTTCTCTGTAGCATCTGTAGAGTAAGTACACATTTCCTGTCAGTGTACAGTACACAGAAAATATCCCTAAAGAATCTCTCTTCAGCTTAGTGTCAGTTAAAAACTGACAGTCTTTATGCAAAGCATTTCGTCCTACATTAGAGTCACTTAATAGAACTATATATTTATTTATTTTTTGTACTGGATGTCAAACTCAGTGCCTCGTGCTTGCCAGGCAGGCGCTGTGCCATGTAGCACATCCCCAGCCCTTAATAGAACTATCAGTTGGCTACTTCTCTCCATACCTGTGAGAACATTGTAAGGTATTTTATCTATTGCCTTTCTTAAATTTATCCTGCGTCCTGTTTATGGTATTCCTTTGATCTATCTCTTTAGTAGTAAGTCTATAAATTCCACCACAATCAGGCTGCCTTATTATAGCTTGTTTCTAGTAGCAAGCCATTCCTAGTTTTGATGAAAATCAAAACTTCTACTCTCTTGCCTCTGATTGTTCTGGGTCTGATTGGACACTTAACACTCACTTAAAACAGCAGAATGTCTCTTATGATCTCTTTGTTTGGAGCTTCAGTACTCTTATTTGTTTTTCCTTTCTAGTTTGAAAATAGTTCATAATAAGGAAGACAGGAGGAAAACAGAAATTGGGAAGACTCAGATTCTTGGCATTGTTAGATAGCAGTGGAGATTCTTTTATGGTTTGAAGTTGTCTACAGTTTTACATTGTCAGAAATAAAGCTTACATTAGTGAACCATTTTCCTCCATTCTTTTTTTTTTTTTTTTTTTCCCAAACTTAGTTTAGGCATTTAGCATTTTTTCATGGAAAAGTATATATTTCTTTTCTGTGTTTGTTTTCAGGTATGCCCCTCACCAACCCTTTCTGTCTTTAAAGAAACCAGAGCTCATCAGCGTACTCAAATTGAGTTGTTACCTTCTTTTTCTTCCTCTGGATTACATGAGTGATTTTATTTTACTTAATTTACATCTTTCATGAGACAGGTACAAAACATTTTAATACCTTTTTCTTTGGCACAACTCCCTTTTATTCTTTTTTTTTTTTTTGTCTTTTTGAGACCGGGTTTTGCTATGCAGTTCAGGCTGGCCTTGAGCTCATTTTGTAGCCCAGAGTTGCTTCAAACTCAAAGTGCTCCTCCTGCCTCTGCCTCCCAAGTGTTGGGATTAAAGGCATGTACCACCATGACCACCTCCTTTTATTCCAAAAAATAATGATTCCTATTTAAAAGTTTTTTACTGACTCTAGTACTAAGACTTATTTGTATTTGAATAAAGCACAAACATTTGTTAATGTCTTAAGATTTCCTTGATTTTCTTAATGCTTCAAAGAGTTGAGTAGTGTAAAAACTATATTTAGTAAATTCTTGTTGAACATAAAGGATCCAGTTCTTCAGATCCCTGTGTGAGAAAGTAGACCAATGAGAAATAAGGGGAAGTTATTATCCGGTCACCAAAGGCATAGACTAGGGAGCTTATAAATTTTTCAGATTTAGGATTGAGCTCCTGAAGATTTTGGTGATGGGTACAAGGAGATAAGAGGAAGCACTGTGATTTTCACAGCTATTATGGGAATTGTGGTTATTGGGACTCTTTGTAAAGAGGCTGCATTTGGTTAAATGGAATAAATCACAAAAGGAGCAGTTAAGCTTCGTGAAAATGTTGTATCTATAAAAATAGTCAAATTGCAAGTGGGTTATCTATTTTGGATAGTAATGGTGTTTGGAGCAGTGATTGCACCATTATGTTCAGGGAGCTGTGTCTGCCAAAGTGTACAGTGCCAGCTGCATGATGGAAAGGTAAGGAGAGAGGAAGGGAATTTTGGTATTGACCTCTTTCTGTTCTAAGAATGGTTTGATGCTCCCTCTTCAGAACCATGAGAGTAATGTGTATAAAGAACTAGGGCAACCAGCTAGTGACTACCGCTCATCCTGTCCATTCTTACATTGGACAACTCCTTGGGTGTGTGTCAGTGGTTTCTCACTGTGCATAGAAGGGGGAGTGAATCGTCACTGATATGTAGGTATAAGTGTACAATATTCAGCAGCGTTCTATTCTACTGACTTCAGCAATTTAACTTCTCAGATGATAGTGAAAATTTGATTAGTTCATCTGTATAGTGAAATAATTTATTATGCATTTGAGGTAATTTTTGGAAAATTCTTTCAAAGAGTTTATTATAGAATATTCTTCCTGAGTATTTAACTAGCTTATGGAACCTGCAGGTATTCAACATTAGAAGCATTTTAGTATGTTTTCAGTTTGGACATATTGCAGAATAGTTTTAGTTACTTAAAATGCATTGAGTTTTGATTACTCATCATATGTTAATGTGAGCGAATATGTTATAGTTGAAAAAGCAGGAATTTACACAGAACACTCATCTGTGTTTCACATCTTCCTCGTTTGTGTGATGACAAGGTCGTGCAAACCTCAGGGAAGGCAGTTTGCTAGTTGAAAGCCCAGTGGTGTTTATACAGATCTAGAAGCTCTTCCTGGGTTCTAGTTTTCTTCTTCTACATCAGTAGGATAGCAAATGAATTTTACATTTGTGTTAAACCTGGATGAGGCTTGAAATTGATTTTTTGAGGGTGGATCAAAAAATACTGTAAAAGGATGAATTTGGTTTTTTCATTTTCTTTTACTATGGTGTACAGGGAATTTCTAAATCTGTTTTCTGTGAATAGTGCTTTCTTATTACATGGCATGTCTTCATAGATCCAGCTATGAAATGAACCTTTGACTCATGCTGTAGACTTACTTGGATTCTGTTGTGTTGTAAGAGTAGCTTTATTTAAAATGGCTACTTGTAGTTAAGGGAGCTGAAACAATTCTTTGAGCAAATTAGATTATATTTTGACTAATGAACAGTCAACTTAATTTCCTGCTGCCTGCCTGATTTTTTTGTTTCATATTTCTTTTAACCTTTTGCATCCAAATCTCTTTTTGTAGAAAAAGATACCTTTAGTCTTTTCTAAGTACTACAAGTTCACCCTGGCTATAGTTTTTGTGCCATCTGCCTGTTTCCTAAAGGGAAGCAGATGTGTGAGGAGCAAATGTGGGATGGATTGCATAGTGAACAGTAGTCTAAGAACCACAAATACTGAACCTTCAAAATTGAGCAGTCCACATAGTTTGCTTTCAGCATTTCTAGTTTTCTGCCTTCCTCAATGGCAATTTCTTCTCTAATCTCATAGACCCGGTCATGCCATCTTTCCTGTCCTGTCTTTTTTTTTTTTGGTATGGGGAATCGAACTCAGGACCTTTCCTGTTCTGTCTGTACCCCACCACTAAAAACTACTTGTGGGAGCTAGCAGTTAATCTACAGTGAAGTATGATTGATTGGTAAGGCTTTTAGGAAGCGGAAGGAAAAGAAGGTAATTATTTAAAAGTAAATACTATTTTATTATTTCTATTTAAAGAATCAGCAAAACATTAGGCCAAATTAATAAAGTTATGAAACTCTGTGGCAGAACTAATAGAATGGATTTTGCCTGGTTTACAAGAGAGGGCTGGATAAAGGTGATCACTTGTTTTTCCTTTTTATAATGCTGAAAAAGAAAGGAATTTGGTTGGAGACATAGGGCTGGTGATGGAGAAGCCTTTTTTTGGGGCTACTTACTCAATCCCCAGAACTTTTATTAGATTTATATGTACCATACTCTTACATATAAACATATGGTGTATTGTCTACTTTCAGAAGGTATTTCTTAGATGTGTGTATTTCTATAATCACAGATGACAAAACTATGGAATAGAATTGCATAACAACTTTAATAACTAATATGGTTTGAGATTCAAATTCTTTTAAATGTATTTTTATTTAAAAATCATTTTGTAAGTTGACTTAAGTATCTAGGTTATTCTGTAAACTTACATTTTACTGTACAGTGGAAACATTTGAAGTTTTGACCTTTGAATCCCAGTTAGCATTCTCCTGCATTAATCAGTCTTTCGTTCTCTTTTTCTTTTTCTTTTCTTTTTCTTTCTTTCTTTCTTTCTTTCTTTCTTTCTTTCTTTCTTTCTTTCTTTCTTTTTCTCTCTTCCTCTCTTTCTCTCTTTCTTTCTCTCTTTCTCTCTTTGCCCTTCCTTCCTTCCTTCCCTCTTCTTTCCTTCTTTCCTTCTTTCTATTTTTTGACTCAGATTATTCTTAGCCATTTTGGTTTTTTGTTTGGTTACCTCTAGTTACAAACCTGTATTTAAAATATCTTTATGTTTCATAGAAATATGCTAAGTATAATATTTAGTGTTTTGAATACTGAAATACTGCTGTATTTACTTACAGGATTATCTCTGTCTTGTGTAGATATTTTATTGCTACATAGAAACATGGAATTGAGTGGGAGTGTGTTTGGGGGGAACAGCAGGAATTATGTAAGGATGTTTTTTACCTTGGTAAAATCCAGCAGCAGGTATCCTGAAACAGTCATTTCTTGTCGGATTGCTTTGGCTTGTTGTCTAGACTGGTCTGTTATATTGAAAATTGATAGAAACTTTGAAGATATCATCAGAGCAAAAAGCAAAGACTTACAAACAATGGTTAAACTTTTTCTTAAAGGTTGTTTTGCTTGTTTGAATTTTTTGCTACATATTAGGGTGTACTTCAATTATACTTATTAACCGACCAGCCAAATACTATCCAACTAGCCTTCAAGTCCATCAGAATTTTATAGGAAACTGACAGCTGAGAAGAGTGACAACAAGTATATACTGGCAGATGATCACTCATTATTTCATATTTGATGGATATGTTGTGGCTTCTAAAATTAAATGAGATCATCTCTACCAACCCCAAGTTCTAGTAGAATGATAAGACAATTCTATAAACAGAGAATTGAAATACAGTGTGCTGTATACGCTGCAGTGGAAGTATCCAAAATACTACAGGAGCACAAAGAGCAAGAAGGAGGCTCCCTTAATTCTATTTGGAAAGAGTTTGGGGGGAAGCTTCAGAGAGGAGGTGAAACTTTAGAGAAACTAGCAGTTTGCCAGACTGACAAGTTGGAGGAAGGGTATTTCAGGTGGAAGCATCAGTATATTTATTAACAGTGTGTGTAAATGTAGAGTATAATTTGAGGATATTATCAATAATTTAGAGCATGGATAAGAGGTAAGTCTGGAGATTGAAGGACTTATGTGCTTGCTCTAAGGAGTTTGAACTTTACCCTCAAAGCCATACAAATCCATTCACATTTTCTTTTTTAATGTATTAGTTATTCACTTATGATGATAGCATCACTACTTCAAAAAGTTGAATAAAAGAGAAAAAAAACCACCTATGATCCTATTGCTAAAAATTATTTTCCTAAGTATATTTAATGTAGTTATTAGATAAAACATACAATTTTGGATCCTAAGTCTTTCATTTGATATTGTAATGTTTATTTTAAAAAAGTTATTACAAAGTCTTTGTGATCATCATTTTAGTGGCATCAGAGTATTCCATCTAATGCAGAATTTTCAGGAACGTGGGATTGCTTGTTAACATACACTTTTCCTGGTCCCATTCCAGGTCCACAGGATGCTTGATTAGAAGTGTGTTAGTCAGCTTTCCATTACTGTGACCAAATACCTGAGAAAATGTAAAGGAGGAAAGACTTTATTTTGGCTTCTGGCTTAGTCTGTGGTCAACTGGTTCTGTTGCTATCAGGTTGGTGAAGAGGCAGAAACATGTTGGAAAGACATAGTAGAGGAAAGCTACTTTCTTCATGACAACGAGGAAGCAGAAAGGAAAAAGAGAAAGGGCCCAGGACCAGATGTAGTCGATCCACTCCTTTCATTAGGCTCCTTATCCTGCTTCCATCACTTCTCAGTAATGCCAGCAGGTTATGAACTCATTGGTGGTTTAACCCATTGGTGGAGTTATAGCCTCATGGTCCAGTCACTTCCCAAAAGCTCATCAGCATCACTGAGTCTTCAGGGGATATTTTAGATCTCAACCATAATGGAAGGACCTGGGAGTATGCATTTTACCAGCTTTCCTAGATAAAAAAATGTGTATTGTTACTTAACCATTCCCTTACTGCCAGATACTTGGATGATTTTTAACATATTTATTATTAATATACATGGGGTGATAAAAATATGGTATATGTTTAAATAAAAAAATTGTAGTTAAAAACATCCCCCCTCAGAATATGGTTCCTTGTTTGAACAATATTCAGTTATCTCATTGTTCTAATTTCTGTGTACATTCATGAAATTTCTCTTTTATGTCTTTACGAGTTGTGAAAAAAATGCAGTGAATGCTGCTGCTATGTGCCATGCAGTGGAAAGGCAGGCTTATGAAAACATTGTGGCATGTGCTCTCTACCTTATTTACCACATTTGGCAGCATGTGACTTCTGGCTCTTCCCCAAAGTCAAAATGACCATGAAGGGTAAATGTTTTGAATTGATCCAGGATACCTGCCAGCCACAGCCTTGCAACTAAAGACACGAAAGAGGACTTCTGGAAATGTTTCAGAAAGTGGCAAGACTGATGGGTTAAGTGTGTTCAAAGTGATGGGGGAATATTTTGGAGAGGATTAATGGTAGTGTGCTTTTTGTTGTAATAAATGTTTTGAAATTTAACATTCACTATATTTCTTGATCATATCTCATAAAACATTATGAACATTTTCATACAAACCACCTTTTTCATAAAATTACATTCATAGGATACATATCTAGAAATTGAATTGCTGGTATTATATATCTCAGATATGATATTTTACATGCTTTGCATCTAGTCTTCACAACAATCCTGCATATTTTTCATTACTAACATTTTATTTATGGAGTAAAAGTTCAGAAAAATTGAATAACTTCCTCAAAGTTACAGAGAGGGAAATAGTAGTTCTAAGATGCAAATTCAGAAATTTCAAATATCTTTCTTTTTTGTTTCTTTTTTTGAGACAGGGTCTTGCTATGTAGTTCAGGCTGGCCTTGAACTCATTATGTAGCCTGGGCTGGCCTTGAACTCCTGATGATCCTCTAGCTTCAGCCTCCTGAGTGCTGAGATTATAGGAATGCACCACTACTCCTGGTCTCGCAAAGTTAATTTGAGCAGAAACATGGTATTTCACTGATACTGTGCTGTGCTCTAATCCATGAGATTAATGAGTACCTAATAAGCCTATCATTAATGTTATCTCCCTCTCTCTGTGACCCGCTCCTTTTACTTGCAGAATGGGAGATGGAACCCGAGGCCTTTGCACTGACCTACGTCCCCAGCCATTTTTTATCTTGAGACAGTCTCACTAAATTTCTCATTGTGGGCTCAAACTTTCAATCATCCTACTTCAGCCTCTTAGAGTGCTGAGATTTTAGGTGTGTGCCACCACACTCAGCTCTTTCTTTTTTAAACTATTATTAATTAATTGATAGGTATTTTGAGGTTGTGTATATGTATTCAGCATGGTGGTGCTTTGGAGCTTAGAAAATAGACCCTCTTCTCTAGGGCCTTGCAAAAATTACAGACAGAGATAATAGCTAACTATATAGTAGAATCTAATTTTGCTAGAGCACAAACCCTCACAACTTCATCTTTTTGTTTTGATCAGTCCAGTGTCAATATTTGGCTCTCATTTCCCATTATATATCAATATATGATTGAAATATGACTGTGAATCAAAGTTTAGTTATTTTTTAATAGTTGGAGGTATAAGTATACTCCTCACATATTTTTCTTCTAAAATTATAATTTGTTTTTGTTTTGTTTTTTTGTCTTTTTGAGGCAGGGTCTTGCTATGCAGTTCAGGCTGGCCTTGAGCTCACTTTGTAGCCCAGGCTGACCTTGAACTTGTAGCTGTCTTCCTGCCTCAGCCTCCCAAGTGCTGGGATCACAGGCATGCACCACCACACTTGGCCTAAAATTTTTTTTTAATTTTATTTTAAAGAGAAAAAAAATTTTCAAAGCAAGATAATAGGAGAGTAACAATGGTTAATACATTGCCTATTGTTATCTTTAAATTAGTTACTCAGAGTACAAGATATAGACATTTAATTATTCAAACAATAGTAGCATAAACCTTTCTTTTCAGTGAACTAAGAGAAATAAGTAGTATAACTATCTTAATTATCTTGTGTGTATATATTTATTTATTTATTTTTGCTTTTCCCTTCTTTTCTCCTTTTCACTATCGCAATTTCTTTTTCCTTTTGAACAGTTTATTCCCATTTTACAGATCTTATTTATTCTTTTCAGCTTCTCACACTAGGAAGAGAATATGATGTTTACACAATGTGAGTCTGGTTTATTTCACTTATGAGTGTGGTCTCAAGTTGTATCCATTTACCTATAAAAGTGTCTAGTTTATTCTTTTTTTATGGCTGAGTAGCACTCCAGTGTATAAAAAAGACCACGTTTTTTTTTATCCATTCTGTGGTTGATGGGAATTTGGGTTGTTTCTAAGATCTAGCTATTACAAAGTGTGCTGCTATAAATGTGGGTGCACATATATCGCTGTGCTATGGTATTTTTAATTCTTCTGGGAAGATACCCAGAATAGGAATAGCTGGGTCAGGAGGTACCTCCAATCCTAATTTTTTGAGGAATCTCCACACTGATTCCCACAGTGGTTGTACCAGTCTACACTCGCACCAACAATGGAGAAGGGTTCCTTTTTCCTCACGTACAAAGCTTTTTAATAAGATGAAATCCCAGTTGTTGATTCTTTGTGATAGTTCCTGTGTGATCTGGGTTTTATTCATAAAGTCTTTGCCTACACCAATATCTTCAAGAATTTTACCTATTCTATCTTCTAGCAGACTTAATGTTTCTGTTTTAATGTTTAGATTTTTGATTCATTTCAAATTTAATTTAGTGCATGTTGAAAGATTTGGGTCCAGTTGTAATCTTTGGCTTGTGGAAAGCCAGTTTTTCCATCACCATTTATTAAAGAGGCTATCTTTCAACAGCAGATTTCTATTTTTTTTTTTTTTTGTTTTGGTACCAAGAATCTAACTCAGGACCTTGCACTTGCCAGGCAGGCACTTGTGCTGCTGAGCTATATCCCTGGAACTAAAGAGGCTATTTTTCTTCCAGTGAAGGTGTTTGGCACCTTTGTCAAAGAACAAAGAGTTGTTCCTGCATCTTCTAATCTATTCCATTGATGTTCAGGTCTGTTTTTTTTTTTTTTTTTTTTCCAGTACCATGTTGTTTTTATCACAGTAGCTTTATTGTATAATATCAGTTCAGGGATTGTGATTTCCCCTACCTTGGCTTTGTTACCCAGAATTGCCTTAGCTATTTTAGGTTTCTTCTGGTTCCAAGTGAACTTTAGGATTGTCTTCTCTAATTCTGTGAGATATACTGTTGGAAGTGTGACTGGAATTGCATTAAATCTGTATAAAAGTTTTGGAAATATGGACATTTTTACTATATTGGTTCTTCCCACACGAGCAGGGGATATCTTTCCATTTTCTGATATCCTCTTCCATCTCCTTTTTCAGAGTACTGTAGTTTTCAATGTAGAGGCCTTTTACATCCTTTGTTAGATTGATTTCTAGGTATTTCATTTTTTTGTGAAAGGTGTTGTTTCCGTAATTTTTGTCTCAGTGAGTCTGTTATTCGTGTACAGGAATGCTATTGATTACTAAATGTAACTGAATTTGGCTATTAAATCTAGAAGTCTTTTGGTTGAGTTTTGGGGGTGTTCTATGTAGAGTTCATGTGATCTGCAAATAATGATAATTTCACTTCTTCCTTTCATATCTTTATTCCTTTTATTTCTTTGTCTTGTCTAATTACTCTGGCTAATGTTTCCAGAAATACGTTGAATAGCAGTGATGATAATGGATGTCCTTGTCTTGTTCCTGATTTTAGAGTGAAAGCTTTCAGTTTTTGTCCATTTAGTATGATGTTAGCTATTGGTTTGTCTTAAATGGCTTTCATCAGATTGAGATAAAGACCATCTATTCCAATTTTTTGTAGAGGTTTTATCACGAATACTTCTGGACTTCTTCAGAAGCTTTTTAAACATCTATTAAGATGGTCATATGGCTTTTGTGCTTGGCTCTGTTAATATGGTGTATTACATTTATTGATTTACATATGTTGAACCATGCCCGCACCCCTGGGATGAATCCCCCTTGGTCATGATGTATAATCTTATTGATGATTTGCTGCATTCTATTTGCCAGTATCTTATTGAGGATTTTTGCATCTGTGCTCATTAGAAATACTGGCCTGTGGTTCTCTTTCTTACTTGGGTCTTTCTGTTGGTATCAGGGTATTGCATGCTTCCAGGAATGAATTTTGGAGTATTGCTTCCATTTCAATTTCATTAAAGAGTTTCAGAAGTAGTGCTATTAGGTCTTCTCTAAATTTCTTGTAGAGTTCAGCAGTGAATTCATCGGGACCTGGGTGTTTCTTTGTTAGTAGGTTTTTAATCACATCTTTGATTTCATTGATTGATGTTGATGCATTTAAGATTTGTATATCTTCATGATTCAGCTTTGGTAATTCCTATATATCTAGGAATCTGTCCATTTCTTCTGCATTTTCCATCTTAGAATTCAAGTTTTCAAAGTAGGTATACATGATCTTCTGGATTTCTGCAGGGTTCATTGTGATTTCACACTTTCACTTCCTAATTGCATGGATTTGAGTCTTTTCTTTCCTTTTTTTGATAAGGTTGGCTAAAAGTTTGTTGATTTTAGTTAATCTTTCAAGGAACCAACCCTTTAATTCATTGTTTTTTTTTTATTGTTTTCTTCATCTCCAGTGCATTAATTTCTGCTCTGATCTTTATAATTTCCTTCCTCATACTAGCTTTTTGCTTTGCCTGCTCTTCTTTTTCTAGAAGTTTGTGGTTTACCATTAAATTGTCTATTTGCCCTTGCTGTTTTCCTGTTATGAGTATTTATTACTATATATTTCCCCCTTAGGACTGCTTTCATTGTGTCCTATAGGTTCTGGTATATTGTATTATCCTTACCTTTATCATCATGTTGAAACTGTCTTAATTTCTACTTTAATTTCACCTGTGGCCCATTGGTTGTTCAGGAGGGTGCTACTTAATTTCCATGCGTTTATGAAGTTCTTGTGGTTTCTTTTGCCATTGATTTCCAATTTCATTGCACTATGGTCTGATAATATGCATGGGATAATTTCAGTTTCTTTTCATTTACTTAAGTGTGTTCTGTGAGCTAGTATGTGGTTTATTTTTGAGAATATCCTGCATACAGCTGAGAAGAATGTGTATTCTGATGTGGTGGGGTGAAACAATCTATAGACATCCATTAAGTCCATTTGTTCAAAAGGTTGGTTCAGTTCTAATCTTTCATTGTTGATTTTTTTTGTCTTGTTGATCTGTCTTTTTGTGACAGTGGGGGTATTGAGATCCCCCAATATAATTGTATTAGTGCTTATTTGATTTTTCATGTCTGTTAATATATGTTATATAGTTGGGTGCACTATGATTGTTATCTCTTTCTCTTGGAGTGTTCCCTTTACAAAAATGTCATTACCTTCTTTATGTCTCTTAACTTGGCTTGAAATTCACTTTGTCTGTGATAGAATAGCTGTCCCTGCTTTTTTCTAAGTTTCTGTTGCATACAGTGTTGTTTTCCATCCTTTGACTTTCAGTCTGTGAATTTCTTTTTGAATTAAATGTGTTTCTTGTGTGGAGCATATTGCTGGATTTTTCTTCTTGATCCATTCTGCCAGCCTATGTGTTTTAATTGGTGAATTGAGACCATTAACATTTATGGTTATAACTGATATGTATTGACTTTTCCTTGTCATGTTATTTTCCTGTTGTTGGCTTTCCCCTTTTTCTTACCCGCCTCTGTTTAATTGTTTGCCTTGCCTGATAGATTCCTTCTGTTGGGGTTTGTGGAGTTGTAGTCCTTATTATTTCTTTCTAGAATGTCCTTGAAAACATTTTGGAGTGCTGGTTTAGTGGTCATAAATTTCCTCAGTTTTTTGTCATGGAAGTATTTTATTTCTCCATCAGTTTTGGAAGATAATTTTAAGAGGTACATCAATCTGGGTTGAAAGTTATTTTCGTTTAGAGTGTGAATTACTTCACTCCAAGCTTTCCTTGACTTCAGGGTTTGTGTTGAGAAGTCAGCTATGATTCTCATGGGCTTTCCTTTATAGGTGATTTGTTTTTTTCCCTAACACCTTTTAAGATTCTATTCTTGTGTTGAATTTCTGGACTCTTGACTATGCTACGCCTGGCTATAGATTTTTTTGATTGTGGCTAGTTGGAATTCTATATGACTCACTTACCTGTATGTCAGATTATTTTTCCCTACAAGAGAAGTTTTCTGCCATGATGTCTGTGAACAATTTTTTCATATCATGTTTGTTAACTCCTGCTTTTTCATTGACTCTAATCAATCTTAAGTTATTCTTCTTTGCCTCATCTAGCAGCTGTTGAACTGATTTCCTGTGATCTTTACTATTTTTAAGAACTCTTTCTTTTCATGATTACTGACTGCAAGCCTGTCTTGTGTATCTGAGATCCTGTCCTCACGTTGACTTAATCTGCTGCAGATACTTTCAGTGGAATTTTTATTCTCCTGGATATCTACTTGAACCTGCCTTATGGATTCCATTTCTTTCCTATGCTGAACATTCATGGCTTCCATAATTTTCTTAAGTTCCTTTTTTTTTTTTTTTAATCTGTATCTGCTCTAGAGTTACTAAGCATAGTTTTCATTGTGGACACCATCTCTGCAGGTATCTGAGAAATTATTTCTGATTTGATTTTTTCTAGTGCCTCATTCAACTGTTTTGTTGTCACCACTTTAGAGAGGACAGGTGGATGGCTTTCAGACTGGCTCACATCATTGCCCCCTGAGTTTGCTTTTGGCAAACTGGATGTCTAGGGTTGCATCTTGTTTAAGTGTCTTCTCATTTTGTTTCCTTTTTTTTCCAGTTTAATTCCTGGAGCGATGCTTGTAAATTGCCTATCGTGGATTGCTTTATTGCTAGTATTTAGAACCCTTAGGAAACGACTACTTCTCTGAAGTATCTTCCAGCTGTGGCTGGTTTTTGAATTTTGAGTCTGTTGCAGGATCCTACCTCTTCACTTTGTTGGCTGTGTGAAGTTGCCATCTGCTTGGCCCAGCCCCTGATTCTTTGGCACTGTGCCACAGTATTTTCAATGACCCTTAGTCAGTCTCAGTCTCAGAATATCAGAAAGAATAGCTGTTTAGAACATTTATGTCTCTTTTGGCTAAGGTGGTACCATCAGCAATAACAGTAGCATGAAGCACAGCCTAGAAAATGACAAACTGAACTAACCATTAATTTACCACCTTTAACTGCATGAACTAGATTTGTGGTTATATAACAAAATCTAAAACAAGCCAGAAAATTATATGTAGTATGTAGGTCCTTAGTATGTTAATTTTTCCCTCGAAGGGATTAAAATTTAAAAGGGGTTAGAGAGAAAATAGAGAAATAGAAGAAGAGGAAGAGATTAGAAGTAAGGCTGTAGCACAAAGGGGGAGTCATGCTAACTTTGGGAAACTGGTACAGAAGACAGGAGGAAAAGAGAGAAGGAAGAAATCAAAGGAAGAACAGAGCAGAACAACCACCACAAAGAGGTTAGAAACCACGTTCACAATCAAATAAAAACAAGATAAAAAAAAGATCAAACAATGAAGGAGAAAAACAAAAACCAAACAACCCCCCCCCCCCCGCAAACCAAAAACCAATACCAAAACCACAACAAGAACAGCAAAAAGCAAATGAGAGAAAGAAAGAAAAAAAAAAGTCCACTTCCAGGTTTGTGTCTGCTGTCACTGGTAGACAGCATGTGGAGACAGAGCCCTGATCTGTGCTGATCTATCCCAGCAAGCCAGCAGTAGCTTTTTGGCAGCATAGTGGATACTCTCAGTGGGCCTGCACCTTCTGGCTGAGATCAGAGGGATGACTCACCACCTGCTAGTGTAGTCCTTCATGTCCACTGCTTCCCTCTGCTGCTGCATCTTTCTCTGGGGGGCTCTGGGGTCACCAGGAGGCACTGTGTGTCCACAGGTTTGAATTGCTTCTCTTGCACAGTGAGTCCCATCTCAGGGAGAAAATGCCCCTGCTACCTTGTCCTTTTTTTTTTTTTTGGTTTTTCTCTGGTACCGGGAACCGAACTCATGACCTTGCGCTTGCCAGGCAGGCACTTTTGCCGCTGAGCTAAATCCCCAGCCTCTTACCTTGTCCTTTTTTGATTGACTTTTCTCTCTTCGTTCTCTCCTTATGCTTCAGATCCTTCCTGGGTGCAGGGGACCCACTTCCCTCCTTGTCTTCTTCACCTTCTATATTCCAGCATCTGGACCACAACTCTCAGAGAGCTTCTTTCTCTGCTTCTTATCACTCTGCCATCGTGGTGCTCCCTAACTGATCTTAAAATTGTTTTTTATTTTGAAATGATCATATATTCTGGAGAAGCTGGGCATAAAATTTGAAAAAAACATTTTTTCTGCGAACCACTTGAGAGTAAGTTGTCAATCTGATCATCCTAGAATACTTAGGTTGTATCTTCTATAACCAGGGATGTTCTCTTACATAATCAGAATACAGCTTCTAAAATCAGTAAATTAGCTTCATTATACTCCAACCAGCTATCTTTATACTCTATTCAAGTTTGCACATTTGTCTCAATAATGTACTTTGTTGGGAGGCAGTTTAGAATCATGCATTGTGTTTAGTTGTCAGATGTCAGTTTTCAGTATGGGATAGTTTTTTAGTTTTTCTTAGACTTTTATAATCTTGACATTTTTGGAGACTATAAGCCAGTTGTTGTGTAAAATGTCCCTCAATTTGACCTGGTGTTTTCTTAGATTAGATTGAGGGTATGCATCTTTGGCAGGAATGTCTCAGAGAGATGCTGTATTCATTCTTTTCATTACTTCCTATTGGGTGGCATGTGATTTGATTTGTCCTACTGCTGATAGTATTCACATTTGTTACGTATGGTGGCAGCTGTCAAGCTCTGTGTATACAATTGCTTTACTCTTTTCTTCCTCTGTAATAACTGTTTTGTGGAGTACATTTACATTATGTAAGTGTTCTATTCCTTATCAAACTTCCTTTTATTATACTTAGTATGGACTAATACTTACTATTTTATTATATAGGTTATAATGTATTACTTTTATTAATTTTGGTGTTTAAATTGTTTTAGATTTAGTAGGAAACCTTCTTTATGCATTTCTTAGCCTTTGGATTCCTAAAATGTTCCATCTGTCATCTTTCCCTGCCCTAATCCTGGAATTAGCTATTTTCCAAAATGACATGATTCCTTTTATTGGAAATGTTTAAAAGTTAAGATTGGGATGTTTGGTGTTTGTGCCTTTTGGGATATCACTTTTCCAGGCTTTGAAAAAAAATATGCGTATATTCATATCATATATATGCTTATGTGCACACAGAAATGCACATTTATATTTATATTTGTCTATATTTATTTAAAACCCTTAGATTATAATGATGTCTCTAATTTCAGTCCAATTCCTCAGTTTATTTCAGTTCTTCCCTTCCTGTGTTTGTATCTTCCTTTTTCTTGTTCCAACCTGGCTTCTGTTATCATTATACGTATACTTATTTGATACTTCCACGTGATCCAGTCCTCTGCTACTGCCATATCTTCCTTTCCATTAATGTTCTTTTCACCCTTTTCAGGCTTTACTGTTCCTTGCTAGGCTATTTGTTTGCATAAATACTTACACCTCTTTGGGCTTTTTAGGCGCCAACTGCCTATGCTGGTCCACATCTCCAGGAGAATCCCCTTTTCATCCTGCATGGATGGGCTTCAGTCCTGCTTCACTGGTTCACCCTTGTATGTGGATGCCCTCTCTCCCTGGCTAACCTCTGACACATGTACCGGGATGTTCCCCTCTGTGTGAGCCCTCTAATATGCCAGCTGGCCTTGGGAATACCTTCTCACTTATGTAGGCTCTGCTAACCGACACTAGGCTGCCCCCAGTAAGTACATCTTTCTACCTTGATTTAGGCTGTTATTTTGCTATAGGCCTCTATAGCTTTCCTCTTTTCCCTGGGTACATATGTACCTTTATCTGCCCTACTTGATGGCTTTAGGATTTGTTCATGAAGAAAAAGAAAACAAGCAAAGAAAAGTGCAAGAAGGAGGAGAAGGGCATAATAATACTCTTCTTTTTATCAGTGATGATGATGGTGATGATGTATCTTTCCAAGTTAGCAATGCCTAAATCTTGTGTTGGAAGAAAATCAGACTATGGCATTTAGGAGTTTTAGGCAACAAGGAAGTTACGACCAAGGTGTGAGTACTATGTAGTATAGTAGTTCTCCTAGACACTTTTTTTTTTTTTTTTTTTTTTTTGCATTTCAGAAGACAGAGAATGATAATTTGATAGGCTGGTTAGCTCTTTGCATTTTTTGTTACTTTTATGTGTATTGTGGTAGGAGATGTAGGAGGCCCCCCTGCTGACTGAGAAACAGAAAAATCTTTATATATTTTTTTGCTCTGTTTAGCTGAAGGTCTCTCCTTACAATTGTCAGTGAAGTGCATTCTCAAGAATTTCAGTAAGATGATGATAATGCAGAAAAAGAATTATAGAAGTACTGAGACAGTAACTGTCATTCACCAAGGAAATTGAGTTTGCGGAATTTGATAAAGATTTCAGCAACTAGGTTTTTCTTGTTATATGATATTCCCACTATGATTTTTAAAATGTCATATAGACCTTATGTCAGGAAATTGACCAAGTATACTTTTAAAATGCTAAATGTGCACATGTCTTATAAAAATGGTTATTGCTTCAGATAAGCCAGGACAGTAAATAATTCATATTGGGAATTCCCCAGACTTTATTACTAGAAATCTATAATTCTTAGAAATATATCTGAGCAAAGAAATTTCCAGGAAGCTCTTTAGTAAACATTTGTTGTAGCTGAAAAATACCATCACTATTTGCAAAAAGTGAGAAAAAATAGTTGGGAGCATTGCAGAAATAATTCATTGCAGTTATGTTCTGTACTTTAAAAGACCATTCAGGTTTTCTTGCCAAAATCAAGAAAAAATAAACAGCAGGCAGTATTATCAGTTGGTGCTCTCCTTCTCTAGGTTTGGGAAAACAAGCTCTGTGGAAAGATGACCAGAATTTTAGTTGTACTGTGTAAGAAGAGAACTGATCAATCCTTGATTAAAAAAAATGATATGCTAAATGTATAGCATAACATCTAGGGATCTATGAGATATGATTCCCACTTTCTTTTAAGTTTTTGTTTTCTTATTATCAGGACCTCTAATAACATATGCTCTTTTCGTAGTATTCCATAGTATTTAGATCTTGGCTTTCTATTTTTATGGAGATGAGGTTTCATAGAAAGAAATGATTTGTAAACTTCACAGTTTGTGACATTTCATCAGCAGAACAAAGGACCATGTGGAGTGCCTGTCCCATCTGTTCTCTGTTACTCTTCAAAATTTCTCCAGAACTCTTGAATCTGGGGATTGACAGATACTCAGCAATCTAGTCCATATTATTACCATTTCTCTGATGGAAGGAACGGATTCGTGACCTGTGATTTTCTTTGGAAGTCTTGCTTATTTGCTCTTTAAAGGGAAAGAGGAATTTATAAGACTATAGATATTTCTCATAGAATCATGGAAACATTGCACTGGCAGGGTTTTGGAAAGATGGGGAGCCAAGGCAACAAAGATCTCAGGGACAAGATCTTTTAGTATAAACTAGGGCCTGCTGGGTCTGTTTGAATCTATCCACATGACTGAGGAGGAGAAACAGGACAAAAATCTGAGGAAAGGAAGGTGTGGCAAAATATTAATTAACTCAACCATTTTGTGAATTTCTTGGGAAAATGCAGCCAAGCCAAAAGTCTTTCTTCACTTTATGGTTTCTGCTTTCTCTCTGTTGAGCTCCCCTCACTTTTTTTTTTTTTTGTAACAGGAATTGAACTCAGGACCTTGCACTTGCCCAGCCCCGCCCCCGTCACTTTTGTAAAGAACCAAAATACAGTGTGACACAATTGGGTACCTTAACCAAGGTGACTTTAGTGTTAGTAGTAATGTATAACTGTCAGTTTCTGCTAGTGAAGTCACTCAAAATAAAATATCTAACTCTTTCATTTTCCCTAGTTATTGTCTATGAACATTATAGACCCTACCATTATTATTTTAAATATTTATTTATTTTTGATCAGTGAGATGCCCATTAGAAAACTCTCGTGGACGCTTAGTTGACTGTGGGCCCCAACTTGAACTGAGGACACTCATCTAGATTTAGAAGTTCAGACACAGTCCAGGATTTTCTCTTTTCTCATCTTTAGTTTTTAACATTCTTAGGTTCCCTGCCTCATTTCTCTCTGGTTTGCTTCTTTAATAGTTCAGCTGTTTTCCCTCAGCAGCTCAGCTTTTGCAGGCAAACCCTGTGGAAAGGAAACTTGAAAATGCTTTGTGACTAAAGAGGGAACAAAAGGAAACAGAAGGAAAGGATGGTTAAGAGAAAGAGACATGGTTCATCCATGGTGTTTTCATGGTAATTTATGTGGTTAATTCAGTAAAACACCCATGAGGCCCAATTATCTGAAAGTGTATAAGGGAAACCTTAGCCTGGATAGATGGTCATTTTCTGGAAGAAAAGGTGAAGCTTGACTTTTAGAATTTATTTCATGGATTAACTTGTGCTTTTAATCTGTCTTTGTAACATCATTTCTAAACATCCATAAATGTGAATCCTCAAAGATTTCTCTCTATTCCACATTTATAGCAAACATTTTCTCGTATTTCAAGTCTCTCTCTCTCTCTTTTTTTTTTTTTGCAAATAAAGTGCTCATTTTGGCTGTTTTCCAGATATGACAGTTGGTGGACATGCTTCAGTAGAGAAAAGGAAATTTTCTCTGCTTATCTATTCTCTCCCGTCTGCCCAAGATAGTATGTCTGTCAGTTGTGACCTGATTTTGAAATAATTTATTAAATAGAGGGATGCATGATGTTATTTAAAATTTTAGTATGACATTGACTTTTAGTCCTTTATAATAAGTGCTTATTAATAAGTAGATTCTCTGGGTGAAGTATATTGCTCTTGGGTTTTTAGAAATTTCTTAACTCCTTCAGTGAATTTATATTCTGTTCAGTGTCAAGAATGACTGTTTACTCAGGAAATTAAACCCACTTGTTTGTTCAGAAGATGAAGGACAATAAAAAGATATACATGGCCATGAAAACATTATCTTGGAAATATATTAATCTTATAGGTAAGGAGAATTTCCTTAAAATATTATTAGTTAGTAGGCATCTTATGAAGAATAAAAGATTAATATAAAATACATATCTTTGGTAAGATTTTATTGCTTTCACCAAATATGTTGACATCTTTCCATGTTTTTTAATGTTAAAATTTAATACATGTACAATAGATAGTAAATAGATAGTTTTTACTTTGTAAGTGTTTCATCTGAAGTTGGACACAGGTCTTAATGAATTAAATTTCTTTCTAAAAGCATGTTTTTTGATTTTAAAAATTGTTATTCTCAAAAATATATCCTAAACCTATATCTGTAATTCATTCCTTTTCCTATTATTCCTGTTGTCTTGTTGAATATCTTCCCCTCAACGGAGGTATAAAGCTTATAACATTCCTTATCTTTACCCACAGTTCAGCTTGGTTGTGTGGCTCCTTTATGTTATAAGGAGCTGGAAGCCCTGGAGCCATGCTTTGCCCTTTCGTCCTTACCACTCATGTCCTGTCACGCTCACTACTTCCAATACCAATCTTAACAATCCCTTTCCTCCTTTGCCACTGTGGGAATAGTTCTAAAATGTGTTAGTCTTTGACTTGTTTAAAGAGTAAATTCCTAACTCTGCTTTTCTTTGCCAATTTTAATTTTTTTATTAGTACATGTTTATAGTGCACAATGATTATATTCATATTCATCATGGAACATTGGTACCTATATATAATCTTTATTATCTTTTTTACTTCTCCTTCGCCTCCCTTCTCTTCACTGTATTATTTGGGTAGCCCTTTGTGATTTGGCTCCTTCTTATCTGCCTCTGTTTTTACCTATCCATCCTTACAAGAGCATCCTGCAACCATACCTGGTTCCTGTACTTGACACTGTTAGCAGGAATCTTGACCTTTCCAGTTTTGCTCCCCCTGGAGTACCCATCTTTCCCAGTGTGCTCAGTGAAGCCCATTCAGCCTTACAAATTCCACTCTGACATAATCATCTCTTTTGGGAAAGCTTTGCCTAATTTGATGCTTCCCTGGCATCTTGTATAGACACTTCTGTTTTTAGCATTTAGAACACTGAATTATAATTATTCGTTTATATGTTTGCTTTCCCATTAGACTATGATCTCCTTTAGTCCTGAGACCATGGCTTAATTGTGTTTTAAAATGCTGTACAGGTGTTATTATTTTATGCCTAAAACGTATAAGATATTCATAGGATTATTTGTTGAATAAATAAATGTGTGAACATGTGTGCAACAAGGTATATGCTAAAGGCAAATCGTTTGGACTGTCATTTTAGATTAATTGTTGATTGAGACCAAGCTGTTGTGGCTTATGTCTAGATGTTCCCCCAAAGCCTTAGTAGTAGCTGGATTTAGGGTTTGTGCTGCTGGGATCAAGTATGTGATGCTGGGATTGATTAATGGTGCGATGCTAGGATTAAGGGTGTGAGAGCTGTCTGCCATAAGGGTGGGTGGCCTGGGTAGGATATAGGGTACAGAAAGAACTGTGGATGTGGATTGTCACTTGTAGCTCAATTACTTGCTGTCTTCTGCTTACTCTACTTTGCCATGGACTGTTTCTCCTCTGTCATGCCCCTTTGACATGATGCTCCCCCTCTGTGATACCCTGTCTTGGAGCCAGCCAACTATGAACTGAAACCTCTACAAACTGGGAGCCAAAATAAACCTTTCTTCGTTTAACTTTGGGTGTCAGGTATTTTGTCTCAGCAACGAAAAAAGTAACTAATATAACAGCTTTGCATAGCAACTTCAGTGCTGAGAACAGTGAAATAATGGTTTGTTAGAGTATTTATTATGTATTTATTGCCATATGTGTGTTAGTTTACAGAACAATGGAACATAGAGAAGTTAAAAACCCAAATAAGTAAATAATTTGACTAAGAGAGAGAGTTGGACTTGGAGTCTAAGATTATGTAACCTACAAGCCAGTAAAAGATTTAGAAAAATCTGGAAAATTGTAAGAAATTTGTAAGAAAAGAAAAGTGTAAGAGAAAGTTGTAAAGAAAATGGTGAGAAGTTTGAGGAAGGGATTACTTTAAAACAAGGCAAGCAGTGTTTTCAGGGTAAAAGCCTGTTTTCAGGGTAAAGATATTTGGAACCAGAACTTCTACTTTTTATTGTGGATTCCAGAGATGTGAGAGGTTTTCAGGGAGGCAGTGGTAAATTCATGCTCTTAATAACTGAGCGAGTGAAAGAATGAATTAAGATCTGATAAGGTAAAAGTTACTAAAGAAAAGTAAACAAAAAAAGAAGAAATAAGTATAATTTTGCTCAGTAACTTTGTATCAGATGTGAATAAAGGAGAACCTAGTTCACTGAGTGCCTGGTACATGCTATTCTCCATAGAAATATCATATCCTTATCAGTTCACACAGCAATCCTCTAAGATAAATGCTATTTTCCAAAGTTGTATTTAATTAAAGTCCCATATGTGCCATATACATTTTAGCCTTAAAAGAGGTTGAACATCTTGCTGAGGATCACACAGATAGTACTTAATGGATTTTGTGTTTAAATCCAGCTCTGTATAACTCTGTCTTGTAAGGAATGGTGATAAACTTAACTGTAGCATCTGATATTTTGGTGTATCTGCAATGTAAATAATTATTGTAATGGATTAACAAGGTATTATGCAGAGGCAAAGTCAGTCCAACCAGGTGGATTTTTTGTGCTGGCTGAATTGGTAATTGATATTTTTGTACTTTGAAAGAGAATGAATATAATGTAGTTATTGTTTTTGTTGGGAATCTTGCCTGCTACATTAAAGGTAACATCTTGTGTTAGCTTTCTGTCACTGCAACAATACCTAAGATATAATTTAGTAGAGAAAAGGTTGAATTTATTTCACAGGTTCAAAGCTTGCAATCCATATTCAGTTGGCTCTGTTACTTTGGACCTGTGCTGAGGCTTCATAGTGGAGAGTGTGTGATGGAGCAACCTGCTGTCCTTATGACAGCCAGGAACCAGTGGAAGAGACCAGGGTCCTGCGGTTCTCTTCCAGGGCACATAGCCAGTGACCTCACTTCCTCTCAATGGGGCCTGCCTCTTAAAGGTTCCACCACCTCTCAATAGGACCATAGGCTGATAACCAGGTGTTTAACACTTGGGCCTTTGGGAAGACTTACCCAAACCATAGCAACTGCTCAACACTTGATAAGGCACAAACATTCAACATTCAAGTGGGTACTGGCAGTAAATATCTGGAGAGGCTGCATAATGTATTTTAATCTTGGTTTGTGCACAGACTGGTAAGCTACATCTGTTTAGAGACGGTTACCTGCAAAACTGAGAAACAAAGATTTTTCAGTAGTGATTGTGTTGCAGAATTATTCTGCCACCCAGATTAATTTGTTACATATGTTAAACCAATTAGCATTTATAGTGAGAATGACATTTAAGGAAGATGAAAGGCAAAGGAGATTTAGAAGAATAATGAGGCACTGTTTATGTGATGTACTACCTTGCCTACCTGCCCCCTAACTTGTTTGGTATATGATTTCTCATACATCTGCTTGTTCATTTGCTCATTCATTCATCCAGCATATTTTTATTTTGAGATTGTTATATCAATCAATTCACAGGAAGAATTTTTTTCTTTTTTGGAAAAATTTGTAGCTGTAAAGTAGAAATAATATTTTAGCTAGAATAGGAGTGATAACATTGCAGTTGGCCTAGTGAAAATTATTTATTTACATATATGACATATACTACTTAAGGATAGGTACTGTGAGCTACTTAAGGATGGGTACTATGTCTTTTTTTAATCTTCCTGCCCCCATGCCTGGCACAATACTTCAATAAGTATTTTGGTGAATAAATGAAAAGAACTCTAAAACCCAGCCAGATTTCAGTCAATCTAAATGCATGTTCTTCGCAAGTCAAGCCTGAAAGTTATTAGTTTATGTTTTCCTCCAGTGACCATATAATGAGCTCTTAAACCTGTGAATTGATGTTCTAGAGATAGGCAGAAGCCCCGTAGGTGACTTCAGAAGGAAGAGATGTAGTGCTGGAACTCCAGAGTTAGACAGGAAAAGGCCGCTTAAAGACTGTTCTGACGTGCAATGTCAAAACATATTGTCTTCCTGGGGCATGGGGAACAATAGGTGATTAAGATTATTCACATTGAGTTGGAGGTCAGACTCTGTAAAGGTCCAGAGCCAGAAAATAAGGGATTAAAGTCCTCTCATTTTCCATGGTGAGAAACAAGCCTGGGTTGTTTTGGAACTACACAGAGGCAATAGAGTCTATGCCTGGAGAGAGCTAAGGATCTGAGGATCTGTTTATCATCGCATTCCTGAGAGAAAGGCAAAATCTCAGTGGTTAAGATGGACAAAGGATTTGGGAACCCAAGAGACTGGAAAGCAGAAGAGAGTGAGCTAGAGCTGAGGGCCCATGAACTATTCATATAGGTCTTAGAATATGAGTGAAATAGCTTTTGAGCAGAACTTCTCAATCTTATACTATTGACATTTGAGCCAGATAATTCTTTGTTGGGGGCAGGATGGAACTGTCCTTTGCATTATAGGATTGCCTCATCTCAGACCTGTGTGTCCTAGATGCCAGAAAAACAAGCAAAACAACAATAATAACAACAATAAAAACCCACATCTAGACTTTACTAAGTATTGCTTGGGTGGCAGAGTTGCCTGGAGAACTAATGCTTTAGAGGTTTATGAATAAAGTGGCTGCTGGTGGCTAAAGAAAAAGATGAGGGAACAGTGATTAAAAGGGGCTCTGTAAATGTCACATTTTTTCATATGAATTCCAGAATGAATGTAGAAAAAGTAACCTCATTGTGAACTGGTTGGCAGAGATAAAATAAATTCCAAGGCTCAGCAGCTTTTGTGTTTGTAAATGTGAACTAGTATGCATGGAAGTGTGAACTATTTCAAATGGAGTGAGGAAGTGAGTGGAGAAAGGAGGTTGGAGTTGATATTAGGCATAGGCTGGGGAAAATTTTGAAGGTTATTTAGAAGGTTTAAGTAGCATGGAGTTAGGATTTGATTAGTCTGAAATTAGCAAGGAATAAATGTTGAAATTTCTTTTGTATTGAAAATTTATTTTTATTTGTTTTTTTGGTTTAATTTTATTTTAAAAAATAAAATAAAGAACTCCTTTAAGTAAAATAGAAAAATAGGTTTTCATAATTTAGGGGGTATTGTATCCTCATTGCCCTGGCATCATATATCTCATACTCACTGAACAACTCTGGCATTGGTAGATAACCACTATTGGGAAAAGCAGAAAATTTGCTAAGAATATATTTTGTTCAAAGTTGAATCCTTGCGAATTCATGGTAGCTTTATCTGGACTTGCCCTGCTTCTGCTATTGCTTAAGTGAATAAATAAAACCTCCTGTAAACTCCCTTTTACATTTACCAGAGCAGCTGTTCTAAGTGTTTTTTACTCTCCATAAATTCCATGCATGAAGAGTTACTCCTGGCAGATAACTTGGTTTGTTATTTAACTGAGATTGAAGACATTTGGGCTTGAGCTTTTTAGAAATTTCTCCTGTGTGTCTTTTCACCTGTAGTTTTATTCTTTCTCTCTCCTTGGACTTCTGCCCCATAAGAATGCCCCTCTTATCTGTTAAGGTGAATCTTTGAACCTGTGCTCATGGCTGCATATCCTTCCTTTTTCTCAAAGCCTTGATTATCCTTTAATTTTTCTCTTCACATTTTCATTGTCTCCTCAAATCTTTGCTTCTGCATTCCTGCTCAGGTTTTTATTTATTTTTTGAAGCAAACCACAACCCCAAAAGCTCCACTTTTTTGACCTTGCCATATTGTTAAACTTCTGCTTCCCACTCACCTCAAGCTTTTCTCACTTCCTCTTTACCATCGGATCATTTGGAAAAAAAGAACTAATACTTACTGCCTTATTTCCGACTCCTTTATCTTTTACATTCTTATGGTGTTGGAACAGTGCTCTTAAATGTCGTAATTGTCTTCCTAATTACTGAATGGTATATTCTCTACATTCACATCTTCTTGTGTTTCTCAATAGCTTTTGATAGTATTATCTTTTCTTTATTAAAACATTACCTCTCTTGACTTTTCTGACTTTAATACTAACACATCTACCTTTCTATTTTTATCATTGCTTCTTTTTTGGATTCTTTGATAATTTCTTTGTTAGATATTTTCAAAGAGTATAATGTGGGTATCTTACTATTTCCTTTCATAGATGTAGGAACCATTCCTGTGTAATCAACTCTACAATTTATATTTCTGATCCTGACCTTTATCTTTAGCTTCAACTTTGTTTTTCCAACCATTGGATATCCATCTTTCTTATTATTGTGTTGTTACTTGAAACTCACTGTGTCCAAAGTCATGTGGAGGAAGCATCTATTTAAACATGTTGGATAGACCATATAAACTCATCTTCTTTCCTTTCCTAAATTTCACTGAAACAATAGCAGAGGAACTGAAAAGGCTTTTAACTTACAAGAACAGAGAAATTGTGATAGATGATAATGAGAATCCTTAATACATTTTCAAGACAGTGAAGTGAAGAGTAATGACTGATCATGGAGGAAGAAGTCACCACTGAAATGCCTGTAGAAGAGATACTTCTGAGAAGCAAACCTTTATTTATTTATTTTTATTTTAAAGAGTAAAAGAAGGATAACAATAATGGGGGGGGGGCTTACCAAATTACAGACAAAGTGGTAGGAAATTATCAGTGGTTATTGTTTTACAGATTGTTATCTACAAGATAGTTTCTCAGGAAAACAAATAGACAAATAATAGTGAGTTACAGACAAAAGAGGTAGGAGATTATTAATAGTTGTACTAAGGTATCTTCAAAGTGGCTTCTAAAGAATATAAATAGAACTATACATGAGTGACCTATTGAATAATCATTCAATAATTCTCAATGGTTGTTGTAGGAAACACATAATAATAAACATGGATCCATTTATGAAATAGGATAGGAACAATACAAACATTACAGACTTATGGATAGATTAGTAGGAAAATATCAATGACTGCTGTAATACATAGTGGTATCTTCAAAGTGGTTTCTCAGGAAGACAGAGATACACAAGAAAGATCTAACAAGTAGTTACAGCCTAAGGGTTGTCAAAAATCAAGTGAGTCGTCTGGGGCGAAAGCCATTTTTTGTAGCGTTTTCTCTCCAGCCTCCCATCACATTGGGACCCCACAACCAGTTAGTGTCCTCTCCCCAACTGTCAGCACAGGCAGCAGGAATCCTGCTGCAGACTTGTCCAGAGCTCCACCACAGCCTGTACTGTCAGGGGAAGAATGGCTTCCAGGGAGTCTCCACAGGTATTGTGCAAGGTCCTCCTGGTTTCCAGCTTCTGAGTGGCTCTCATGACCCCGGTCCACAAGACTTCTGACTCCGCGGGCTTAGTCTGCATTCTCATGTTCACCGAGTCCTTGTTGAGCAGCTGCTCCTCTGCTGACTCTGGACCTTTGTGTTTCTCAATGGCAGGAGCAAGAGTGGCCTGTTGTATGGCATGTATTCCCAGGGGTTTTTCCATGTTTGAATGATTCACACATGTCTGTGGGTGGGCATCTGCAGCCGGTGCATGGTGGGCCAATTGTGTCATTGTTTCTCTGTGTCATGATAGTTCTCAATTGAGCAGCAGCGGCCGGCCTGAAGGCCAGCGTGCCACATCGCTCTTGGCCGCATGGCTCCCTGTGCACCGGGGGCCCTCCCTCCGGGGGCCTACGAGGCAGAAAGTGAGCCAGCCGGAAGACCAGCGCTCCCCACCCGTGGCTCTCCGTGCACCAGGGGCCCTCCCTCCGGGGGCCTATGAGGCAGGGAGCGAGCTGCTGGTCGGAAGACTGGTGCTCCCCACCCGTGGCTCCCCGTGCACTGGGGGACCCTCCCTCCGGGGACCTCGAAAAGCAAACCTTTAGAGACTCACATTTGGAAGCTCCAGGTACCACAGAAGCTAGGAGTAATATATGAAGGAGAACATAGAACCTGGTTCAGAGTTTAAGAGCTTTTATATTACCTAGATACTGTTCTCTCCTATGGGAAGTTTCGTGATACTTCACTTGTAAGAAAAGCAGAGGTAATTCATGAAGAATACTTCTGAAATCTCTTATTAGTTTCTTTAAAGAGAAGATATTGTATGTGTAAAACAAGAACACATGTTGTGAAAGAGGAGCTATCAGATAACAAGAAAGTAACTTAAAAATTCAAATTCATCATTAATCAACAGTGACAAAAATTATGGGTTTTAAGATAACACTAAAGAAACTAGAAAGCAGAACAGTCACAGTAACAACAAAACCAAAGAGAAAATAAATCAAAGAAATAGAACATTGGAAAGAAAATTAGAAGATGAATTCAGCAGATTGAACGTCTGACCAATATGAGTTCCATATGTAAATCCAAGTATGTACATTCTTTAGTATCTTCCAACACTGGTTAGGATTGGGTTATGTGACTTAACTTGGGGATATAGAAAACTTGACATAACAGAGACTTAAAAAGTGCACATTTCTGCTTCCTGTCTGGAGCCTCTGGTTATCATGAAAATGTGATTGAGAATGAGACTTACAGAGCAGGGCTCCAAACTGTCTATGGTCATTTTGATTTAGCTAATGTTTACCCTACCACAGATATGTTTGGGAAGCTCAGTTAACACCAGAAAGAACTGCTTAGCCAGGTGCATCCATGAGGACTGCCTCACTGGCTGGTAGACTTTAGAACACTTATAAGTGATATTTGTTTTATGCCACTGAATGTTTGGATAGTTTATTATCAAGCATTATTATACCAACAGACAACTGATACAAATAAAAAATGACAGAAAAATAGATTATCCAACAACTATGACAAAATTTCCTAGTATCAGAGGGTACAAGTTTCCACACTGAAAATACCCTCAAGGTAGCCAGCATAAGGAATGAGAAAAGTCTAGCAAGCCATACTCTGAAATTTAAGAAATCTTGGTTTAAAGTAAGATCCTAAGAACTTCATGTACAAGATGAAACAAAAGAAAACATGAAGACAAATCTCATAGAGATGAATAGAAGTCAGAAGAGCATTAAACTTTTCATAGCAACACTGGATGGTAGAAGACATTGATACAGTGCTTTCAAAATTGGGGGGGAAAATTGTGTTCAGTTTAGTTTACTCGGCCCAAGCTATCAATTAGATGTTAGGGTATAATAAAGAAATTCTAAGACCTGGAAAGATTAAAAAATTGTGTATTGTGTACTGAGAGCTTTTGCATAATTCTGTGATGAGTATATTCTTTTTTTTTTTTTTTTTTTTGTGGTATCAGGAATTGAACTCAGGACCTTGTACTTGGCCAGGCAGGTGCTTCTACCACTGAGCTATATCTCCCACCATAGAGAGCTTTTGGAAGATAAACTTTCATTTAAAAATAGAAGAAAATCAGTAAGGAGAAAGATTTAGGACACAGGAAATAGAAGATTTAGTATATGAGGGTGGGTAAAAGTTCAAGAAAAGCATCTGGCCACTAGACCTTAAGAACAACCAGTTCAAACTGGAGAAAAATATGGAGGGCTAGGGCAAGGTTTTGAGGGGAGTAAGTAGAAACAATGAAGTATTAAGTGTAGTTTAACATTTGGAAAAAAACTGGTAGCTGACAAATGTGGTGGACTTGGGAAAAAAATAAGCCAATAAAATAAACAGTAATTGTTAACTTCAAAAGCAGACATTTTTATAGGTATGGAAATGTATCACATTGCATTTTCTAGTTCAGCAATGAAGAATATTGATGGTAGTCATAATGCTGTAAATACTGACTACAGATTTAAATCTGTATTTATGTGGGGAGAGGAAAGAGTGTGAGATAGGGGAGGGGAGTTGGGAGAAAGGGAGACTGATAGTTAAGAGCCAAAGTCTCAGTTACTATATGAGTTAAAACGATAATCTTGAAAATTAGCCAATCATGACATATCCATATAATTCCCCCCACACCTCAGGGTCTTGCTATGTAGTTCAGGGCAGCCTTGAACTCACTCTATGTTCCAGGCTGGCTTTGAACTCATGGCAGTCCTCCTTCATCAGCCTCCCAAGTGCTAGGATTGGGCGTGTGCCACCATGCCTGGCTAATATAATCTTAATATTTAGGCCAAAACTACCAAAAGGGTTGGATAGTGGCTTATATGGGGTAAGGGGATACAGCAAATGTAGGCTTTTTTTTTCCATAAAGATCTAGAAGGCAAATATTTTAGGTTTTGTGGGCCATACAGTCATTGCTAATGTAGAGTGATGCAGCCTTGGACAGTTCATAAATGAATGGGCATGGCTGTGGTCCAATGGAATTTTATTTCTAAAAACAAATGCTAGGCTGTATTTGACTTGTCATAATTGGCTAACCTCTGGACTAGAGGGCAAAAACGGGTGAGGCAGGGATGATTTTCCTTTCCTAATACAAGCTCATTTTTGGACTTGCTGACTTCTTGTTTGTCAGTTATAGAAAAGTGTTCCATATCAGTTCCTTTTTGCCTTTCTCTTGCTTAGATTATTGCTGTAACCTCTTAATACCAGTGTTTGGTCCCAGGAATGTGCTCCCAATCTATCTTGGCTGGTAAAGAGTGTGGGCTGCAGTTTATCTGTGCTAGTCACCATTTTCCAAATGTTCACCCTGATTTCTTGCTTTTATGCCTTACTCTGTTTCCTTGGCAGTATTCTCTTTCTTTACCATCTTGGCTTGTTAAATTGTATGTACCCTTCTGAGTTTTACCTGCAGTAATTGATACTTTAAGACTCTGTTCTCGAATCTCTTTGACATCTTCCAAACTTGCATCCAACTACCCAGCTTGAGTTGATTGACCTTCCCACACCTGGGAGAGATTGTGTTCAGAGCCAGTCTTGAACTTGAATTTACACCCTGTCATCTACTTGTAATATAATGATGGAAAATAAACCCTGAACCTGTCAGCTTTTTTCTCATTTATATATATATTTCATATGGTTCCTGAGGGGGTTAAGAGTGGTTTAATACTTTTTTTTTTTTCCCTTTCACTTTTAAGAGTTAATGTTGTTCAACTTCACATTGTAGTCATTTAAGTACTTCTTGTATCCCCCTAACCCTTAGCAAATTGATTTTTTCTTTCTCATCTTCAGTATCCTGAAGCAGTTCTCAGTAAGTATTGATCTGATTGACTTGAATTAAGTTAAATGAAGAAGGGCATATCTGCACTGTTGATCTTTAGCTGAAGAACTCTGATTTTTTGATAAAATTAGAGCAATTTTGTATTCTACAGTTTGCCTGTTCCTTAGTCTTTGTTGCATGGTCTATTTTTATTAGACTGGTTTTCTCCCACATTGCAAAGGAGGTGCAGTTTTGGGGAGGGGAACACAGTGGCTTAATTTTTCCTTTGATGGGAACTAAGCCATATGTTTGTATTGAGTCAGCTACTCCAAGTTGAATTCTCAGTCAGATGGTCAACAGTGTTTAATTGAATTCCCAATATGTGCAAGGCTACACTGTGTGCTGTCACTCCAGGAAGGTGTAACCATCTGGAAAACTTCTTCAAAGAACCCAGAATATGAGAATATGTCACTTTGTATCTAAATTAGAATGATACTAATTTTGGCAAAGTAAATAGCTGGCACAGATGCTGTCTTTTGCTTCTGCCTTCTACTCTTTTTCCATTCTTTTAGTCACCACAAAACAGTATCCTTTTATGCTGTAGCTAGGCTGGAATACTTATTCCTTGATTTCTTTCCTTCTTGATTATTACTAGTTTATATAATACAAGATTCTGATATTCACAATCTTCTTCAAACCGTTTTAACTTTTGGATCTTTTTTTAACTTTGTATCTGAGTGGGAGACAGAATTCTAAGATGGCCTCCTTAAGATTTCCTCCTATAATCCATAATTGTGGAGTGGAGACACAAATCGGGACTGGAATGAAGTTTCTAAATTCTTAAATTTCCTTTGGATTGTTGGTAAACTTACTATTTTATGAGTTCAGGACTATATCTAGGTTTTTTCCAGTTTTAAGTTTATAGTGGACACTTGATACATACTTACTGAATGAACAAATAAGATATTTTATGCAGCTATAATTTGTGTTTTTACTGGCCCTCTTATTTTTTTCCTGTTCTAAAAGTTTTTTTATCTTTTCCTCCAACTGACACTTAAGTCATGTTATACTTTTTGTAACCTAAAAAAATCATTTTCCTCCTTCTGCATGTCTCCTCAAGCTATCATCACATTATTTTCTTTTCAGATCTCAGAAGAGTAGTTTGCTGTAGCTGTTCCTCCCCCTTACACTGATACTTTAACTCCTTGCAAACAGAATTTCCCCTTATTGCCCTCCTGCTCTCTTAGATGTTAATAACTTTTCTTTTGTTCCCAAATTTAGTGGCCTTTTTCTTAGTCTTAATTTCCTGTGATGCCTTTGCTGTGATTAGTGCTGTTGATGTTGCATACTTCTGGATAACTTGCCTTTTGTCTTGATGATCTTCTGCCTGTTTGGTTGTTCTCTTCCATCTTAGCTTGTTTTTTTGAGACTTTTCCTTTTTTTTCACCTCCTTTCATCTGTTTAATGTGAGTACACACACTCCTTGTGTAATGACTGAGTTTTGTTCCTGTGACTAGGTTGTTAAAATGAATTGGCTGCTAAATGAGAAATTGTATATAGCATGTAACATTATAATACTCAGAACAAAGAAATGATCAAAGGAAACTCCAATTTGATGACCTTGCTTTTATTTGCATAACTCTTGCATGCAATACTGTAATGTATAACAACATAAAATATAATACTCTACAGTGCAATCACCAGAAGTTACAGTACTGTATGAAGGTGTACTGTACAACAAAGAAATGGGTTGTAAGTCTGAACAGCGTTATTTTACATCCCAACAGTTCACTTCAGTCGTAAGTCCGAACAGCCATTAAATAGGTAGTTCATTAAATGAAGAATATGTGTAGTTTCCAAGGTTCTACCTATACTAACCCTTTCTTCAAGTCTTTTCCCCTTTTAACTTCAGATCTGATCGTTTATGTGTCATGAATATATGTGTATGTATTGCAGTACTGGGAATTAAATCCAGGACCTCAAGAACACTAGACAGGCATTCTACCAGTGAGCTGCATCCCCAGCCCAGATCTCATGTTTATGCGAGATAGTTCCCAAATCATAAGCCCTAATCTCTGATTTATTCTTCACTTTTATGCAGTAATTTACTTGGGTAGTCTACACAAAGCCAGCATGCCAAAAGCCATCCACATCCTTTTACTTACCCTTTATTGGCTCTGTTCTTCTATTTTTTGAGTGTTGCTGCCATCCTCTTAGTCATTTAGAATCAAGATTTGAGAGAGAACATGACTTCTTCCTTTCTTCATTTGTCTTATCTTCAGTTTTCCCCACGAAGATGACTCAGACTGTCAGCTCTTTGTAGTAAAGAACTGTGGCTTACTTTTCCTGTCTCTAGCTCCTAGCATTGTCTGGTAGATACATAGTACTTGTTCAAAAGATGTTTGTTGGGTGCTTGACTGATTGTCCTATTGATTTTATCTGTGTAATCTCTTTGTGGTTACTTTTTTTATTGTAGTTTTACTTTAAATTCTTACTGCTTTTATTGTAGTTCTTGTTATCTTTATCTGGATTCCTATAATGATCTTGTTCATACTCTGCCCTATACATGACTTTTTTTTTTTTTTTTGTCTTTTTGAGACAGGGTCTCGATATGCAGTTCAGGCTGGCCCTGAGCTCACTTTGTAGCCCAGGCTGGCCTTGAACTCACAGCAGTCCTCCTGCCTCAGCCTCTGGAGTGCTGAGATTATAGGCGTGCACCACCAGGCCTGGCTATACGTGACTTTTAGATAGACTTTCTAAGTACAGACCTGGTTGTGTCATTGTGCTCCATAAAGATCTCCAGTGACTCCTTATTACTAACCAAATAAAGTAAAAATTTATCAGTTTGATTTTCATGATGTTCTGACTTTACCTTAAATGATCTTTCTATCTGCACTTGATCTTAGCCAAAAGGCCGAGAAGCGATGATCTTTCTATCTGTATGTCCCGTTATTTTATTTACTAGGCAAATTTAACATTTTTTTATTTGTTTCTGCCTCAGTTTAGATATTTCTTTGGTAAATGTTTGTTGAGCATCTACATACCAGATGCTCTGCTAGTTACTGGGATGACCGCTGGAAAAGTGGTAGTTTCAGCCTTGTCAGGGAGAAAGCCATTAAATAAATAATTGCACCTAAAATTTTTTCATTATGATTATGCAGCATATTCTATTCTGTTTTTTGGAATGAAGTGAATATAATCTACATTTTCAGATTCTGTCTTTTAAAACCCAAATCAAGTGTCCCTTTCCTTGCTTAAGAATGCCTTTTCTTATCTTGGCTGGAAGCCGTCTTTCTCTCTCTAGGCTCTTGTATCTCTTTTTTCGAATCTTCTCTTGACTCATCGTGGTTTTTACTTTGCACTATTATGTGTGACTGTGCTTTTTCTTATAAGGTATTTAAATTGTTAGTGGAATTTGAGCCACTTTCCAGTCAGTCTTACACATCTCAGGATCTTTCTCATAGCAAGTTGAATATAATAGCTAAGTTGCGTTATCAGCATTTTTGAGTATTCTGAGTATCGCTTTGTTTTGTTTTGTACCATGGGCTCTGTTTACAAGTTTGATTCACCAGATGCTACTTGTAACTACACGTAGCAGGAAACAAGTGTGTGAATCTTGCCCCTGAGGGCAAGGGTATAGATCTGTTATCTTTCATTTACTCTGACTAGTTTTCTTTTGTTTTTTGGGTTTTTTTTCCAAAAGCCTTATAAACACTTTTGTTTTCAGTTTTATATGCCATTTTTTTCACGTTGTTACATTTAGGGCCTCATTGTATCTGGAAGATATATTGGCTCACATGATGGCACATTTCATTTATTCTTATGCCCTATTTAGGACATTGTGTGTCAGCCATAGGACTGACCTAGATGTTCATAAACAGGGCATTCAGAGAGATGCCACGGGACCCTGTGGACTGTAGATCAGGTTGTTCTCTTCATATTCATACTCACACATGTGCTTAAGCTTTATTCCAAGTAGCTGCATATTCTTTCTGGTTATTTTGCTTTTATTTCCTACAGAGTGTGGATGCATGCTTATTCATTTACTAATGATATAAGAATGATTTTCTCTGACAGCCACAAATATTTTATCTACCTAAATTGTCAAGGAAAGTGCATCTTAACTGTTAGTGATTTGCAAAAAGCCTTTCTAACATTGTGTATAATTAAAGGAAATTAAAATAATTCTTTCTCAAATGTGCAAAGTTAATTTTATTAGCTGCCCATTTGGAAATAGGTTATTGATTTTACTTTTCCTGTATATTAAAAAATTAAATGAAATAACAGTGAATTTTCCTGTTACAAAAAAGAAATCCACATTACTTTAGGCATGTGTTTTGTCACACATTGTATGTTTTACAAAAATAACTGCCTGACTTTACTGAAGTGAGCAGTAAGTACAGTGACAGTTGAGTACTTTTTCTGTTTCTTTCTTTTGAATTATATAAAAAAATCTTGTTGATTGTTTTTAGTTACATTTATGTTTCTGATAAAATTGTACTAAGCTTTCACTTCCATTCCTTATGTGAAAATATTTGCACTTCATTGAACCTGTGATGATGGGGCTTTTGAAAAGTGATGGTGTGCCGCTTCCTCTGGTACAGCCGATACAGGCAGATTGTTGTTTAAGTAAAGGTGATTTTTAGGTGTGAAGGAAAACAGCTGTGTTTTACTAGGTGTTACATAGTTTTACTCTCTGAGTAAATGGAAATGACAGCTTTCTTTTATACCTCAAGCTTGCTCTTTCAGCTGGTCTCTGTGATGCCCCTTGACCCTTCACATTTTCCCTTCATATCCCTCAGACTTCATTCCGAACATTTGGTCAGGAAATTGAGGTCTTTTCTCTCTGAGAATGTATGAGATGAAAATAAGCAGCTGATCTTTAGTTTTGACTGATTAACCCAAACTAGCCACTCTGGCAATATTGATGGAAAATTGGAGCTTAAGTCTTAGAAAAGTGTGACTGTGACCAATTCTGGTTTCCTTTAGAGGTAAACTGAGGATGTCAGTATTGTCTTTGTTGTCTGATATGTAGGGTGTTTGAATTTACCGCCTATGATTTGTCGGCATCTTGAGTAACATAAAAAGGAAGGCACGTTAGTTGTATGTTGGTCACAGCATTATCATAAATTTAGGGGCTTAAAACAGTATTTGTCTCATAGTGTCTGTGAGCCAAGACTCTAGGGTCTTTTTATCTGAGTCCTCTGCTCAGTGTCTCACAAGACTTTAACATGTTTCCACTAGCTTGAATTACAGGTGGTATATGCATGACTGTCCCACTTGGTAGCTTACACTCCTTGTGGTAATGACACATCTAATCACTTTTATTTGCCTTTTTTATAATAAAGTTAACAAAAAGCTGCTCGATGGGACAGTCATGCATGTATCACCAGTGGTTCAAGCTTCCCAGTAGTAAATTATGACCCACTCATGAACATGTTAATCCAAGTGTTTACTAGGATTTAATTTTCAGCTGAGGCTTGACTAGGGACGGAGATATTTCTATGGGCGTAGAAGTTGTTGGCAGAATTTAGTTAGTTCCTTTGGTTGTAGGACTGAGGATTTCAGTTTCTTCTCTGGCCCACCTTCAGCATATAGAAACCTCCTGCTGTTCTTGGCCACATGGCATTCCCCACCATGGTCTCTTGCTTTCTTAAAATTAACAAGGGACTGAGTCTTCAACAGGATTGGTGTTCCAAGCTTATATCTGGTAATCTGAACAACTAATTTGAAGACAACAATATGCAATATAATAACCATTGTCGAATTCCTATCATCTTGTTTAGTGAAATTCTGTATCATTTCTAATTATTTTTTATTCTCTTTAAAATAAAAAACAGCTATTATCTAATACTCTAAAAATAAAGAAAACCTTATAGTCATGTACATGTAACATGTACATTATATCACTTTTGCTGTGTTCTTCGATTTTAAATGAGTCACAGATCCTGTCCCCACTCAAGGGATACACAAGGGCATGAACACTGGGAGTTGGATATGATGGGAGTTATCTCAGGGAGCTTCCAGCTGAGGCAGAAGGATTGCTGCATGTTGGAGGTCAGTCAAGACTACGTAGTGAATTCAAGGGCAGCCTGAGACCACAGAGTAAGGGCCTGTCTCAAAAGACAAAAACAACAACAAAGAAGACGAATTTTCTTGCCACAGGAAGGGAAAGAAAAATTGGGTTGTGTTCTCAGGATTTTCTTTTTCACAGATGACTTGAGGCCCGGATTCATCCTGTATCTTCTGCTCTCTACCACTGCCCATCTATGTGTCTTTTTTTTTTTTTTTTTTTTTTTTTTTTGGTCTTTTTTTGAGACAGGGTCTCGCTGTGCAGTTCAGGCTGGCCTTGAGCTCACTCTAGCCCAGGCTGGTCTCAAACTCGCAACCATCTTCCTGCTTCAGCCTCCTGAGTTCTGGGATTACAGGTGTGCGCCACCACACCTGGTCTTGAGACAGTGTCATACTTAACAGGCGCTCATTTGGTGTTTGGAGGTTTAACTACTGTGCTATAAAAGTGCTGTCAAATTAAGTGGAAGGTCATTTACATAGCTTGACAATTTGACTATTTGCAAAGTCATTGTTTATGAACTGAAACAATTAAATTTTAATTGTTGCTAGCAGTGTGTATTTTATCATCTCTATCATCAAATAGTAATTTTAAATAAATACAGTTTTTGGGCTGAGGATGTAGCTCAGTGGCACAGCGTCTGCCTGGCAAGCACGATGCCTTGAGTTTGATTCCTGGTACCGTCCCCCAAAATATACATATGTAGTCTTTGACTTCCAATGGTCTGACTTACGATTTTTTAACTTTATGATGGTGTGAAAACATATTTGTGCAAACCTGTTTTTCACTTTCATTAAAATATTCAGTAAACTATGTGAGATATTCAATATTTTGTTATAGAATAGGTTTATAGTAGATGATTTTGCCCAACTTTAGGTTAATGTAAGTATTCTGAGATGTTTCAGATAGGCTAGGCTAGGCTAGGGAATTATGTTCAGGTTAGGTGTATTCAATACTGTACATTTTGAACAGTACATTTTCAATTTATGATGGGTGTATTGTGATGTAGTCCAGTCTTAGCTCAAAGAGCATTTATTTGCCCTTTCTCAGAAGAAGCCATACTAGTGCTTTTGTCAAAGTTGGAGAACATAGATAACCTTGTTCAGTCACTATAGCAATGTAGTAGCCATCTGAAGTTCTGGAACCTATGCCATATGGTCATGAGAGATAACAGCTGTATCTGTCATGATGTTAGATGAATTGTCTTGAATAGTCAGATGGTTTTCTGTTTCTTTGTCTATCAACATAACACTTGCCTTCTTAATTAGCAGGTAAAATTAGCAAGGGTTTACATTTTTTTGTCAATGAGAAAAACATAAGCTGCAAAATCAAAGGGGAAGTAGGTATGTCTACCTCTTGAGGCTTTTGTTCTTAATTATATTCAACATTGTATAAATATTATGTATGTACTTATCATCCATATGGTTGTAGAACTCATATTTTGCTTACTTTAAAGCTAAGCTGTTTATAATTCTTTCTTGCATGGTTAAGATGAGGCTTAGATAACCATAGAATAGTTAAAAAATGCTTTTGTAACATGAACTAACATAAGGCTATAAAAATAAAGGCAAAAGCTGGAAAATATGCAACAGGAATACTGTCTGAGGAATGAGGTAGGACATTGATAAATTCAGTATTAATCTAATAGTAGTAGACAAGCCAGCCAAGAATACAGTAGCCAGAGGTAGGAATGGTTCATATTGAATAAAATGGCAAGACATATATACTCCCAATTTGTAAAACAGACCTTGTAAAAAATGATTACCAACAGTAGTCATAGAACAGGCAGTTATCAATTGTGGAAAGATCTTCAGTTGCAGTTGTAGTTATGCATATATATTTTACAAATACCATCATTTTTGGACAGAAATATAGGAGGGAAAACTCACTGAATTGTGGCATATCTTTGGAGAATTTTTGTTTTCATCTTCTTTATCACCTGGGCTGGGGATATAGCTCAGCAGCACAAGTGCCTGCCTGGCAAGCACAAGATCCTTTAAAATAGAAGAACACACCAATATCCCCCCCTCCCCCCCAAAAAAAATCTTACATCTTCTTTATCACCTAGTCGAGGCAGAATTCTTGTGACTTCCAAGAGTCTCACATCCTGGAGTACACATCTTGTATAATCTTTCCTTGAGTGTGGGCAGAACTTGTGAATATACTGAGTCATCACACCTCTGATTAGGTTAGGAAGCAATGGACTCAGTCAATCAAAAGGGACGTAGTCTGGGTAGGCCTGCGTCCTTCTTGAAGGTAGAAGGCTTCAAAGCCTGGAGGCAGGTGGGCCTACTGAAGGGACCACTTGGCAAAGAATTGCACATCGCAGGTAGGAGCTGAGTGGCTCCTGGGCAATAGTCACAAACAACAGAGAGAATCAGTCTTCTAATTGCAAGGAAATGAATTCTACCAACAACCAGTGATCTTGGAAAAGGGCCCCATGTTTTAAATAGAACCATAGTTCTGTAAACACTTTGATTTTATCCTAATGAGACCCTGAGTAGAGGGCCTTGCAAGTCTGAATTCTTATTATAGAAATTATGAGATGAAAAATTTGTGTTGTTTAAAAAGTAACAGAAGTGTCATCATTTAAGTAGTCATAGAAAAAGATCACATTACCTGAATTTCTAAGCAAACACTTTCCTAACATTCCTCATCCCTTTCCAGCTTCATGTCTATACTCAGGTATTCTTTTCCCTGGGATGACTTCTATTACATAGCTCTTCTCCACTGTTTAAAGCCCATCTTACGTACTGCCTCTGTATTGATACTCCCATTTTCCATAGATTAATAGGATCTCTTATCCCTTGAGTATACAATATACTTTGTATCTTTTTCATGTAACTTATGTATCTTCTTTTTTATAAGACTTATTTACATGGTTTATGCTTTTTATTTTAAATCTCTTTACTTACTTGAGTGGAAAGTGTATACATTCAAATCTCCCAACAGTATTAAATAGCATATAATGAAAAGTAAATGCTCTTAGCCAATTCATCAGTCATCCAGTCCTCTGGCTGGGAGCCAACCATTCTTTTTAGTCCTGGAGAGGAAAATACAAGCGTATATATGAAGATGTATACCTCTTCCTTCTTTTATATATATAATAACAGAATATTTATCCTTTTTGGATTTTGAGGTGTGTGAATAATTCTTTTCTTTTTTTCTTGTGTTATCTCCTGACATCCCAAGAAATTTAAAACATCATTTAAGCTGTTCAAACTTTTCACTGATGCTACTTATAATTACTCTAATTTTATTTTGGCGTATATTTTTATTAGATGCTTTCCTTAATATAGATTCAAAACCTTCTGAATCTTTGTTTAGGTAGATGTTCTATATCACAAAATATCAAGGGCTCAGAACTATGAAGTGCAGTATTTACTGATGTGGACAACATGTGTGAGTCAAAAAGAAAAGTTACCAGGAGCTATGACACTGAGAGGGTCTAGCGCTGGAGAACCTTTTAGAACTTTCAGTGATACAAATAACCTGCTGTGGCATTCATACCATAGGTTCACCACCACTGACAAACTCTTGTGGCTTAAATTCTTAACAAAATTTGTTTTTGAAACATACATATATGCTAGCTTATTGTTTTCCCTTTCACCTTCCATTTATTCACAGCTGTGCTCCTTAGCATATCATTCAGGAAAATATATAAAATCAGTGAGAGAAATCAGCCATTAAAACTTTTGTCAGAAACTTTTAAAAGTAGTAGGTTGTTGCAGACTTTGAATTCAGCTAGATTGGAGTTCCAAAGATTGTGTTATTATTCCTGAATTTTAATTACCTAAGCCATCATCTTCCATGTTTTTTAGGATAGCATTGATCTTGTTGAAGAGGAACTTCCAACACCAATGTTTTTATTACTTGTATATGAATAATTTCATAATTACTTTCTCAATAGGAATTCTGTGATGTCAAAGAAGCTTATAAATTTCAGCCTTTAGTCAACTAAGAAAACACTGAACTTAAAAACATGCCACAAAAGATACTGATGTATGACTGACCTCATTTTGTAAATATGTATGGTTTTCTTAAAGATTCAGTGATTATAGTATTTTTAATTAGAATACTTACTTTTACATAGTATTTTTAATGGGCCCTCATAGTATTCATCAGAGAACATGGGGCTTATTGTAATTTTTAATTCTTTGTACATGTTTGATAAGTCCCTTGTTACACGCAAAGAGACGTTTTTCCTGGATATCCTTTGCATTTTAAGTAGCCTCAACATTCATGATGCTTTTAGGGCAGATGTTGAATGTATTTGACTTTTGAACAATATCGGTTTTTAGAAAGCAGATTATATGAAACATTTGAAGTTAGATTATTTTTAGATTAATTATATGAATTTCCATAATGATTTATGCACAGTGGGGGTTTACTGTGTCTCCTTTGGTTGCAACTGACTGAAACCTAGTTTAAACCAATTTAGGCCAATGGGGAATTTGCTGACTGCTGTAATGGGGACAGGGAGGGGATGGGATGATTCTTCAGAAATAAATGGCACAAGGGCACTGGGTGTCAGTAGGACTGTGTTTCAGCTCTTCTATTTTGATTCTCTGCTTACATCTGCTACCTGCACATGGCTGTTGGCAGAGAGGAACTTGAAGCAGCTCTCTTTCACTGTATAAATTAAAGGAGAGAAAACCAACCTCGTTTGTATTTGTGGCTTATAATTAGTGAGGCTTGGGCAAGGTATCTCTCCATCTCCCCTCAACAAATCAATGTGGCTCCGAGGATAGACATAGTTTTCCAAGAAGGTGACAGTTTATGTTCTCATTCATAACTATAGAAGCAGGGTAGGATTGTATTCCCCGAGGTTGGTGGAATGGGCGAATGGGGGCAATAAACACAGTATTTTTATGTTTTAAAAGGGGGAAGAAAAAAAATAAAATGGGAAAGAAAAAGGGAAAGATCTGGAGCATGCTTAGCAAGGATGCTTTTGCAGGAGTCAGTAGGAAGTCCCTTGGAGTGAATGTTAATGATCACCACAGAAATGGGACCAGTAGGGTGTGTGTGTGTGTGTGTGTAAAGCAAATTATTAGGAGGGATGGCCTGTGCAGTTATGGAGAGACTGACTGGTTCCACAGTCTGCAAGCTGGAGACCCAGGAGAGTTGATGGCATAATTCCAGTCTGAAGGTCAGCAGACTGAGAACCAGGAAGAGCTGACATTTCAGTTCTAGTTTAAAGGCAGGGAAAAACACAACACAACACAACACAACACAACACAACAAAGCAAAACAAACCTGATATCACATTCAAAGGCAGTCCGGTAGGAAAAATTCTCCTATTTGGGTAAAGATCAGTCTTTTTGTTCTAGTCGCATCCTCAAGTAATTGGACAAGGCCCACTCACATTAGGGAGGCTGATCAATTTGTATGCTAATCTCACTCAGAAACACCATCACAGAATGTTTTACCAAATCTTTGGGCACCTCATGGCCCAATCAGGTTGTCATAAAATTGACCACCACAAATGATACCTGCTAGACTATAGGATGGAATGTGTCTTGTATCTCACCATTTTAATATAGAGTGATTTAAAGTTAATATAGAACAAGTTAGAATTAAACTGATAAGCATGATATTTATAAACTAGGAAGTCTGGTTTCTTTGAATAGTTTTCATTTTTAGAATGGTCTAAATGTACATACCCTTTATCATTTTGTGAAATGGAAAGATACTTGGAATGTTAAATAGGATATACAAATAACCAGTCTTGTAAGTTTTCAAAGATGCTTATTGCCTTAAAGGAGAAACAGATGAAAATCTATTCAAATGTTAAATGTAGCTGGGGAATTTTAGTATCCAAAAAATTCAGCTTGGTTTAAATTTAGTCTTATCATGAAAGACAAGAGTATACATTGAATGAGAATTCTGTTTTAACTTTCTGTTAGGTTTCAAAAATAAGTCTTTTAAAAACTGTATTTGATAAATAAAACCAAATTGTTTGAAGCCACTTGCCTCTTTCTCACTTGGCTGATCGTGCGTGCCCTTCCATGGTACTTTTAAACAAAGCTTCATGTTGAGCCAGGATACAAGGAAGAAAGGTTTGTATGATCTTGCTCTTGTAGCCAAAGCTGGGCAAGGAAGGATGGGTTTGGAATTGAGGAACAATAAAAAACACATCAAGAACCAGTGTTTATTTCAGTTTCTAGGGTGAGATTCCTAGAACACATAAGTAGTATAAATTTAAATTCCCAGAGATTTGTGTCTAGGTCATGGTTAAGAATTCTCAGGGAGCAGGGCATGGTTGCACATGCCTGTAATCCCAACTACTTGGGAAGCTGAGGTAAGAGATTGCAAGTTCAAAGCTAGTTTGAGCAATCTTGTAAGATCCTGTCCAAAAAAAAAAAAAAAAAGAAAGAAAAAGAAAAAATGCTGAGGGAGACTTTCATGCCCTGTAGAGGTCAGACCGAGACAGGCAAGTTTCTTTTCATTTTCTGTTATGTCAGTGATGACCAAGACCATTACCTTTTGAAAAGATTTGAGTCTCATCTTGCCAAAGACTGTTAAAACCCAAGACTCAAGCACACTGGTTACACCTGAAGGTAACTTACAGGTAAGCTGCTGAAGTTACTGTTCTGGTTTACAATTCTTTGTTTTGGGCTCCTAGGGATTTGTGTTACATTCTGTGAGCTTCTGTCTTCAATTTTCTTTTCACTTAAAGCCTAATTTTTTTTATTTGGGTGATTTCTTTGCAACTATAAGCCAACCTCATGACTTTGAGATTTATCTATGAGTAAAATAGACAAATCCTCCATTCATACGAACTCACCTTTTTTAAAGGGAAAACAGAAAATAATAAATGTATATTGTATGAGCGAGCAGAAAAAGTGAGCAGGAATAAAGAGTGATGTGAGTTCTGTTTTATTTATTTATTTAGTTCTATTTTTTATTTTAAAGAGTAGTAAATGAGACACAAACAAAAAATAGAACAGTAGCAGCATACCAGTATCACAAACATAAACAAACCAAAGCAAGAACATTTAAGGTGATACAGGATCTCAAGACAAAATAATACGAATTAACAGTGGTTGTTACATTACATATCGCTTTCCTCAACTACTTTGCTCAGATTACCAGATGTAAGAATGGAAGATTGTTCAAACTATTAAAGAGAATAAGAAAATAATTATTAGATAGAACTTTAGAGGTGAGTGCTGTTTTATATATGATGGTCACGTTAGACTTTGATAATAGATTATTTGATGGAATGTCAAACACTGTTTTTCTTTGTCTATTTGGGCTGCTATGATAAAATGCCATGGACTGGGTAGCTTATAAACCATAGAAATATATTTCTCTGAGTTCTGGGACCTGGAAAGTCCAAGTTCAAGGCATTAGCAAATTTTTTTTTTTTTTTTTCTTTTTGAGACAAGGTTTCACTATGCAGTTCAGGCTGGCTTTTTAAACTCACTTTGTAGCCCAGGCTGGCCTTGTACTCACAGCAATCCTGCCTCAGCCTCCCAAGTACTGTGATTACAGGCGTGTGCCACCACGCCCAGCTAGCATCAGCAAATTTGACATTGAGGGAAGGCCCTTTCTTTGTTGCAGAGATGGTGCCTTCTGGTTATGTCCTTACATGATGGACGAAGCGGATCAGCTCAGGGGACTAAGACCACTCATGGGGACTTTGCCCTCATTGGGATTTGAACAAAACATAAGTTTTGGAGGAACACAAATATTTGGATCATAGCACTCTTAATGATACATTCTGTAACAGGTAGCTCATCTTGGTGGCCTAAGCAATGTTAACTTACAAGCTGAGCTAATAAATTGAATACTACCATATATCTCTAATATTTATGTAAGTTTTAAAAAGATAATGGGGGAAATATCCTGAGGACAATTACTTGAGTAATGTCAGTCTTTAATATTTCCTACTATAAATGCTGCCAGTATTGAATAATGAATGAATCTATAAGATAGTACACCAAGCAGGGCTTATGGCATGCATTATGAACTCATTATCCTTTTTAAAAGTCTTTTGTTCCCCCTGTATTCACTGTCGGTGTGAAGGGCCTACCATCATCCATCTTGTTGCTTTCATCATTTATTTGCTTTTCCTGCATTCAGCGTGCATGTAAGTACCTGCTTTTGGGAGGCACTGGGTCAGACAGGCACTGAGAATCAGGGATGGGACTGGAGTGAGGTAAGTGTAAAATTTAAGACGATGCTGCAAAACTCAGTAATCAAGATATATTTTAATCAAAATGTATGCAAAAAATCCATGATGAGCAACTTTGAAATAAAGACAGATTTCAACTTCGCACTGGCATGAACCTGAAAGTACTTGTCTCCCTTTCCTCACCCTAATTGTGACGCTGCTGAGAATGTAAGGGACATTAGTCACAGTCTCTGCCTAAACCGAGTTTACCAGTAGGGAGTATAAGTAAAGAAATAGGTACAAAAGACAACGAAGGTAGAAATATAGTCAATGTTCAAGGACGATATTTTCACCAAGGAGACACAGAGATTAGGAAAAAACTTAAGGAACAGTTTTCAACGTTTATTTCTTTTGCCTTTATGAAATTTTGACCTCTCTTCAGAGTCCCATTTGCATGTGTTTTTTCCTTTTTTCCATCCCCATCACTAATGCAATTTCCTTAGTCCTTTTTCTCCTGTATTACTTCTGACCATCTGACTGCCAGAAAGACTTTCTGAAAATACAGATCTAATCATGACCTTCTCCTTTTTAAAATTGTGTAATAATGAGTCATCATCATGAGAGCTCAACATCCAAAGCATCTAATGATTCCGTTCTACCTTTATTATAGCATTCCCCCATAGATTTATACTTACCAGACTCTGGTTTTCCAAATCATTTGTATATGCCATATCCCCTTCTGGGAATGCTCCTATTCTTCTTCTTCTAGCTCACTTATATTCACACTCATGTCAGATACTACTTTCCCAGGAGCTATGATTTACATGTCTGTATTTTTTGGAGCCTAACATAACAGGCAATTAAAGTTTAAGAAAAGTGGTATGAGATCCACAAGGAATGCTGAAGCCATACTGGGTGAATTTCCCTTTTCCAAAAATGCTGTGTAATTTTGTGCTTTCTTAACTTAGTTCAGATTCCTTCTTTTGCCTATAATGCCCTTTGCTTATATGACTGTTATAAGGCATTGTATCGTAGCTGTATTTTATCTGTCTACATAAACTGAACCCTTAAGGATTGAGACCTTCTCTCCTTTGTATATCCAATTTTTTGGAAGCACCGGTCACACATTTGACATTTAATAAGTATTTGTGGAACATGGGTTGAGTCTTAAATATTATGTGTTTTGATAGTCATTAATCCGTTGACTTATTTTTTTATTGATGTATGTTTGTGATATGTAATAGTTACATTGTTTTTGGGGAATTGGTGCATGTATATATCATATCTTGATCATTTTTGATCCTTTTGCACAAATCTGTCTTTCTTAAATGATTTTTCCTACTCATTATGGATCTTCTTCTTTGATGGTGGTTTAGTTTTTGTTTTTGAGGTGGGGTCTTATTATGTTGCCCAGGCTAATCTTGAATTTGCAGTGCTCCTGCTTCAGCCTCCTGAGTAGCTAGGATTACAGGTGCACACCTGGCTGGGAGTCTGTATGCCTCAAAATCATATTTATTGAGTCTTGAAAAGAAATAGCTAGTTTCATATGTAGCCTTTGATTCTTAAAACTAATAACATCTTAATACCTGTTGGAAGAATTGTTTTTCGTGAAGAGAATGGTCATCAACTAAATGAAAAGATAATTCAGTGAAGACTGGGGATATAGCTTAGTGGTAGAACAATTGCCTATATGCATGAGGTTTTGGTTCAATTCCTTGTATTCCAAAACAATACAAAAAACAAAACAGTGCTTCCCACACAAAATGAAGCAAAACAAATGAGACAGTATGTACCATTTACTGTCATTCAGACTGTTGGCCAATTATAGTGTGTAAGACACTTCTACATGCTTTATATATTAATGTATTTGATTGTCATAATCCTATAACAGAAGTATTATTACTTATCCATATTTGATAGAGGAGGAAACTGTGGCTGAGAAATATGAAGGAATTTTCCCAAGGTCACACAGCACCTAAGTGGCAGAACTAGGTTTGAATTGAGGTAATTTGACTCCGGGAGTGTTGTAGTTATCCACTTTATGTCCTTTAACCAGAAGGTACTTTCAGAAAAATGCTTTCATGTGATTATAGTTCTTATCTAAGTATATTACGACTTTAAAATGAAATACATTTTCATACTTTTATATTACTCAATTTTCCTTGAAAAATAATTTATATTTTCATAAAAGGTTATAGTATGTGTTGTTTACTAATAGAAGGACTGCCATAGAGCTGATATGATGCTAGGTTCTTTTGCCTTGCATGCCATCTTCCCCAGTGGTTGTCCACTTTTGTTTCTTAATCTGACTCTGTTGCACTTACTGTTGGATGCTTTCTTTTTGGGTGTTTTGAGGGAATGTGAGTAGGGTGAGAATTTGGTTATTTTTGGAGAGTCATTTTCTATAAAGATTGGGAAACTTTGTAAAACACTTGAAAAAGATACCAGAGTTTACTTATTACTGTCAGTTTTTGCACTGAAATTTCCAATAGAAAGATCTATTGTTATGGTTTGTGTTTAGTTGTCCCCCCTCATGCACTTTTAGATGGGGCTTTTTCAGAAGCAGCTCTATCTGGAGTTTGTGATTGATTCATTGTGCAATGCTGGGATTAAGGGTGTTGGAATTAAGGATGAGTGATTACTAGATCAGTCCACTAATTGGATTGGCACTGCCTTAATCCCAGCAGTCTAGATAAAAGGGGCAGAAAGAGGCTTGTTTTCTCTCTTGTACTGCTTTTACTGTCTTCCGTCACTATGAGCTGTTGCCCCTCTGCCATGTGCCACTCTGCCTTCGAGCCACTCGATTATGGACTGAAACCTCTACAGACTGTGAGCTAAATAAATCCTTTCTCTTTTAATTTTAGGTGTCGAGTATTTTGTCTCAGCAATGAGAAAAGTAACCCAGACACCTATCCAGCTAATATTAATGGAAGTAGTGTAGTAGTTGTGGTAATAGAGGCAGTATGATGATTAATTTTGTCTGTCAGCTTGATTGGGTTAAGGGATGGCCAGATATCTGGTGAATATTGTCTGGTTATGTCTAGAAGAGATTAGCACTTGATTCAGTAGACTTGAGTAAAGGTCACCTGCAGCACTGTGGGTGAACATTATTCACAATCCGTGCATGAACAGAACAAGGTGGAGGAAGGGTGGATGTACTCTGTTCATGAGTTGAGACATTCTTCTGCCCTCAAGCATCAGGGTTTTCATGGGACTAACGCTTGTGGTATCCTCCATGCTCAGGCCTTTGGATATAGCGAGTTACACCATCAGTTTTCCTGCTGATGGTGTACTGTGACACTTTTCAGCCTCATATTTTTGTGAGCCAGTTCCTGTAGTCTCTAATGGATATTATATTATTGTTATCATGAAAAAAATTTTTTTTCTGGATTTTTAAAGAACCTGAATACAGGCAGTTTTCCCAGATTGTAAACAAATAAAATTTTCAAGTTTAAACTTTTATTTTTTTATTAGAAACCTAACCTTCACTTATCTTTGTGAATGAACAGTACATATTAAAATAATGTGCCTTATAAAGTGTGTTAGAAAGTGCCACAGAGTCACTAATAAGTTTTGCCCATGTGAATATTGTCCTTTGGGAGACATTTTCCCCTAGGTATTATCCATTTATCTATCCTTTTGTGTTTGGTACATCATTTAAAGACAGTTTTCTTTGTGGCAAATCACCCTTGCATTTTATCTGGGATAGTGAGGCTCTCATATTCTGTGAGGATATGAGTTAAAATTATAGCAATTGCAGTGTTCGGTCTTGCTAACAAATGGAAGAGTGGAAAAGCATGGAGGGACTAGGAAGGAGAACTTTCCATCAGTGCTGTCCAGTGAAAATGCAGTGTAATGTGAGCCCCATATTTACATTTAAATTTCTGGTATCTGTAGTAAAGAATGTAAAAAGAAATAAGTGAAGTTAAATTTAATAGTTAATTTTCTTTAACCCAATAAATACAAAATATTATAATTTCAACATACCAAGAAGTTTAATATTGAAATACTTTGTATATCTTTTCATAATAAGTCTTTGAAATCCAGTGTGAACTAATCCAGAAGCACATCTTGTTTTAGGTTATAGCTCAAATGCTCAAGAGCCATGTGTGGCTAGAGGCTACCATGTGCTAACAGTGCAGTTTTAGATCATAATAGTGAGTATCCTGTTGACCCTTCTAGGGTGACCAGAATAATTTCTTATGAGGTCATGGAGACAGTGCAGAGTACTTTTAGGCTTTCTTTCCTATGGGTGGATCTACCTGTTTTATATTGTATTGTTACCTCTTCTTGTGCATATGTGATTTAATGTATTATTGCAGGGCTTCCGGTTTATTTCCAGCTAATCTTATAAGACCCTTGAGAGTTTTCTAAATTATTTTCTAATTGCAAGTAATTATGTTAACATGAATTAATTAATAATACATATGAAGAAGGAAACTTGTACTTGTTGAGTAGTGGCTGTCTTCCAGATAGTGTACTAGGTACTTTGCATGCTTCATCCTTTTCTTCACATTTTACAGAGTAGGAAGCTGGGTTTTCAAAAAGTTAGCAAATAAGTAGTAAAAGTAGGATGGTTGGAGTCAACCATTTATAGTCTGTCATACTATCCTTGAAAGGATTGTTAAATTGTCCAAAGTAAATCTTCAATCTTAGATTTAAATTATTATTCAGGTTATTATTCCCAAGTATTCACTCTAATGCGTCAGGCATGGAACCAGTTGATGCACAGATAATATTAAGTGGAGAGACCTAGCTAGTAAAAAGGGATACTATGTTTATTCTTGAAAACTCTTAGCTTGGTTGACTTTGGTGAATTTCTGCTTCATGGTGCAAAAAAATCATTGGCAACTATTTCTTGAAGTTACTCCATTAATGGTTGTTTAAAAATACATGTCATAAATTTTTTTCTTAAAAATTTTTCTTTATTTTATTGTGCTTATGTGTGTCTTTAGGAACATTCTTATATATAAATGAAGAAAAGACGTGGTAACAGAGAAGACATTGTTACTATGTGATCATATTGAAACCTATATTAAACAATTACCAGGGGCTGGGGATTTAGCTCAGCGGCAAAGCGCCTGCCTGGCAAGTGCAAGGTCATGAGTTCGGTTCCCGGTATCGGAGAAAAACAAACAAACAAACAAAACAAAAAACAAACAATTACCAGATTTAATTGACCTTTTAACTGTAGAGCTAAGAGTTGCTAGCCATACCTGCTTTCTAAAGGTAAATACAGGAATATTTTTCTCTACGTTAAATAACTAAATACAAAAATGCGAACTTTTAAGAAATGATTTCTAGAGAGAGGTCAGTTAATGGGTACAAGGATTTGGTTGGATGGGAGGAATAATTTCTAATGTTCTGTATCACAGTAGGGTAACTGATTAATGGTAATTAATTTTATATTTCAAAATAACTAGTAGAGAAGATACTGAATGTTCCTAACATGAGTAAATGATAAATATTTGAAGTGATGGATATGTCAGTTACCCTGATCTGATCATAGCACATTATATACTTGTCTTGGAATATTATACTCTACTCCATAAGTATGTACAAGTGTTATATGTCCATTAAAAATGAATTTTTAAAAGAAGTCATACTGACAATACAGAGCTTAAGAGTGTGGTTTCTAGATGAGACTTTCCAGGTCCAATTCTGGCTCTGTCACTTGCTATATATGAGAGCCTGGTCAGTTTGAACATCCTTGTGCCTCATTTCTCTTATGTAAGATAGTGGTAATAACAATGTCTAATCTGTGTTAGATTCTCTTTAAAATCAGTCACTGAAATAAAGGGTTAGTGAGGTTGATTTCTTGTTTTTATTTTACAAATAAAAGGAGGAAAACATTAACAGACAGACAACCTTTTACAAAATAGCAAAAGAACAGTACAGACAATACAGAGTTACAAACAAAGTGGTAGGAAATTAACAGTGCTTGTTGTATTACATATTG
>NW_004955405.1:35620142-35719367 GCF_000276665.1 Chinchilla lanigera | reverse complement strand
GAAAGCTTTTTCTGCATCTTTTGAGATGATCATGTAGTTTTTGTCTTTGGCTCCATTGATATAGCGTATACCATTTATAGATTAGCGAACATTGAGCCAACCTTGCATTCCTGGAATGAATCCAACTTGGTCGTGATGTACGATATTCTTGATAATTTGCTGCCTCTGTTTGCTAGTATCTTATTGAATATCTTTGCATCTGTATTCATTAGCGAGATTGGTCTGTAGTTCTCTTTCTTGGTGGGGTCTTTCTGTGGTTTTGGTATCAGTATAATGCTTGCCTCCAGAAATGAGTTAGAGAGAATTGCTTCCCTTTCAATTTCATTGAAGAGTTTGAAGAGGGTTGGTATTAAATCTTCTCTGAATTTCTTGTAAAATTCTGCTCTGAATCCATCAGGGCCTGGGTATTTCTTTGTCAGCAGGTTTTTAATCATGCTTTCAATCTCATTAATTGATACTGGGTTGTTCAGGAATTTGATATCTTCTTGACTCACCCTTGGTAATTCGTACATATCTAGGAATCTGTCCATTTCTTCTGAGTTTTCTATCGTATGGGAGTAACGATTTTCAAAGTAGGTATTAATGATGTCCTGAATTTCTGTGGTATCTGTAGTAATTTCATCCTTTTCATTCCTTATTGCATGAGTCTGAGTTCTTTGCTTCTTTTTCTTGATAAGGTTGGCTAGGGGTTTATCAATTTTGTTTATTCTTTCAAAGAACCAGCTCTTTGATTCATTTATTTTTTGGAGGGTTTTCTCTGTCTCAATTGCATTGATTTCTGCCCTAATCTTTATAATCTCCTCCCTTCTTTGCGGTTTGAGCCTGACTTGTTCTTCTTTTTCTAAAAGTTTAAGATGTAGCATTAGGCTACTTATTTGTTCTCTTCTGTTTTCTTTATGTGTGAATTCCCTATAAATTTCCCTCTGAGGACTGCTTTCATTGCATCCCATAGATTCCAGTAAGTTGTATTTACATTTTCATTTGTTTGTAGGTATTTTTTAATTTCCTTTTTAATTTCTTCTGTGACCCGTTGGTTGTTCAGGAGGTTGTTCTTTAATTTCCAAGTGTTTATGGTGTTTTTGGAGTTCCTTTTGTCGTTAATTTCCAATTTCATTGCACTGTGGTCAGATAATATGCATGGGATAATTTCAGTTCTTTTGCATTTCGGAAGGTATGCTCTATGGGCTAGGATGTGGTCTGTTTTAGAGAAAGACCCATGTGCTGCTGAGGAAAATGTGTATTCTGATGTTGTGGGGTGGAACACTCTGTAGACATCTACTAAGTCCACTTGTTCACAGCTTTGGTTCAGATCTGTTATTTCCTTGCTGCTTTTTATCCAGTTGACCTGTGTCTGTGTCAATGGGGTGTTGAGGTCCCCTGTTCCAATAGTATTGTTAATTATATGGGTTTTCATGCCTGTTAAGATTTGTCTTATATAATTTGGAGATCCGATATTTGGTGCATAGATGTTTGTGATTGTTATCTCATTCTCTTGCAGTTTTCCCCTGACTAGTATGTAGTGACCTTCTTTATCTCTTTTGATTGTTGTTGGTTTGAAGTTTAAATTGTCTGCAAACAGAATAGCTACCCCTGCTTTTTTCTGGGTTCCTATGCATGGAGGATTGTTTTCCATCCTTTGACTTTTAATCTGTGGATTTCCTTTTGAGTGAAATGTGTTTCCTGTGTACAGCATATTATTGGATTTTGTTTTTTAATCCTCTCTGCCAGTCTGTTTCTTTTGACTGGAGAATTGAGGCCATTTAAATTTATAGTTATAACTGATATGTATTGATTTATCATTGTCATGTTATTTACTTGCATTGGTGTCCTACTTTTTCTACCTGTTTGCTTGCTTGCTCTTCCTGATGTTTCATTCCTACTGTTGTTCTTGAAATTGCGGTCAGATTTTTCTCTGTCCAGAATATCTTTTAGTACTCTTTGTAATGCTGGCTTGGCGCTCATGAAATTCTTCAATTGTTCTTTGTTGTGAAAATATTTCATTTCTACGTTGTATTTGAGGGATAGTTTGGCAGGGTACATCAGTCTTGGTTGGAAGTCGTTCTGTCTTAGGACCTGTAATACTTCACCCCAAGCTGTTCTCGATTGGATGGTTTGTGCTGAGAAGTCTGCCGTGATTCTGATGGGCTTCCCTTTATAGGTAATCTGTTTCTTTTCTCTAGCAGCTTGTAATATTCTGTTCTTCTGCTGGAGATCTGGGAACTTGACTATTATATGTCTGGGTGTAGTTTTATTTTGGTAGTGGTTGTTTGGAGTTGTATATGCCTCGTTTACTTGTATCTCAGGTTCTGTTTCCATGCTTGGGAAATTTTCTGCTATTATTTCTGCAAATAATGTTTGTATGTCAGTTGTGTTGCTTCCTGCTGTTTCATTGACTCCTATAATTCGTACATTATTCTGCTTTGCCTCGTCTTGCAGCTGTTGAATTGACTTTTCCTGGATCCTTGTTGATTTTACGAGATCCTTTCTTTCACGGTTGCTAGCTGCCGTGCTGTCTTCAAAGTCTGAGATTCTATCTTCAGCTTCATTCAAGCAGTTTTGGTAGCTTTCAGGAAGTAGATGGGAAATACCTGGCTCTGTCCATGAGTTTCAGCTGGGAACCGTGGTGGTGTGAGCAAAGCACGGTCTCGAAGCTTGCGACCAGCAGCTCCCAGAGCACTTGCTCACTAGGCGCAGGGCGCACAGGCGCTAGGAGAGGCTCGAGGTTAATTTCTTTAGAAGACAATTTTTAGGGAGCTGAAATGACCAAATGGCTCAAGGTAAGATATGGAAGGGAGAAAAAAATAATACATGTTGCCCTAAGGGTGAGTCACCTCTGTGAGCACCTGGGGCTTGTTCCTGCTGGAGACCCTTGTGAAAAACTGTGTAGCATATGTCTTGGAATTGTCTCACTGAAGATAGGAAGCTTGAATGTTTATCCACTCTTGTGCCTCATGGGAGGCATTAAATCCTTGGCTCGGCCAGGGTGTTTTGCATGTTGAATAATCTCATAGCACAGGAGTGAAACTTTAAAAGGCAAAATAGAGCGATGTAGGTCCTTGTGGTGGAACGCTTTTGGCATGCTTGGCAATTCTTTATGGATTATAGGTGAATTTAAAGGTGGGACAAGGAGATACAGGGTGGCACTCAGCAGTGTCTGTTACAGTCTTCTCTTTCTGCCGCTCAGATGGGCTCATGTTTTGCATCTAGTGCTTGTTGCTTCAACTTCATAGCTGTTAATAATCTTTGAGAATGGTTTCAAATAGGAAGGTCAGTGAATGCTGCAAATGGTTCAGAGGCTGAAACTGGTACTGATCAGCTCCCCCTTTGACCATTGTCCTAGATTTCCCTCATTCAGGGGTTGACAGACCTTTTACCCCAGGGTCTGAAGAGCCCTGGTTACTTTGCTTTTGTCAGACTGTGATTACTTTACTTTCCCATTTTCTGTTGTCACTGGGCATAAGCATTAAGAGATGCCTGAGGCAGTCTTCCAAGTTCCAGATGTATTTTACTGAGTACATTATGTAGGCATCTCTAACTTCTCTAGACAATTGGTGCTGATTCCCCCTGTCAGTATAATAATTCCTTTCTTTTTGCTTTTGATCTCCTGGCACAAATACCCAGGTAGAAGTAATAATTATAGGTTCAGGAACTTCTACTATGTTCCAAATGGAAGCATTCCACCTATGCAGGCTAAGATACCAAATCATATAGAGCCTACTGTTTTGATTTGTTTTGCTGTGTGTTTTGGTCTTTTTGAGACAAGTTTTCATTATGCAGTTTAGACTGGCCTTGTATCTACTGTGTAGCCCAAGCTGGCCTCAAATTCACAGTGATCCTCTTGCCTCAGCGTCCCAAGTGGTGGGATTACAGGCGTGAGTCACCATGCCCAGCAGAGCCTACTTTTGAGAACATGGGAAACACAAATTCCTGGACTTGGTTACTGAGGGCGGGAGAACTTTCCAGGTGGGTCAAATGGAGAGTATCCCAATTCTACTTATATCTCTTAGTTCTAACAGTGTGCCAACAGAATAGAACATCATGCAGTAATCATTGATTTAACCCATACATTGCATCCTAGTCCTATAGACAGTCATTCTAAAACTGAGCCTTGAGGCCATTCCAGCATTCCATCAGGTCAGTGATGTCCTGAAAGTTAGGACCACTAGATCCTATGCCAGTTAATGAGGCCAGGTAGGAGAAGAGATTTAGATTCATATTTGAATACGTATCAGTCTGAGTGAGAATTAATTGCTGTGCCTTCCAAAGTGGAAGGAATCAGATATAATTAATATTTCACCAAATGTCTAGTTGGATTCCTTGAGGCATTGTACTGTTTTGAGGAGTCACTCAGGCACTGGCCAGTGCTTATTGGTCAGAGATATAGCATTGTCAAGTGATATATCAGTCTTGGTGAGAGGAAATCTAGTTTTTGTGACCATGTATAGTATCTATCATATAGCACTATGACTAGTTAATCCACAGGTCTATTGAATAAGTATTGAAGTGGCCACTGTCAGGGGCTGGCTGACTTTCATTTGTTGAGTCATCTTTTCCATCTGTTTGTTTAGTGCCTCCTCTTTTCTAGATGCTCTGTTGAGTAGTCATATTTTATGTCTGCTCCTATAGGGTTAACTGCCTAGCTTGTTTTCAGACCTCCTTGTTATGGTTTAGATCTACAGTATATCTCAAAAGCCTCATGTGTTCAGAGGTGGGACTTTTTGAAGGTGATTGGATCATAGGGGTGCTATGTTTATTGGTGGATTAGTCCATTGATGAGTTCCTAGCTGAATGTGGTATATGGAGGTGGAGCTTGGTTGGAAGAGCTGTGACCTTGGGGATATGCATTTGAAGAGTATATCCATCCCTAGCACCTCCCTTTTCTCTCTGCTTCCTGGCTAAATGAGCAGCTTTATTGTATTATGCTCTTCTGCCATCCTGTTCCTGCCTTGGAGCCCACTACCCATGGACTGAATCCCCCAAAACTGTGAACCAAATTAAACTTCTCTTAAAGTTGTGGGTGTTGGGCATTTTGTCCCAGTAGTTGGAAAGCTGACTAGGAGGGAAAATAGGTACTGCAGAAGTGGGGTCATTGCTGTGACTGTACGTGCCCATGTGGTTTAGAAGACTTTGGAACTGGTTTGTAGGAGTTTGGGAAGGTTTGGAGATGGAGGCTAGAGAAGCCTCAGAATTCTGTAAACAGAGCTTGATGTGTGATTCTATCTGGTGATTCTAGTCTAATCAGAAGATCAGAATACTGATGGTGTGGAAAATAAAGGCCAGGCTCAGGAAGTTTCAGTTGGGAATAAAAACTCCTTTCACAGTTAGACTAGAGGCCATGATTGTTACACTCTGGCAGAAAACTTGTCTACATTTTGCTCATGTCCTGAGACTTTGTAGGAGATGAGATTAAGAGTGGTAGACAAATTAATCTTGCAGAGGAAATTTCAAGATAGCCCAACCTTCAGGCTGTGGAGTGGATGCTATTGGCTGCTTTTTAGCCATATTTATAGTGAGAATTAGCAGCAAAAGATAGAAAATGAAAATTTGAAAAACTTGTAGCTTGACCAGAAATGAAGCACTTGTAAAGTTAGTTGCTGAAAAGATGAACACTAAAAAGAAACCACATACTTTTCATTAGGAAAATAGGAAAGATGCCTTGAAGGCATCTCAGGAAATGGCTAGATTCTACCCACTGGCATACTAAAGAATGTAAATGGGTAAACTCCTCAGATTTGCCTTAAGAAGAGAGCTTCAAAGTATCCTGCTCACTCATGGCCACCTAAGGAAGTGTATCCCCAAGTTCATTGTCCAGGCAGTCATAGGTGACTACAGCCATGGTCCAAGGGGGCCAGATTACTGCTCAAGCTGGTGGTAGACCTTGGTGTCATCTATATGGTGCTGGTTTTTCAGGTATGCAGAAGGCAAGTTATGGTGTGATGGAAACTTCTACCCAGATTTCAGAAGAAGGCCTGGGGGGCTAAAAAAATATGCTCCTGAGAGAGTAGTGCATGGAACTGTGAGAGTGAAGCCAAAGGTGAGTGGAGACCTGAGGAAGTCGGCTATGTCAGGAATGTGCATTCTCTACCGAGGAATGCTGTAGGCACTGAGCAGAGCCAGCCTAAGGAGAGGCCAAGTGGGCTACAATCAGTAAGGCCCTCTGGAATTTACATTTTACCACTGTATGCCCCTGTTGCCTGATATAGAACTATAGGACTTAACGTTTGCTCTGCTGGGTTTTGGTCTTGCTTTGGTCTGATTCCTTTCTACTCCTATTACTCCCTTTTGGAATGGAAATGTTTACCCTGTACCATTGTATTTTGCAACTATTTATTTTCTTTTTATTTTTACAGGGGCTCATAGCTAACAGTTTGCCTTAAGTCTCAGAGGAAACTTTGTACTTGGACTTTTCAACACTGTTGGAACTGCTAAGACTCTGGTGACTCTTAGACATGGACTGAATGCATTTTATGTAATGAGATGGATATGAGCATTTTTGGAGACTGGTGGCATGTTATGGTTTAACATCTAGACTGTTCTGCAAAAGCCTCTTGTGTTCAGAGGTGGGGCTTTTCAGAGGTGATTAGATCATGGGGGCCCTACCCTCATCAATGGAGTAATCCATTGATATGCCCCTAGATGAATGTGCTGTTAGGAGGTGGGGCCTGGCCAGAAGAGGTGTGTCAATGGGTGCTTCCCTTTGAAGGGTATGTCTCTCACCATGGCTCCTCCCTGTGCTTCTTGGCTGCCAGAAGACGAGCAGCTTTCCTCTGCTGTGCCCTTCCACCATGCTGTTTCTGCTGTAGAGCTAGCCAACCATGGACTGAATTCCCTAAATGTAAGCCAAATTGAACTTCTTTCTTTAAATTGTAGGAGTAAGGTGTTTTGTCCCAGTGATGGGAAAGCTGATGAAAACACTCTGTATATCTGATCAGCTAGTATTACTCTTTCCAAGCCGTTAAGCATTTAGCAGCTCCACCAGATACTACTCAACAATTGATATATGTTCTTATCCCAAACCACTTTTCTCTTAATACGTAGTTGGTAAATCCCTGCCTGATGGCACCATATTCTTTCACTGCTATCCTTTAGAACAGAGTGACTCCTTGGTAAAAGGACTTCTTTTTGGTTTGTTTTCATCATGTGGCTCTTTTGTAAAATGTAAAGCCATACACTTATTGCAACAGTGTCAAATTTCTGTAAACATTTCTAGTTTTGTATTCTGATTTTTAATACTGACCTTGTTGCAAAACGCTAAAAAGCAGTTTATGAACTGGCATTAGTCTGTGGACTGTGTTTTGAGTGACTGTAGTAGCTCACCCTTGCATGGAGCTTTATTGTGCACCAATAGTATGTCAGGTTGATCCACCCATAAGCTATATAGTCTTCTGCAGGAGCCACTCTAAAGGTGGCTGGCACAAATCATTGCTTTTTACCTGGTGAAAACAATCCTTCTTACATACTATTTAGGCCAGAATTAGGGGAAAATAGCTTCCTTTGTCCCTTTTTATCATAACAGCTTTTAAAAAACAGTCTGGGGAACCAATGTTAGGGTTTTAGCTGTTGCCTAAGTGTATTTATGCAGGTATGCATTCAGGTGCCAGCTATATAACCAGATGGTGGAGGCAAAGATCCATTGGGTTAACTGTGAGCTGAATTTCAGTCACAACTCGAGTCATTATCTGGCCTTCATATGCTTTTATTTAATTGGGAGACAATAAATATATTTTAAGTATACACAAGTACCAGTGTCAGCTTAGACCAAATAATGACCAGTCTCTAGAATGTTTCCTGTTACACCAGTGTAGACTTACCATTCTGAATGGCAGCACATATTCTTACAAATTTATTGGGTAAACATTTACCTTTTAGCGTAAGAGGACTGAACCTTCCAGTTCTTGGGCAATATAAGTAAAGCGTTTCATTCACTACTTGTTAAAGCTTGACTTGTGTCCCCTCAAAATTTGTATGTTAAAGTGCTAGCTCGAGTACTTCAGAAGGTGACCTTATTTGTAGATAGGGCCATTGAAGATGCAGTTAGTAAAGATGAAGCCATACCGGAGTGGATTGTGCCCCTAATCTGATACGATCAGTATTCTTATAAAAAAAAGGGAAATTTGGATATAGAAGTCTAGAGGGGAGAGTACCATGTAAAGGTGAAGGCAGGGGCTAGGGCGATGCTTCTATAAGGTGTACCAAAGACTGCTAATAAACCATCAGAAGATAGAGAGGCATCTAACAGATTCTCACTGCCGTCATAATAAATCAGCTCTGCTGATACTTTGATCTTGGACTGTCTTCCCTGTTCAATAAATTTCTAGTGGTTAAGTGACCCAGTTTGTTGTGTACTTTGTTACAGCAGTCATAGCAACTTTTTTTTTATCTCTGTAAACAAAAATGGCTAATAGTTTATTAACCATGGCCACAGATTCCTATAAATCAAGGCTGATTACAGCTCTGACATTACTGCTTTGGATGGCAAATACGTTGACCTTTCTTCTGATGGTTAAGTGCTACCTCTGGCACCTTTTATTTTGGAATTCTGTCTCCCCCAGTGATATCCCATCAGTGTTTTAGGACCTGCTTAGATTTCCTTACTAGAAGTTTAATTCTGAAGCACAGGAGTTCCTCTATATTAACACTTTCCTGTATATATGTAGCATTTGGTCTAGCACCCTCAAGATTCATCGCAACAGCTTTTCTTTGCGGGGTGGGTGTTAATAAGCTGTTTCTTCCCATAGCTGGAACTGATGGAGTTATTAAAAGTAGGATCTGTTACTGGTCTAGGGGCAATGACAGGAGGCAGGGCAGATCTTGAGGAGGATGTTCTCCTCAGTTGTATCTTCTGCAAAGTCTCCAGGCAGCTGGAGGTGGCTTTCCTTTCTGAAAGGGAGGAGAGTGGATTTTGCTAGCCCTGACTTAGTATTCTTACGTAGACCAACACAAAAATATCACCATCCCGTACATCACTGTCCTCCTTTTTCCAAAGCAGAGGTTAATGGGGGACCTGCTCAGTCTGTGCATTTAGATCACCCCTTGTAAGTTTAATCAATCAGAAATCACCAACTTTTAGGGACATTAGCAACGAGAAATTGCTAAATAATCTCTGACTATGGAATTTCCACTTTAATCAATCAATAGTGAACACCTTATAAAAGTTTTTCCTTATGATCCCAGGGAGGAACTTGCTATCTGTTTCTGCCCAATTCATGAGTTACTGAATGCTCACATAAACTCTTTTATAATTATAATGTGCCTTAATTTCAGTTAAAATGATACTTAAAAATCTTTATTAGTTACTATCTTTCATATATCTATTTTCTCAGTTTAAGTCATTGTATTAATATATTACCAACATTTGAAGGTGTCAGAATGGTATTGATTATACTTTTAGAGATGTGTACTGAAATGTTACAATGTCTGGGATTTCTTTCACAGTGGGAGGGCAGATAAAGGAAACATTTGATGATGAGTTGGTGATTTTTTAAGGTGATTAATGAGTACATTGGGGTTTATTATACTGTTTTATCTACTTTAGAATATGCTTAAGTTTTTTCATGGTAAAAAGTTAAATCATTATGTGGTATTTTGGTGATGGGTGGTATTAAACTTCATAAGTAAATGTTAATTATGTTTAATTTTCCAGTTGTACTTAATATTTTCACAGCCCAGTAACAATAATAGTCACAAAGACACAGGGCAGAAAATAAACCATTTCTTTTGGCAAGGAAGTATTTCTTTTTTTTTTTTTTGGTTTTTCTCCGGTACCGGGAACCGAACTCACGACCTTGCGCTTGCCAGGCAGGCGCTTTGCCGCTGAGCTAAATCCCCAGCCCCTTGCAAGGAAGTATTTCTTGGCATAAATGGATTTTTAAGCAGTAGGACCCTGAAAAATTACTGTTTCAATTTCTTCATTAGCTGATAAAAGAATTAGAATTTGGTTGATTTGGTTAGTTTGTATCATGACCCAAATTGGAGTCTGAGTTTTAGCGTTTGGTTCTATCAGTGTCTCAGTCATCCATACTGAAGGACAGCTCAGGTGGCAGGAGAATACAGTGATAAAAAGTTTATAGTGCTGCCCCTTGATGTAAAAATGGAATGATTTATTTCACCATCATGCTAGTTTTCTTCATATGTAAATTTAGGAAAATAGTAGTTTCCATTGTAAGGATTAAAAGAAATAATACATGTAAAGTAAATAGTAATATGACCCACTTTTTAGAGATTTTACAAAGATTAAATGAAATAGTGCTCATACATTATGTACTTAATATATATTTGGTATTTTTATTACTGTCATTATCTTCATACAGTCAGTATACTCTGAAATTTTGAATTTTAAAGTTTTGTTTGATAAAGAGTAATAATTGAGAACGTGTATAAGTAAATAAATATATGGAGAGAGAAAAAGAAATAAGGCCTTTTATTTTCAGCAACTTTATTATTGAAGTGCATGCTTATGTCTGGTAATCTGAGCAACTGATTTGAAGGTAACAATATGCAATGGAATTACAATGGTGAATTCTTACTATCTTGTCTAGTGAAACTGTATTATCTCTAATGTTTTATCTAATAATTATTTTCTTATTCTCTTTATTGGTTTGAGCAATCTTCCATTCTTACATCTGGTAATCTGAGCAATATAGTTGAGGACAGGGATATGTAATGTAACAACCACTGTTAATTCGTATTATTTGTCTTGAAACCCTGTATCACTTTAAATGTTCTTGCTTTGGTTTATGTTTGTATGCTGCTACTGTTCTATTTTTTGTTTGTTTCTCATTTTCTACTCTCTTTAAAATAAAAAAAACTTTATTATTGAAGTATAATTCCCTTTTTTTTTTGTTTTTTTTTTCTGTGTGTTTTTTTCTGGTATCAGGAATCGAACTCATGACGTTGCGCTTGCCAGGCAGGCGCTGTGCCACTGAGCTAAATCCCCAGCCCCTGAAGTATAATTCTCATACCATAAAGTTCATCCATTTAAACTGTACAAGACAGTGGTTTTAATATATTCAGAGTTGTGAAACCACCATCACAACCTAATTTTAGAATATTTTTAACATGTCCCAAAAAAGTCCATATAGATATTAACAGTCACTTTACATTTCTCCCTCCCCTTAGCACTATGATCTTTTGCGACTGTTTTTTTTCAGTTAGCATATATTTTCAGAGTGTATCCATGTTGTTCACAAATAAATAGTACTTTATTCCTTTTTTAATGTCAAATAATAGTTCATTGTTTATATCTTCTTACAATTTACAGAATATACTTTCCTAAATCTCTATGATTGTGATGGAAGATGAATAAATTCAGCTGTATTTAGGTAGATTGAAGAATTCTCTACTTTTCTAAGAGATTATAATTATAGCCTGAATCATCTTCCAGGAAAAATAATAACTATATCCATGCATCTAATGTTATCTACTTGTGATCTAGAATGACAAGCATAGAAGAAAGAATAAAAGAGAAATAAGATATAAGAAAAAGGAAAAAGAGTTGAAGGTAATATTTCACAGAAGTAAAAAGAAATTTAGAAACAAAAGACCTCAGATAGCGAAAACAATCTTGAGAAAGAAAAAATTGAAGGCATCACATTTCCTGATTTTAAATTATATTACAAGATTGTAGTAATCAAAACATTGTACTACTGACATAAAAACAGACACACAGATGAGTGGAACAGAATACATAGCCCAGAAATAAACCCAATCCTATACAGTCAGCTGATTTTCAACAAGACACAGTGGGGAAAAAACAGTCTTACGGTGCTGGGAAAACTGGAAACCACATGGCAAGAGAATGAAATTGGCCTCTTATCATACTGAAAAATCAGCTCAAGATGGATAAAAGACATATGATGAGAAGCTGTAAAATTCCAGTGGGCAAATATGCAGGAAAAGCTCCTTGCCATTGGCCTTATTCATGATGTTTTTGAATATTACCGCAAGAGCTCACACAACAAATGCAAAATGCACAAGTGGGACTACATCAAACTAAAAGGCTTCTGTATGGGAAATAACCTGAAAAGGCAGCCTATGGATTGGAAGAAAATGTTTGTGAACCATATATCTGGGAGAAGCTTGATATTCAACAGAACTCACTCAACTCAATAACAAAAATCCCTGAATAATTCCATTAAAAATGGGCAAAAGAGCTGAACAGATGTTCCCCAAAGAAGACCTAAGACATAGTCCACAGTCCTACAAAAAGCTGCTTACCATCACTTATCACCAGGGAAATGCAAACTGAAACCATGAGATAACACTTCATACCTGGAGGGAGGTTATTATCAAAAAGGCAGTTTAAGTGGTGGGGAGGCTGTGGAGAAAGGGGAACCCTATCTTATGGTTCTAAACAGTGTGGAAAACAATACTGGAAATAATATGGAAAAACAGAATGGGAGGTTTCTCAAAAAATTAAAAATAGAACTATTGTATTACCCAATAGTCATTCCCTTGTCTGAGTGACACCCAAAAGGAAATCAACCCCTTGTAGGTATCTGCATTGCATTGTACATGTGTTCATTGGAGCCTTACAATAGCTAAGGTAGGGAAACAATCTCAATGTATATCAATGGATGAATATGTAAAGAAATTGTGTGTACATATACATAGTAGAATATGATTTATTTTTTAAAAAGAGATATTTCATTTGCAATAACATGGATGAATGCAGTGCTAAGTGAGATAAGTCAGACACAAAAAAATTTCATGATCTCATGCAGAATTTAAAAATGAAAAAAGTCAAATACATAGAAACTGTAATGGGAGTGGGATGGGGAGATGGAAGGTCAGAGTGTACAAAGTTACAGTTATGTGTAATGACTATATCTAGAAATCTAATGTATAGCATGAAGACTAGTTAATGTTGAGTATTGTATATTGGAAATTTGCTGAGAGTAGATTTTAGCTACTTTTGTAACCAAAGACATGGAAAAATGTAATTAAGTGAAATGATGGATTTTAAAATTTTTTTTGGAAGTACTATAGATTGAACCCGTGGTCTGTGTGCTGAGCTCCATCCCAAATCCCTTAATTTTATTTTTATTTTGAGACAGCTTCCACAAAATTGCTATGTTGCTCAGCCTGAGCTGGAGCTCACAATCCTCTTTCCTCAGCTTTCCAGAGTGGTGGGATTACAGGTGCACTACCATGCTTGGCAGATAGATATTTTAATTGGGTTGACTGTAGTAATTATTTTACTATGTGTATGCATATTAAAACTGCAAGTTATATACCTTAAATGCATACAAAACACATCCTATTTCAGCAGAGACTACTAATTATGTATTAGGGAGGCTACTTCAGAGATTCTTAAGGTTGGTTCCTTAACAGCTCAAAGAATTGGAAAAGTATATTGAATCACAGCTTACTTCCCTTGGTAGTGATTGTTGTGCTTTTTTTGATTATTAGTACAGGCGTTTTCCCTAGTCTAGTCAATACAGAATAAGTAAAAAATGTCAGGAATTTAATAAGTCTGTATTAAATTACATTATTTTTATTTCTATTCACTCAAAAATACATTTCTTTTAAAAATGATTTGGGCAGCCAGGCCTGGTGGTGCATGCCTATAATCCCAGCATTTGGGCGGCTGAGGCAGGAGGATCGATGTGAATTTGAGGCCAGCCTGAACTGCACAGTGAAGCCCTATCTCAAAAAGACAAGAAAAAAATTACTTGGGGAGAGCAACAGTGATACTATTCTGATTCCACATCTCAGGCTATAATTCTATTCATGTGCTACATTTCCACCTAGGATACTAGATGATCAGTGCTACTTGGCCCCTGTTAATTTGAAATTCAAAAGAATTATAAATTTTTAACACAACACTGCATGTGTTCTTCAGGTCTAAAAATGTGTGATTTGCTATAATAATGATTTACTTCTTGTTCTTTTTGAATGAGCTTTAAGGCTAATACCCTCTTAACTCATATCAGAACTGTTAAGTTTTTAAACTATTCTTTATTTTGTAAAGAATTTCTCTAAAGAAGACAAAAGAGATTATTCCTAGGTGACATCAAAATCAAAAAGGAATACTCCACCTTCACCTTGTTAAAATTAAAGTCCGATATTAAAAGCAGAGTATCAGAACAAAATAGAGAAACTGCAAAGAGCACCATTTTAAACGTCATGACTTTTCATTGAACACCGCTAGGAAGCAGAATATTTCATCTTGGTGGTGGTTAAGATATACAAAATTCTGCTTATGAAGAACATATTACTGTGTATGTTTTCATGAAGTGGCTAGAATAGCAAGTGAAAAATTTTAGGGAACGGGAATTAAGCACTGAACTGACCATGTTTAAGAAACTATCAGGGTTTGATTCCCGGTACCAAAAAACAAACAAAAAACCAAACAAACCAAACAGTGACTTCCTCTGACAGGTTCAAGTGCTCCTTAGTTAGCATAGCATAGAAGGCTCACTATGCCTTTTGTAAGGCTAGTGTTATAGCCATCATACATATTTTGTCTTCCCAGAAAATGTCTTGCATTTTCCTGCTTTTATGCTGTTCTTATGCTGTGTCCTTACTTGCAGTTTTTGTTTGTAATCTCTGTCTTCTGGCAGTGTTACCTTCCTTCTCTGTGCTCCATAGCACCTTGTGGGTGGGTAGCTTTGTTATAATATAGTGCGTTCCTTTGGGACTATTTGTTTCTCTATCTCTGCTTTCCTAGACTTTATTTTTCTGGATGGCAGAGACTACACTTTTTTTGGCACTGTTTGTGACCCACAATAAATACTTCTTGAATAGAAGGAAGAGGTAAAATAAGGAAGTATATAAATTAGAAAATACAAAAATAAAATGTTGTATTTATTAAAGCAATTGTACCAGATTATTTCACTGAGCTTTACTTTTAATCTAGTACTATTGAATAACTGATGTAAATATACAGATGCTGGTATTATGCATCAACGTAAAGACTAGATAGGAATGAAAATATATGCCAGCCTGTCCCAGAGACAGTTTAAAGGAGAAGGACCCATTGACAGATAATAAATGAATGAATAAATAAATTAGTAAGCAAGCTGTAGACGAGAGCCAGATAGATGTGAAATGGATAATCATCATGTGTGATTCTAACTAGCCCTCCCTTAAAAAATGTTTTAAGCATCCATATCTGCTCATTAGACATTGCTTTTGTAGAAAGGCATTATTTGAGGAAAAGTTACAAAGGAATGTGGCGTTAAGCTGAATTTTGAGTGACAGATTTAATGATGAAGAGAATGTAATGACATAGATAACTATATAATTCAATAGGGGTTCTTTTACTTTCTCTGCTCGTCTTGGTTCTGCCTCATTCCCAGCTGTGTGGACTAACATGCCCTTCAGTTGAATACATTGTGACCAGCCTCAGTCATCCTAGGCAGCAAACAACTTTTTGGAACTGATCATTTCAGGTTTCAGTCAGTGGTCCTTAAACTTGGGTGTATGTCATAATTCCTGGATTTCTTGATAAAAGATAAAAATGGCTTTACTCACAAGAATTTCTTTTTTTTTTTTTTTTTTTTTTTTTGGTTTTTCTCCGGTACCGGGAACTGAACTCACGACCTTGCGCTTGCCAGGCAGGCGCTTTTGCCGCTGAGCTAAATCCCCAGCCCCCTCACAAGAATTTCTGAGTGTGGCCAGAATATCCATGATTTTTAATATATCAATTAATCTATTTTAATATACAGTTGATTTTGTTGAATACTAGTGTTCGAATTGCTGGTTTGAATCTTTCATGTTTCATATATCTCTGAGATCAGGTATCAGCTCTTCAAGATTCAGCTATTCTTTGATTTTCTACCATCTGTCAGACAGTAGATACTTAGAGAGTACTTGTTATGAGCTGAATTGTGTTGCGCCTAATTCTTATGTTGATTGATTGTAATGTTGATTTCCTTACCCCTAGTGCCTCAGAAGGTGATGTATTTGGAGAGTCAGTCTTTAAAGTGGTAATTAAGTTAAAATGAGCCCATTAGGGTTGACTGTAATCCAGTATGCCTGGTGTCTTTATAAAAAGAAGAAATTAAACTTTGTTAAGCCCGAAGGGAAAACTGAAGATACTGGAACAACCTGGCTATCTGCAAGGCTGACAGACCTAAGAAGAAACCATTGTTCCCAACATTTTGCCTATAACTTTTAGCTGATGAAATTAATACATTTGTGAATTTATTAAACAAATTTGTTATTAAATTAAGCCATCCAGACTGTGGTACTGTGTTATGGTTCTAGCACCTTGTACAGCACTTATTGCTGGCTTCATGTGTGTGGAAGGGAAGAAGGAAAATATGTAGGTGAGGAACTAAGTAAGAGCCATTCATGAATGTTGCTGTGACATGTCCTCTTGCCTCTTAGAATTTCTTTCTTGTAACTTTTATTGAGGAGGAGTCAATGGGCATTCTTAATACTTTCAATACTTTTAATACTTTATCTTTCCTCCTCCTTCTCTCCCTCCCTCTCTTTCTTCCCTCCCTTCCTCTCCCTTCTTCCTTCCTCCCGCCTTCCCCTTCCTCTTCCCCTCCCCTTCTTTTTCCCTCCCCTCCCCTCCTCATCCTTTTCTTTTTCTTTTCTTTCTTTTTCTGATTGAACCCAGGGCCTGACACATGGTGAGCATGTGGTCTACCACTGAGTTATACCATCTACTACCTGCCTGCTTATTTCTAGGTGCTGGATGTGAGTTAAGTCAATTACATTGAAATTGTGTGGCTATAGACTGACACTTGGGTACCGCATTGTACTTTATGTAGTTTAGGTGGTACTTTTTTTCTTTTCCAATTGAAAGTAATAGTGTCTAATTGAAGTTAGAGAAAACATAAAGATGGAGAGAGAGGCCATTACTTAACCTCAATACCTTTTTTTTATTCCTACTGTTTCTGTGGAAGTTTAGCTATCATTAAAAGTCCACTTTAGGTTTTTATTCTTGATCAACAAATGTTTGTTGAGTACCTGAAATAGACTCATTGGTAGGGTAAGAATTTAAATATGCAAAGGTGAATACAGCATACACTTTAGTAAAACACAAGAGATGAACTACTTGTAGCAATAGAATAAAAGCTAAAGGGGCAAAGTGATTTTAGATTCAGTGATTAACTTAGGTTTGAATCTGGATGATTATCACAATAATGAGGAAAGCATTGTAAAAATAGAGTCCACTTTTCCCTTTAGATAACTAACTTAGTTTTTGTGGGACATTTGATTTTGTTTAGCGCTCTGATGGTCTCTTATGCTAAACAAGACTGGAATACAGAGGTGTCTTGGTTACTTTTCTTTTGTTGCTGAGACAAAATACCCAACACCCAAAATGAAGGAAGGAAAGATTTATTTAGCTTACAGTCTGTGGAGGTTTCAGTCCATACCAGGGTGACTCCGAGGCAGAGTGGCACATGGCAGAGGGCAAACGTTCATGGCAGCAGAAAACAGCAAAGCAACAAGAGCAAAAGGGAGGAGTGGCAGAGAAGAGCAAGCCTCTTTCCTTCCCTTATATTGTAAACAGGCTCCCCCCACCCAGGGCAGGTGTAGCACTCACATAATCTCCATGCCCTCCACTTGCACAGGCGCAGGATGAATAATGGCTCCCGCTGAATCAGGTAGTTAACCTTCTAAACTTCTCAAATTGACACAATAAACGACATCCCAGAAGGGTAAGGGCATGTCCAGACCCCAAGATGCAGAACTGCTGAATCACTTAGGCAAACCTCTAGACTCCCAAGTTGACACAATGTATCAACTATGACAAGAGGTCTAGTGAGTCTTAATGGCAATGTGTATGGGAAGTGGGAGTTAGCACTCAAACAGGAAAATAGAATTAATGTTAAGAATATAATGTATTGGGTTTGCATTTCTATAAAAAATTAGTATCTCAAACTGTAATGGAATAAATAATGTTTTTATTCAAACTAAAGACACTTTTAAGTGGCAAAGAAAACTCCATCTCAAATTAGCATGATCCTAAAAGGAGGTGAATTGGCTAGTGGGAGAGAAGGGTCTGTGAAGAGCCTCCACAGTAGTTGGTGCTTCCCAATACAGTGGCCACCAGCTGTGTGTGGCTGTTGGTCATTTGAAATACGGCTAGTCTGAATTCATAGCTGTTGGAGGTGTAAAAGACACATTGGACTCCAAAAAAACTTAAAAAATTTCTGATGCATGCTTACCGTACATAATGATTCCATTCATCATGTGGAGTTGGTACATGAACGTAACACATCTTAATTGTTTTTACTTTCCCTTCCCGTCTTTCCTCCCTTTATCTCCTGACTTCCATGCCTCTTGAAAAAGATCAATCTCCGTGTTTCCTATTATCTATTTTTATTTTGTTCTTTAAATTATTTATACTTTGGGTTTCTCATATTAGAGAAAAGTGATATTTGAGCTTATACCACTGGATTTAGAAGACAGTACACAAAAAGAATGTACCCTTACTTCATTAGTAATTTTCTATTGATTAAATATTGTCTTGATAATATTTTGAGTATATTGAGTTAAATAAAATACATTTTTAAGTTCTGTTTATTTTTACTTTTTAATGTGTCTGTGTTTGTGATTTACATTGTGTTTCTATTAGCTCTGTTCTATGAGCACTATAAATAAGAGCTCACTTCCTGGAGGACTCTATCATCTTTGCTTTTCCCTAGCCATCAGTCTCATTCCCACCATTGCAGAGGATCTTTTTCCTAGAAGGAGGAATGATGTCATCAGCAGCTTCTTTTCATCCATTTGTCTTGTCTTGAAGCCCAACCGGACAACTTAGTGAGATGCTTTGTCAAAAAATAAAAATAAAAAGGCCTTGGGATATGGACAGGGAGGGAGGGAAGAATGAGTGAAAGAAGTCTTAACTCTTCCATATCCATTCTTCACACAGACGCCAGAATAATCTTCTAAAAATATAAAAGTTTTAGAGTGCTTAGTGGATTTCTGTTGCCCCTGGAATAATGAAGCCTAAATTCCTTCACTTACTCATTAGGTCTTATGTGGTCCTGTTTAGTTTTCCAGTTTCAGCTTGTGTTTTTATATCCCTTTTACCTCACTGTGCTTCCTTATATAGATTTCCTTTCTTACATACTTTTTCTGTCCCTGGTTTTTCCCTTCCTGGAGTGATCTTCTGGTTTTCCCAGTGGTTTACTCTTGCATTTCAGATCAGAAGTCATCTCTTTATTTTGAACATCTTATGAGAAAGTAAACAACAGCTACTCTTTTACTATCTCTTCACATTAATTGTTTTATGGATTTTTCCTATGTCTTTTTTTCTCTCATTCTTCCCTCCCTCTCCATCTCCCTCTGCCTCTTACTGACATATATCCCAAGGCCTTTTTATTTTTATTTTTTGACATAGCATCTCACTAAGTTTTCCAATTGGGTTTGAATTTGTGATTCCCCCCTTCTTAGCCTCCCGAGCAGCTAGGAGTACAAGTGTGTGCCGCTGTGCTTGATCTCTGTTTATTATCTGACTCCTTAACTATATTAGCTTCCTAAGTATGTTGACTGTTTCGATCTTATTCACTATTCTAATCCTGTCACCTGCATAATTGCTAGAACATAGTGTATCCCAGCTGACACAAAATACCAAAGACCCATAGCTTAAAGGAGAGGTTTAATTGGCCTCATAGTTTCAGAAGGTTCAGTCTATGATTGATGGGCTGTATGACAGGAACATCATGGTACAAGGATGTGGCAGAGAAAAGCCGCTTACTTCATAAAGGCAGGGAAGGAGAGCAGGGGAACAATACCAGGGAGGGTGGCATCAGGGATCAGATATCTCTGTAGACCCGAAGGCCTCACTTCATTGACCCACCAGACGCACCCACAAGTGTGTTTTATTAATGCCCCAGATGTGCTTTATTAACTCCCAAATCAGTCAAATTGGCATTTTTTTTGACTTTTTTTTTTATTTTAAAGAATAAAAGAAGGATAACATAATAATAGGGGGGACTTAGCAAATTACAGACAAAATGGTAGGAAATTATCAATGGTTATCGTTTTACATATTATTATCTACAAAATAGTTTCTCAGGAAAACAAATAGACAAATAATAGTGAGTTAGAGACAAAAGAGGTAGGAGATTATCAAGAGTTGTTGTGCTATACTTTGGTATCTTCAAAGTGGCTTCTAAAAAAAATAAATAGAGCTATACACGAGTGACCTATTGAAAAATCATTAACTATTCTCAATGGTTGTTGTAGGAAACACATAATAATAAACATACATTATGAAATAGGATAGGAACATTGCAAACTTAACACAGTTATGGATAGATTAGTAGGAAAATATCAATGGCTGCTGTAATACGTGGTGGTATCTTCAAAGTGGTTTCTCAGGAAGACAGAGATATGCAAGAAGGATCTAATAAGTAGTTACAGCCTAAGGGTTGTCAAAAATAGCATATTACCTCCACACCAGTGACTCCTTTCACTGAGGTATGATGGCTGGAAGGAAGGCCAGGATTGAAAAGAAGGACCGAGAGACGTGCACCTGTGACTAGCAACAGGCTGTTTTCTTGTTCCTCCATAGTCATGATTACCCAGGACTCCTCGATGGAGATGACGGTCTGGCCAGAGGGAGAAGGCAGACCATGCCCCAAGCCCTCTCATTCCTGTTGGACTAACTGGTAGGATGGGGCTGAGCTCTGGGGCCTCCACCTCAGAGGGCAGACCGATCTCCAGTGGTCTCCTTTGCATCCAGGGCGTGGCCCATGGGGCCTCTTAGGGCAGTTCCTCTTGAGGTGGCCTGGCTTTTAACAGTGGTAGCAGATGAATGCAGTTGTCGAGTTCTTCTTGGAGCCCCGGGAATCAGACCTGGGATCTGTTTCTCTTAGTGGTGCAGCAAAAGCAGCTGCTTTTTCTCAGTCTCTTTGTTTTCTCTCCTTGGCCTCCTCCTCATCATGGCTATAGAATACTGAGGCAATTCTTACTAACATCTCAAGTGAGCTATCTGGGGTGAAAGCCATTCTTTGTAGCTTTTTCTCTCCAGCTTCCCATTGCTTTGGGACCCCACAACCAGTTAGTGTCCTCTCCCCAACTGTCAGCACAGGCAGAAGGAATCCTGCTGCAGACTTCTCCAGAGCTTCACCACAGCCTGTACTGTCAGGGGAAGAATGGCTTCCAATGAGTCTCTGCAGGTATTGTGCAAGGTCCTCCTGGTTTACAGCTTCCAAGCGGCTCTCGTGACCCCAGTCCACTGGAGCTCTGACTCCAAGGGCTTAGTCTGCATTCTCATGTTCTCTGAGTCCTTGTTCAGCAGCTGCTCCTCCGCTGGCTCTGGACCTTTCTGGTTCCCAATGGCAGGAGCAAGAGTGGCCCGTTGTATGGCATATATTCCCAGGGGTTGTTCAAAGTTTCAATGATTCACACACTTCCGTGGGTGGGCAACTGCAGTCGGTGCATGGTGGGCCAATTGTGTCACTGTTTCTCTGTGTCATGATGGATCCCAATTGAGCGGCGGCGGCGGCCTAAGGGCCGGCGCGCAATAGTGCTCGCCGCCACATGGCTCCCCACGCGCTGGGGGCCCACCCTCCGGGAGCCAGCAGGCAGGAAGCTAGCCAGCCAGAAGGCTGGCGCTCCCCACCCATAGCTCCCTGTGTGCCGGAAGCCCTCCTTCCGGGGAACCACGAGGCCGGGAGTGAGTGGTCGGTCCGAAGACCGGCGCTCCCCCCAAATTGGCATTTAAGCTTAACCATCACATTAAATGTTCACTAAATACTGCATTTGTTGAATATGTGAATGAAATTTATTTTACAGATGAGGCAATTGAGAGAGAAATAAGTGAAATGTATTACCTTGTATAGGTGTGAATTAGTGGAAACAGGTTTCAAACTCAGGCAGCTTGATTGCAAGCCCCCACTGCTAATTGCCATGCTGTAAGAAGGAAATGCTGTGTGAGGCAGAAGGAACATAAATGTCTATTGTAAGAAACAGCATGATGTAGTAGAAAGCACTGATACTGGTGTTAGAACTCTGATGTTCATTTTTGGCTGTGTTGATTGGTGTGAGAAGACCCAATCCATTCCACATGGGCTGAGAGTAAAGACAGGGGTGTTATCCAAACAATAATTGGGAACTGTCCCAGAAGACTTGGGAATAATCCTGGTGTGTGTGCATGTGTGTGTGTGCCTGTGCGTGTGTTGTGTGTGTTGTGTGTATAATTGATACCCACCACAGGATTCTACTATGTTCCTGGAGTGGGCTGTGGAGTGTGCCTTTTTCTGAGAGGCCGTCTCTTGTCCTTGTCTTTTGCAAATCACTTGAAATTTTGAAATGTATTTTCTAGGGCATATTAAATTTGGAATGAAATTGTAGGGACAGCTGGCATCAAGATAATTGCTAAATGTGAAGTCTGACAGCCCAGACTGACAGCTGGGAGAATATGATAATATTTTTCTACTTTAATAGATGCAAAATCATGGATGGAGTAAGTGTTGGGATCCTTTTCTCCCTTTTTAGTATAAATGACTCCATTCATTCCAAAACTGTTTAGTGTACATAGTGATTGTTCTCTAGCTTTGCTAGCAAGTAGGGTTAGAGGTTATAGCATTTGGTTTTCTTGGTATATTTCTAAGAACACACTTGTTTTTTAATTTGTAATATTTATTTAGGAAAAAAGGTACTGATTTTTATCTGCCAGCTGTTTATTAACTCAAAGATAAGTTGCTTGTCCAGGAAATAGTTACTCTTTTAAAGGGAAATTGTTCAGAAATGAAAAAAGTAGTTAGAGGGGTAAAGGAACATATAGTGTAGAGTAAAATATGGGTTGGAGTTTAGAGATTTAGCATTTCTTTCTGATGAGATCTCATTTATTCATGCATTGCATACCTTCATTTGTCAAATATAAATTGAATATTTTTTTACATACAAATTAAGGACTCGGGAATCAAAGATCAGGATTCTAATCCTGGTTCTGCCTCTTAATTACTATGATTTTTGGCTGAGCAAGTATCCATAATGACTCATTGTTTCTCTTTTGATTTTAAAAGGAAGATAACAAATGCTCTGCTTGCTGTTTTGGATAATGATGAGGATTGAAAGGGTTCTACATATTATAGCTCTTTAAAACTGTTAAATATTTTTGTTGCTCTATACATGGAAATCTGTATAGAAGTTTTTTTTAATTGCCATTCTTTTTATTATACTTCAGTTTACCAGTCCATGTCCTGGGAGCATTTTAAAACGTATGATTTATAAAGTAACATTCTCTCAAAATATTGTTTACAGCAGCGGTTCTTATTGTTTATATATACATTTTTCCTAAAAATGGAACATTTAAGGGATGCTAGTTTGACTTTGTATTCTCTATAAATAATCCTGATCTTAGAGAAATCTGCACGAATATGCATGTAATTTACAAAAAAAATCTTTAAAATTGCTCAGGTATCATATTGATAAAATGAACACTATAATTATTCTTCTTAATACACATAAGTATATATACTTAATTTTATAGTCAGAGAAGGCTCTATAATTTGTAACAGACTTTTGGAGGCATCAAACAATTTAATATATTAGAAAATAAATGCAACATGTATTAGGTTTCTATTTGAACACATACCTCACTAAATTTATCAGTGGTTATAAGGAAAATGACATAAGAATAGGATTCAGAGGAGTTAAATTTAAATCTTAACTGTAAGAAGTATAGTTTAGTGAATAACTGAATGGGTTTTTGAGTTAGCTGTTTTTTGAATCCCGGTTCTGCTCCTTATTTGCTGTATGACCTTGGGCAGATTTCTTAATCTTTCAAAACTTTAATTTCCTCAGTGTAAAAATAAGATAACTAAAGTGCTTACTCCTAGGTTGCTATAGAGTTAAATGAAATAGAGTGTATGAAGTACTTAGCAGTGTATTAGTATCATGACACCACTGTCATCATCACCATCATCACTAGTGCTAATAATTAATCATCTTGGCCGAATCACTTAAACTTTTGACCAGCACCGTGGGAAGCTGAGGCTGGAAGATAACAAGTTTGAGTACAGCCTGGGCAAGTTGGTGACTTAATAAGACCTTATTTCAAAACATAAAAAGGGATTGAGGATATAGCTCAGTGTGAAGGCTCTGAGGTCAGCCCCCAGTATCACACAAAAAAGTTATAGATAGGAAAGGGAGGATGGAGGAGGAGGAAGGAGAGGAAAAGAGCAGGAGGGAGAGGAAGAGAAGAGGAAGAAGAGAGGGAGCGGAGAAGGAGGGAGGGAGAGATTGATGTAAGAAACTGGCTTATCTGAGTATAGAGACTTAGTGTGAAATCTGCAAGGCAGTCTTGTAGTGGGGAGAGGCAAGGAAGACTTGCGGTTCAAGCCTGGTATGATTAATTTTGTGTGTCAGTTTGACTGAGCTTATGATGCTCAGCTAAACATGATTTCTGGGTGTGTCACAGGGTGTTTCTGGAGGAGAGGAGCCTTTGCATTGATGGGCCCAGTAAAACAGAAGGCCCTTCCCACTGTCGATAGGAATCATTTAATTCACTGAAGACCTGAATAGAACAAAAAGGTGGAGGAGGGTTGAATTTCCTTTCTGATGGCTTGAGCTTGAGTGTAGATCTTTTCCTGCTCTTGGTAACACTGGTTTTTGGGCTTTCTATCTTGAACTAGAGTTTATACCATCCGCCTCCTGGCTATCAAGACTTTGAACTACATCATCAACTTTCTTCTCTGGGTCACCACCTTAGTCTGTCTGTCTATCTATCTATCATCTGTCTATGTATCTATCTATGTATCTGTCTATCTAAACTGTACTGCTTTTCTTGATTACTAAAACATTTAAAAAGGAGTCTGCTGGGAGAATACCTACTTGTGAACAGTGTTTTGTTTCATTAAGTCCTTCAACTGATTGGATGTGGACCAGCCACTTTGTGGATGATAATCTACTCAGAACCTACTGATTTAAATGTTAGTCTCATCCAAAGCACAGCTTCCCAAAAATGTACAGAATGTTTGCCCAAAGTCTAGGTGCAGTGGCCCAGCCAAATTTATGTATAAAATTAATCATTGTGCTTCTTTTCATCTTTTTGGTTTACTTAGTGGGAAATTTCTTTGGTTTATATTCTACTTGGTATTATATATTTCTTCAGTTTTTCCTTTCGGCCTCCACAGTTCACATTTGGGGCTTTTTCAAAATGTCTTACAATCTTTAGTTGTCTATTTGTATTTAAAGGATGGGTGCTATAAAGCTTGTAGGAACCTGTATCTGTAGGTGAAGCTTTACTACTGTTTGATGCATGAACTTTGGGGGTCCTCTATTGTAGTACATTTCAGTCTTTTCTGTAGAATTGGTCAACTTTCCAAGATTCTCCTGATATCTTAACCTGTCTACAAGCATTCTGGGAGACAAATTTAGGGTGTCTCTGTGTTTAGTCTGTAAACTTCCACTTAATTCTTTCGAATTTAGTATTTTGTTCTTAACCTGAGTGATAGCTGGTAGCCTTCACCCCAGAGAACCCTTTAACTCTTCAGACAGTAGACCAGCATCTTCTGCTGGAATGGGACAGGGGTTGTTGCCTGCTGTGTGTAGAGTGGAGTGAAGTATCTGGAGGTCCATTTTCTTAAATTTACTCCTTTCAGCCTTTACTTGATCTTCAGTTCTTCCTTCATACTTACTTACATACTTACTTCCCAGCCACTAGACCACTAGGGACCTCTTTCATATGTACTTCAGAATTATCTGGTGCTACCTATTCCTAAACCCTGTGGATGTTTCTGCTGTATGCTTTGGGTTGCTTTCTTAGCCTTTTCCACTTTTTTTCTGGACACTTAGATTTCTCAAGTTAGATCTTGTTCATCCATTGGCTTTCTAGCTTCCAAAGCTTTGTTACATTGTCTTTTCTTCTGTTATAGATTATGCATTAAAAATTCCTTTACAGTAATTTTGATACTTTTAGGAGAGTTTGTGGGTTAAATCATGCAGTGTCAGCTTTTTGTTTTGTAAAATGTATAGAAATTTCAAACATTTGTAAAAGTAGAGAGAATAGTATATGAATCTCTGTGAATTCCTTTCAGCTTCAAGACTGGCCAGTTGTTAACATATGGCTAATCTTTTATTTATGTTCCCTGTCTCCTCTAGGTTATTTCATGGCAAATCAAAGACACCATATCATTTCATATGAATTATTCAGTGTATCACTCTAAAAGATAAAGGCTACTTTTTTATTTTATTTATTTATTTATTTATTTATTTTTTGTGATGGCCATACTGAGGATTGAATCCAGGGCCTTCGTAATGACCTACTTCTGTAGCACTTTTTATTTTTTATTCTGAGACAAGGTCTTGCTAAGTTTCTCAGTAGCCAGGAAAAACATGAACTTACAATCTTCTTGTGTCAGACTCCCAGAGTGCTGGGATTGTAGGTGTGCATCACAATGCTCAGCCAAATTACTCTTCAAAAAATTACTCTTTCAAAAAGTATAACCATAATTATCCAATCCCTGGCAAACCCAGTGATTTCTTAATGTCAAATATCCATTGAGTGCTCACATTTCTACAATACTATCATCAAAAGTTTTTTCTGGTTTGTTTAAATAATCAAAAGAAGATCCAAAGTTTGTTTTAATGGGCAAAGATTTTAATAGACATTTCACAAGAATCTACAAATAGCTCATAAGAACATGAAGAGGTGGTCTACACAACTTTACATATCACATTGTTTCTCTTGTGTGAAAACCCAAAGGATAAATAAGGAGCAAAATGGAGACTAGATATTGGGGTGTAGGAAGAGCCTGTTCAAATGGGAAGGGGAACAAGGAAGGGGAAGGGAAGAAAGGAAAAAGATGGAAACAAAGCTTTTGTAAAAGGGGAGGGGAAGAAGTGTTGAAAGGAGGGGAAGAGAATGGGAAAGAAGAATTAAGGTATATCATGTACAGGTAAAAATTCCCTATGGTGAATGTGATGGTTATGTGTGGCAAACATGCCAATAAAAAGAAAGAACAGGTGGCTTGTATAGTCTTTAGAGAAATGCAAGTTAAAACCACAGTGAGCAACCATTAAATACCCACTATACACACACAGTTGCTTATAATTTATCACACACAACTTTATAATACACATGTAATTGTTTATAATTTATCAAGTTTAGTCAGTTTTAAAATCAGTAACTTTTATTAATTATAATTTAAAAAAAACCCAACAGTAACAAATGCTAGCAAAATGTGGAGAACCTGGAACCTTCCTTGGTGATAACATAAAATGGATTGTATAACCACTTTGGAAGACCGATTTTAGTTTCTCAAAAATTTAAACAAATTTACCACATGACATAATTCCACTATTAAGTTTCTAACCATGATAAATAAAAACATATATTCACAAAGGTTCATATTAGCATTATTCATAATAGCCAAACCCTGGAAACAATCCAAATGTCTGTCAGCTAGTGATTGAATAAACAAAATGAGCTCTATTTTTATAATAGAATTCTACTCAACAATAAAAAAGAAATGAACTTAGATACATGCTACAACGTGACTGAGCTTCAAAAGGCATATTCCGTGAGAAGGAGTTAGATGCAAAAGAGTACATATTTTATTTCATTTAAGTGCAATGTCTGTAAAAGGCAAATCAACATAAGTGCCAAGCAGGCAAATTATTTCCACTTGTGGGCATAGTCTCTTAATAGGGTTCCCACTTTTCCTTATATTCCGACAATTACTCTTCTGCTTTTTGTCCTTTTTTCTTGACTCATCTGGTGCTAGCTTGTGTATTGCTTCCCCTCCTAGTCATCAAATGAAGCTTCTCTTTTTGCTCTCTTTGGTCCCAATGTCTTCTTATAGCTTGCTTGTTTAACTGTTTAATATGATTGTGTAAAGACTAAAGCAGAAAATGTATGTGAATAATTTAGCTTGATTTCTGATACATAGTCTGCATTTACATTAATGGTGTCCATACTAGTGTTTCCCAGAGCAAAGAACCAATAGGAGTCTCTCTTTCTCTCTCTCTCTCTCTCTCTCTCTCACACACACACACACACACACACAGAGTGAGAGAACAAGAGAGAATGGAATGAGAAAGAGAGAAAGAGAGATTCACTATACAGAATTGGCTCATGTGATTGTGGGGGATAGCAAGTCTAAAATTTCCAGGGCTAGCAGGCAACCAGAAATTCAGGTAAGTACAAGTCCTGGGTCTGAATCTGCATAGGTCAGACAGACTGGAACCATAGGCAGAGTTTCTACGTTGCCTTCTGGAGGCTGATTCCTTTGTCTGGGAACCTCACTCTTTGCTCCTAAGGCTTTCGAGCAGTTGGATGAGGCCCACTCAGATTTACCAAAGATCTACTGAGTTAAATTGGTCACATCTTAAAATTCCCTTCACAACAATATCTAGATTGGTGTTTGACCAAACAACCAGGCACTGTAGCCTTGCCAAGTTGACACATAAAATTAACCATCACACTGTTAAAATTATATGTTCCAGTTTGATTTTCTTAACTCCAAGTAAATCAGGCCTATTACAGGAATTGGGAGAATACTGAAAAGAAAGGGCATTCAGCAGGAATCTGAATCATCTCTAATGAACTAATCTAGTAGTTGTCAACCATGGAAATTCTCATCCCAAACTACATATTTGCAATTACCCAGGGAAATTTTGAAGTGTTAGATGAATTCACCCACCTGGAATATAGTTAAAAGGTAATCTCAGCTCTCTGTAGAGTGATTCCAGAAGAGCTAGTTATGTGCTGTAATTCCATTCAATATTTGGGTTCCAGTTTTAATATTATTGGCAAGACTACTAAAATATAGTGAAAGGACTGAGCTTTCTTCATTATCAATTGTTAATTGTTTTTATTATTAGACTTTTGTAACACAATAAGGTAGAATTTATAAAGTGAGCACAAACATTTCTCTTCAAATACTGGTATATTGGTAAGCTTTCTGCATGTAATGTGAAATTTCTCAGCAAGACTCATGTATTTGGGAAAAATAAGTGGTTAAAATGTTGATAGACTTTTGTTAGCTGACATTTACCTTAGAATTTATATTGGCTGATATGAGATATTTAAGCGACAAGTTTTCTTTTGAAATAAGTACACAAAATCAGTGAGATTTATCCAGGAAAGACTGATTTTTCTAACCTAACTTTTTATAGACAATGATTTTGAAGGGGTTGTGCCCTGGGTCATTATGGACAAGAGCAAGACAGCCCTAGGTTACTCACATTTTGTAATTTATTTGCTCAGTGGTCTTGGATAAATTATTTACCTTTCCAAGAGTCAGTTTGTTTAAAGTATAATCACATAACCTGACTTCCATGGTTTGACATAATGATAAAAATAATAGCTGATATAACATGCTTTGTAATGAACAGGTGCTTAAAATTATTCTCTCTTCCCTCTCTTCTTTCTTCTCTTCCCTTCACATATCCTCTCAAACCTCTCCACCATCCCATTCTTTCTTGATATAAAAGTATTACAATTAATACCTATCTTTTCTTTGTCTTTCTCTTTTTTCTCCTTTCTTGTAGTCTGTCTTGAATTAATTACAATTCCTTCATCATCCAGGGTTAGTGAAAATATATGTTGATATGTGGTTGTTTCTTTGGATGTTACTATTACTATAATTATTCTTTCCTCACAACACAGTATTATTGAACTTTGTACTTTGAATAGCTTTTTGGAGGGGTCATTTCACACTGATTCACACTCAACACCAAGGGTACATCACAGGAGAAAACGCTTACTAAAGAGATCTCCACAATAGTGGTAGAGCTTTCTATCCCAACTGATACACAAACTTCAGCAGAACACAAAATCATGAAAAACAAGGCAGCAGAATGTTTCCAAAACCCCATAACTCCCCGAAATCTGATCCCACAGATACAGAAGTGGTTGAAATCTCAAAGAATTTAGAAAACTGATAGTTACCATCATGGTAAGTGTGATTAAAGAAGAGACAAATAATCAGGTACTGTATTCCCCCCAAAATACTTAGTGCTCCAAAAGATGGAGTAGGGTTTATGTTTAGGCAACGTCTTTTTTTCTTCTGCAGGAATCTACATTTATTCATGTGCAAAAGTCTACATTTATTCATGTACAAAAAGCTACATTTATTCAATAGAGTCGTGTCATCTTCTGGAACATCATAACTCTACAAACCCCAAATTCTGGCCCAAATTTCCTGTGACTCCCTTTCCCATAAAACCATAGGCACCAGTCTATCATGTCCAGCAATAGTTTTTGTCCATATAGCCTGCTCGTAGTGCATTGGCAACACAGCTGTCAGTAATTTTATCCCATGAATTATTCAACCAAGTCACAGCGTCTTATAAGCTGGGCTTCACAAAATTACCATTAAATCACATGTTAATTGAAGACTTACGAGAAAGGAGAGTGTGTTGGTTTGGGGGATATTTTGTAAGGGGAAACAATATAATACAGGACACATATTTCATGTGATTGTTTATAATAGTCACCCAAAGTGATACACAAGGGAGTGCAGGAAATCTGTCCACATACTAAGACCAAGGAATCAAGCTGAGGGCCTGGTTCCCACGGAAATGTCCTGCATGAGTCCCACTGAAGCAACTGGAGACCTAGAGTCTGTAACAATATCTCATGCAGGCCTGTTTCACGGATCTGTGCTGGGAAGGCCCAACGGTCAGTGGTGGAATCTAGGAATTCTGTGCCAGTGGGATGAAGGATCTGTGCTAGCAGGCTGAGGGGTATACACTGGAGCCAGGAAGCAATGCTCAAAGTAAGAACCAGAGCTTCCGCAGAAGGTACCACCGCCATCCTCAGCAACAGTGAGGTCCAGAGCTCCTCCGATGGTGAAGACAACTGAGTTTCCAACATCCTGAGGTCCTCTAATGGTGAAGACAGCTGAGCTCCCATCAGAAAAGCCAGTGCAGCAAGGTTCTCCAGGAGACTGAGCTGTGCACTTTCTTCCCATCTGGAGGCAGGAAGTGATGCTCAGAGTGAGGACCAGAGCTCCCGCAAAGTGAACCAAAGCTATTCTCAGTGCCAACAAGGTCCTGAGCTGCTTGGAGGAGGAAAACAGCCAAGTTCATCAGGAAAGCCAGCACAAGAAGCTCTTCCAAAACAAGCAACAGCTCCTTACAGCTTCCAACAGCTCCCAACAGCCTTTCTCCACTCCCAACAGCCCTTCTGTGCTCCCAGCTGCCCATCTTCTCCTCCAGTTCTGTCTGTTATGCTGCTGGCAACAGTCTCCAGATGGGCCTTCCACAACCGGCACCACACTTATTCAGAGCAGCTGGGGATTCTAAGTTGACCACCAGTTCTCAATCCACAACAGAGTGGCAACAAAAATGATGACAGTTAAGAGTGATGGTCCACAAAAATTGACACAAAATTGCAGGCTGCAAAATTCAGAAAATGTTTTTTATATTACTTGAGTGCATTCACTTTATAACACATGACATACTGAATTATAAATATTCATATTAGACACAACTGTGTCCATTCATTATCAAGTGTGCATGTTATTCAGGCATTGTGTCTGTACTTCCATTGGTCATTGGCAGTAAGTGCCGAGTTCATCTGTTTACATAGGTGTTTACCTCTCATCTAAAGGCACTGCTTAGGTATTTACAGATTTATCTTTTATTTTAAATGGTAATGTCAATATTTAATATTAATGTTTATGTTTAATTGTATATTAATGTTTATATTTTAAACGGACAAAAACCAATAAAAATAATACAGAATTTCAAAACGATAGGAAATTAACAATGGTTAGTATACTGCATATTGTTATCTTCAAAGTAGTTGCTCAGATTATCAGGTACAGGCATGCAGAATTGATCAAACAATATAAGCACTAACTGTTCCTTTCAATGAATTAACAGAAATTAGTAGTACAGTTATCTTAGCTATCTTGTGTACATGTACATATCTTTTTTTCCCTTCCTTCTCTCTTTATCCCCCCTCCCAGTTGTTCTTTCCTTTTGAGCAGTTTCTTTCCCTTTCACTATCTCCGTTTTACCTTTTGGGTCTTATTTACTCTTTCAGTTTCTTACATTAGGGAGACAATCCAATGTTTACACGTGGTATTCTGATTTATTTCACTTATGAGTATGGTCTCTAGTTGCATCCATTTACCTATAAAAGCCTCAAACAAATTAAAGAAGACAATGCAGGATACGAAAGACCCCTTAAGTAAAGAGAGAGATTCTGTAAAACAGCCAAGCAGAAATCCTGTAAGTGAAAACTTTTAAGTCAAATTAAAAAGTCAATTGAAAGTCTCCACAGTTGACAGAATGAATCAAAAGAAAGGATATTAAGACTTGATGACAAGATAGACATCCTAGAACATTCAGTTACTAATAGAGAAGAATCAGAAACAAATGTAAAGATTTTCCAGTAGCTCTTAGACGATGCTAAAAGAGCAAACTTAAAATGTCATTGGTCTCTGGGAAGGTGTCAGAGTACAGACAGGTTAATGGCATAAAGTAATCTGTTCACTGAAATTACAGAAAATTTCCGAATCTGAAAATGAGAAGGATACCCCACAAAAGGAGAATTTGCCCCTTCAAATGACATGACCAAAAAAGAGCCTACCCATGCAAATCATGATCAATATGCCATGAACTCAGAACAAAGAATGTTAAAACTGGTAGGAGAGAGGCACCAAATCACTTATAAGAGAAAATACTTTCAATAACAGCAACTCTGTCAACAGAAATTTTAAAGGGCAGGAAGGCGTGGAATGAAGTCTTTCAAGCCTTGAAAGAAAATAATTGTCAACCTAGCTAGTGAACTATATCCTGCAAGACTATCCTTAAAAATCAAAGGAGAAATAAAGACTTTAGGGATAAACTAAAAAGTTTATGACCACAAATCCAGCATTACAGAATATACTTAAGGGAATCCTAAACAAAGATAATGAAGGTGACACCATGAGGCCAAAGGAAAATAAATTATATGGGGAGAGTAGTTAAATAAACAAATGAATCAAACACAAGAAAAATAACAGGAAATAGTGCATACCTTTTAAGAATAATAATGTAAGTGGTCTGAACTCTCCAATTAAAAGACAAAAGATTGACAAATTGGGTTTAAAAAAGGACTCATTTATACTTTGCCTTCAGGAGACACCACTCACCTGCAAAGATATACATAGACTAAAAATGAACGAAAGTGATATTCCAAGCGTCTGGAGCCTGAAAGCGAGCAGAAGTAGCTATATTAATACCTAGCACAGTTGACTTCAAGGCAGAATTGAGGAGAAGAGACAAAGAAAGCCACTACATAGGTAAAGGGAACAATTCACCAAGAAGGGATAATAATAATTGTAAAACTGTATATGCACTGAATGTTAGCACATCCAAGTTCATAAAACACACAGTGTGACATAAAAGGACAGACAGATAGCAGTACAGTTATAGTTGTGGACTTCAATATCTGATTTCCACAAACACATGATACACCCCATAAATGGAATCAAGGATAAAAAATCACATAGTCATCTCAATAGAAGCATTTGGCAAAGTACAATATACCTTCATGATAAAAACCTTGATGAAAATAGTTACAGGAAGATCTTACCTTGAATTAATAAAATTGTGTATGGCAGATCCACAGCCAATATCATCTTTGGTGGGGGAAATATTGAAAATGTAAAACCAGGAAATGAGACCACAATATTCACTTTCATTGATGTTCAATATAGTGTTCAAAACTATAGCCAGAGCACTCAAGCAAGACAAGGAAACAAAAGGAATATTAATATGAAAGATAAAATTATCTGTATTTGCAGATGATATAATTCTTTATATAGAAGACCCAAAAAGCTCCATTAGAAGACTTAAATTTGATAAACAAATACAGCAAAGTTGCGGGATACAAAATAAGCACACAAAAATTAATGGCATTCTTGTATACCAATAATGAACCTACTGAGAAAGAAATCAGAAAAACATTCCATTCACAGCAGCTTCAGAAAAATTAAACACCCAGGAATCAACCTAACCAGGGGGGTAAAAGACTTCTGTAATGAAAATTACAGAACTCTAAACAAACAGAATATTAGAAAATGGAAAGATATCCCTTGTTCTTAGATTGAAAAAACTAACATGAAAATGGCAAAATATAGATTTAATACAATCTATATTAAAATACAACAGATTCAGGCGTGGTGGTGCATGCCTGTAATCCCAGTACTTGGAGGCTGAGGCAGGAGGATCATTGTAAGTTTGAGACCAGCCTGGGCTAAGAAGTGAGTTCAAGGCAGCCTGAACTGTATAACGAGACCCTGTCTCAAAAAACAAAAGCAAAAAACGAAACCAACCAAAAATCCAATAACATTCTTCATAGAACTAGAAAAACATCCTAAGATTCATTTGGAATCAAAAGAGACCTAGAATAGCCCAAGAAATCCTGAGCAAACAGAACAAGCTTGCAGGCATCGCAATACCTACGTCAAGTCACACTGTGGTCTTGGTCAGTTTTCTTGTTGCTGAGACAAAATACCCAATTCTCAAGTTAAAGAAGGAAAACTTTATTTTGGCTCCCATTTTGTAGAGGTTTCAGTTCATAGTTGGCTGGCACCAAGGCAGGGTGACATGGCAGAGGGGCATCGCAGAGGAGAAACAATCCATGGCAAAGCAGGGCAAGTAGAGGGCAGTGGGCAGCAAGCAACAAAAGCAGCCCTCCTTCTGTGCCTTATATTCTATCCAGGGTACTCACTGTTAGGGCGGGTAGTACTAACAGTGAGCCTTCCCATTATCCACACTCAGAATGATGCCAAACCAATCAGTGTACTAACTTGGTGATCACACACCCTCGATCTCAGCATCATACACTTAATCCCAACATCACGCAATTAATCCTAGCATCACACACTGCATATCCAGCCACCTCTGTAAAGCCCCACCCATGACCGCATGAGCTTTGGGTGACATCTAGACATAAGCCATAACACACTACCCAGTTATAGTAATATTGACAGCATGATAATTGGCACAGAAACAAACATGTAGACCAATGAAATGAAATAGAAGACATAGGAGCAACCCCACACACATATAGCCATCTATTCTTTGACAAAGGAACCTTAGATATATGTTGGAAAAAGACAGCTTTTTTGAACAAATAGTGCTGGGAAAATTGGATATTCACTTGCAGAAGATTGAAACTAGATCTTTGCATCTCACCTTGTACTAAAATCAAGTAAAAATGGATCAGAGACCTAGACATAAAAACAGAAACTTTGAAACTGCTGGAATATAACATAGGGGAAATACTTGAAACTGTAGGCACAGGTAAAGATTTTCTGAATAGAAGTCTAGTAGCAATAAAAGTCTAGTAGGAAATAATACCAAGAATCAATACATAGGATTACAGCAAATGAAAATTAAAGGGATGGAAAACTTGTGCACAGCAAAGGAAACAACGGAATGAAGATACAACCTGTATTATGGGAGAAAGTTTTTGCTAGCTACTCTTCTAACAGAGGACTAATATCTAGAATGTATAAAATACTGAAAAAAGTACGTACCCCAATACAAATGATCCAATAAAAAATGGGCAAATAAACATCCTTTATAGAACTAGGAAAAATCACAAAAGAAGTGTAAATGGCCAATAAGAATATGAGAAAATGTTCAACGTGTTTAGCCATTAAGGAAATCAAAACAACATTGAGAATCTATCTTACTTCACTCAGAATGGATAGCTTCAAAAACACTTCTGTCTTTATAGTGATACACGTATATTCATGTTCATAGTGGAACAGTTCACAGTAGTCCAGAAACAGGCTAGATACTGGCCAACAGATGAATGGATAAAGAAAATATGCTATGTATACCAATATTATTTAGCTATAAAGAAGAATGAAATCATGTCATCTTTAGGAAAATGTGTGAAGTTTGAGATCATTGTGCTAGGCAACACAACCCGGACTGAGAAAACTGAATATCACATGTTTTTATTTTATATGAGAAACTTAAAATACAAATAAATAAAATTAAGAGGTGAGGGGCTGGAGATTTAGCTCAGCGGCACAGCGCCTGCCTGGCAAGCGCAAGGTTGTGAGTTCGATTCTTGGTACTGGAAAAAAACCGAAAAAAAGCCCCAAAAAACAAAAAACCGAAAATTAAGAGGTGATAGGAAGCCAGAAAGTAGACTCTTGGAGATGGAGAAGGGGATCAACGAGGGGGCAGGAAGGGGAGAGGGAGTTAAAGGGGTGGAAAATGATCAAGAAATGCATGTACTAATTCCCTAAAACAAACGTTAGTATCTGTATTACAAACATGAACTAATAAAAAAACACTGCTCCTTTAGAGTAAATATAAATACATAGCCAACAGGAAGGTCCAGTAGCAATGATTAAAATTAGCATAGTGATTCTTCCACCTAATTAGAAAATAAATTTCTTTTTAATAAATACATGAATTTTGCTTTACAAATCAATGTTTAGTTTTTCTTTTTGCAAAATGAGCCTTTTCTCAGGGCTAGAACTTTAGAGATTAAGAGACCAGGTGCTGTACACTTGCTAAAACCATGAGAGTTTTAAATAATATTTTTCATTTTATTAAAAAATGACAATTTAAGCTGGGCATGGTACATGCCTGCAATCCCCACACTTGGGAGGCTGAAGCGGGAGAATTGCCATAAGTTTGAGGCCAGTGTGGGTTACATAGTGAGTTCAAGACCAGCCTGGACTACATAACGAGACTCTGTCTCAAAAAAAATTGACAATTTATAATTGTATATGTGTACAAAGAGATGTTATGATTTATGCAATGTGGAATAATTAAACCAACTAATTAGCATGTTTGTCACATCAAATACTTATTTTTTTGTTGTGAGAACATTTGAAATTTTCAGCAATTTTGAAATTGTAAACACATTTTTAGTACTATTTAATACACTGGTTTTCCTTAAAACAAACAGTTATATCTCCGATCTAATGAAGACTTTATACCCTTTGTAACCTCCCCATTTCTCCTGTCCCCAGCATCCATAACAGCTATTTTATTAATTTGCCTCTATGAGCCTTGACTGTTTTAGATTGTGCAAGGAAGGATGTGTAATATGTGTCTGTCTGTTCCTAGCTTGTTTCATTTGGCATAATGATGTTCTTTAGATTCATTTTTGTTGTCACAAATAACAGAATCTTTTTTAAGGCTGACTAGTACTCTATTGCATGTGTATACTATATTTTCTTTATTCATTTGTGGAAGGACAGGTTAATTGATTCCATAATTTTAATATTGTGATTAGTGCTGCAGTTAACATAGGAGTCCAGACATCTTTTTGACAAACTGATTCTAGAAATACTTAGAAGTGGGGTTGTTGGGTCATATGGTGATTTCATTTATAGTTTTTTGAGGACCCTTCCTACACTTTTCCATATTGGCTGAGCTAAATTATGCTTGCACCAACACTGTAGAGGGTTTTCTTTCTGCAGATCCTTACCAATCCTTGTCTTTTAACAATTTTTTATTAGTATATGTTAGTGATACATAATAATTATGTTCATCTTGAGGAATTGGTACATACACATTTCATATTTTGGTCATTTTACCCTCTTCCTCCCCCTTGATTTTCTTCCGATCTATGCAAAGCTTACTTTCTGTTTCCTGTCATCTCTTGTTTTGTTCTTTATTTATTTTAGGTTTCTCACAGTAGAGAAACTATGCGGTATTTTACCTTCTGTATTTGTTTTTTTTTATAATAGCCATTTGACTGATACGAGATGATATTTCATTGTTCTAATCTGCATTTCCCTAATGATTAGCTATGCTGAATAGTTTTTTCATATCTGTTGGGCTTTGTATATGTCTTTTGAGAAATGTCTATTTAAGTTTCTTACTGATTTTTAATTGGGTTATTTGTTTTCTGGCTACTGAGTTGTTTGAGTTACTTATATGTTTCAGATGTTATCTTCTAATTAGGTGTATGGCTTGCAAATATTTTTTTCCCAATTTGTATGTTGATTTTTTACACTCCGTGCAGAAGCTTTTTAGATATAATCCCATTTACCCAGTTTTGTTTTTGTTGACTGTGCTTTTGAGGTCAAATCCACAAAATTACTGTCCTGACAGATGTGTAGGTTTTCCTGTTTTCTTTTAATAATTTTACAGTTTCTGATTTTATGTTTAAATCTTTAATCTATTTCAAGTAGATTTTTCTATCAACTTGGTCTAAGATAAGGTCTTGTTCTGAAGTACATTCCTCCTGTATCTAATTTGGTGACAAGTTTTATTTTTATCATGAAAGGAAGTTGTATTTTGTCAAGTGCTTTGTTTTCATCTAATGAGATAGTTGTGGGATTTTTTTCTTTCATTCTGTTAGTGTCAAACATTGTACTTTTTGATTTGTGGAGATGAACTATCCCAGGGATAAATTCCACTTAATTATAATTAGTGATCATTTTATTTAATTTTTTTTTTTTTATTTTGTGATGCTGAGTATTAAATCCAGGCAAGTGTTCTGACACTGACTACATCCCTAATCCTTTTTTATTTTATTTTGAGTCAGGTTCTCATAAGTTGCCCAAACTGACCTCAGACTTGTTGTCTGCCTGCCTTAGCTTTCTGAGTAGCTGGGATTACAGGTGTATGCCACCATTCCTAGCTAAGAGTGATCCTTTTAATATATAGTTAAATTAAAGTTGGTTCTACTTTTGAAAGGATTTTTTTTATCCATGTTCATCAAAGGTAGTGGCCTGTACTTTTCTTCTCTTGTAAACATCCTTGTCTGGCTTTGCTACCCGGGTAATCCTGCCCTTTAGAAAGAGGTTGGAAGTATTTCCTCTTCTTGAAGTTTTTGGAAGAGTTTGAGAAGTAGTGGTATTCTTAAAATGTTTGACAGACTTCGTAATGAAACCCTCAGGTCCTGGACTTGTCTTTAATGAGAAATTTTTTATTACTGATTCCGTGAGCTATTTTATCAAAAGAGATATAATTTGAAACAACTATTGCTGTTCATTACATAACTATTCTGCTGGCCTGGACGTCAAGCTTGTGTAGTAATACTTTTGGAATGGGGAAATTCCTTTTCTTTTCTCTCAAGACTTCCAAATTATTGTAGTGAGGACTATAGACTGTTTTGCAAAATATGCTCAGGGCACTATGGTACAGTGAGTTGCATTTCTGTTAATGAAACATTTCTTTGATAAGTACGTGTAGCCTGTAGTTGGGAGAACTTTTTTGCTCTTTGCCTGCATATTTCTGTGCAGTACAGGTAAGACACTTAAAAGCGAAGTGGTTTTATAAAGGAATATTAAAGGCCTTTGTCCCTTGCTATTTCTACTTGTCATGTTCTGTTCTGTGAGCACTTTTAGGGAGGGAACTATGCACTTTTAGGGGAAACATTTTTTTCTTTTTTATTTGAGTTACTACCTAGGACAAGACATATTTTGTCTTTCTTAATTTTTTATTTCCTCTAACTGCAAGGCAATTGTCTGTCTCTTTCTTATGAAGATGTGTTAGGTCACTCTAGTTTCAAGGAACTAAACATTACTCCATCAAAAGAACAATGGGCTATTGTTAAAAAGACAGGTGAACTAGAAGAGGAAAGAGTCTGGATCTCTTCAAGTTCTAGGAATTATTTCTCCTTCAGTTTCTCTCTTGAGTCTTATGGCATGTAATTAATAGACCATCATTTGTGGAGTGAACAAGTGAGTGGCTCTTCTCTCTTGCTATCTCTGTTCATTAGCCTCTTGTTATTCACTAGTGTTTCTCTGTTTCTAGGATGATTCCATAGGGACCAAACATGACTGATTTAGCAAATTACCATTGATTTGTTATTTGTGCCTCTTGTTTCTGACTGAGCATTGGAAAAATAATGACAGTTCATACCTAGGTCAGCCTTGGGCAAATCAGTGACAAGGAGCAGGTATGCACTTTTCTGGTCATGGGAATTATGTTAACTGACACCAAGACATTGGGGGTGGTGGACATTAGCACTAATGTATCCCTATTGAAGTTTAATCTCAGCTTAAGTAACAGTAGCGGGAAAGAGGAGATAAGAAGAAATGACTATTGATTATAGGACACATTATGTCTTTTATGTATCATTTCAACTCTTAAAAGTATTATATGTTTAATATTCTGATATTAAATGTAAGAAAAGTTCATCTTAGTGATGTTCCATTAACCTCTACAAAGTCACTCAGCAAGTACATGATGGAGTCTGGGAACCAAGCCTGTTCCAGGAATATGGTTTGTCCAAGACCAGGAAAGTCCTATGCAATCCACAATATTTATTTATTTACTTATTTGTTTGAGTCAGAGTCTCACTGTGTAGTCCAGGCTGGCCTTGAATTCTTGGCGACCCTCCTGTCTCAGCCTCCTGAGTGCTGGGCGTATAGGCACACGTCACCACGCCTGGCAATACAATATGTAATTCAAACTGTCTCACTTGAAACCAGTGAAATTAATTTTAATGTGTTTTAATCTATCTAAATGTTTTAAAATGTAATTAATGTAAACAAGTATTTTTTTCTCTTCCAATCAGATTTTATTGGTAATTGTAGGTATATCTATATCTATATCCATCACATTCATCATAGAGAATTTGTATCTGTACATGATATAACTTGTTTCTTTTTTTTCCCCAGTACCTTACCCTCCGTTCAACTCCTCCTCTCCTCCCCATTTACAAAAGCTTTGTTTCCATTTCTCTCTCTTTTTTTTTCCTTTTCCCTTCCTTCCTTTCCACCTTCCCCTTCCTTAGTTCCCTTCCCCATTTGAACATTTTCTTCCTGTTTTACAATATGTATTATACATTTTGGTCTTTATTTTCACTGTTGTTTTCTCACACCAGAGAAACAATGCAGTATTTACATGTGTGTTTGATTTATTTCACTTAAAAGTGTGGTCTCAAGGTACATCTGTTTACCTAGAAATGTCTGGGGCTTATCCTTCTTTGTGGCACAGTAGTACTCCAGTGTAAAAAAACAACACATCTTTATTCATTCACTAGTTGATGGGAATTTGGGCTGTTTCCAAGATTTGGCTATTATAAACTGTGCTGCTATAAATATGAGTGTGTGTATGTCCGTGTGGTATGATGCTTTTAATTCTTTTGGGAAGATACCAAGAAGGGGTATAGCTGAGTTGAATGGAACCTCTAGTCCTAGTTTGTTGAGGAATTTCCACACTAATTTCCACAGTGGTTCCACTAATCTACACTCCCACCAACAGTGGAGAAGGGTTCCTTTTTCCCCACAGCCCCACCAGCATTTGTTATTGGTTGATTTTTTTGATAATAGCCATTATTCCTAGGGTGAGATGGAGTCTCAGCATTGTTTTAATTTGCATCTCTTAAATGACCAGTGATGTTGAATATTTTTTCATATATTTATTTGCCATTTATATTTCTTCATCTGTGAAGCAAGTATTCATTTCAGATGCCCATTTTTGGACTGGGTCTTTAAATTTGGGGGTTCTAATTTTTTTGATGTCTTTATGTATTTTAGATAGTAATCCTTTGTCTGAGAAACAACTGGCAAAATTTTTTCCCACACTGTGGGCTGTCTTTTCACTCTGTTGGTGGTTTCTCTTGCTGTGTGGAAGCTTTTTAATAAGATGAGATCCAAGTTGTTGATTCTTTGTGATAGTTCTTGTGCAATCGAGGTTTTGTTTATAAAGACTTTGCATACACCAATGTCTTCAAAAGTTCTACCTATTCTTTTTTTCAACAGATTTTAATGTGTCTGTTTTAATATTTAGATCTTTGATCCATTTTGGTTTTATTTTAGTGCATGGTGAAAGCTGTGGGTCTGATTTTAATCTTCAGTATGTGGAAAGGTCTGATTTTAATCTTCAGCATGTGGAAAGCTAGTTTTTCCAGCACCCTTTATTAAAGAGGCTATCTTTCTTCCAGTGAAGGTGCTTGGCCCCTTTGCCAAAGATAAGGATGGATAAGTATGTCAGAATTTGTTTCTGCATCTCCTGATCTGCAGCTTTCATTGATTGTTGGGTCTGTTTTTTGGCAGTACCATGCTGTTTTTTTCACAGTACCTTTGTAGTATGATTTCAAGTCTGACACTGTGATGCCCCCTTGCCTTTCTTGCCAAGAATTATCTTTCTGGTTCCAAATGAATTTTAAGATTGTTTTCTCTAGTTCTATGAGATATACTGTTGGAGTTTTTATCAGAATTGCATTAAATGTGTATAAGAGTTTTGGAAGATCAAGGGATACCTTTCCATTTTATGATGTCCTCTTCACTCTCCTTTTTCAGAGTTCTGTAGTTTTTAGTGTAGAATTCTTTTACTTCTGTTGTTAGATTAATCCCTATTTGTTTAAGATGCTATTGTGAGAGTTATTATCCAGGGGACCCACTTCCCTCCCCCTTCCCTTCCTCATGTTGCTGTATTCCAGTGTATGGAAAGTCTCTTTATCTGCTGCTTATCTGTTATCTTTCTGGAAGTCAGTATAAAAAGTTACTAATGAGGCATTTTACCTTATTTATCTTGTGCCAGATGTTTGAAATCTAGTGTTTTACGTGTACAGCACTTCTTGATTTGGATTAGTTACATTTTAAATACTCAAAATACCAAATGTGGTTAGTGGCTACCATGTTGGACAGGGAGGTATTAGTGTACTCGGGCTCATCCACCATTTATTAGTGGTGTGATTGGCTTTGAACTTGTCAGTGTTTTAGTTGCTGCGCCATTAAATGGAGTCTATTAATATCTTACATACCCGCACTGTAGAAGGGTGCATTAATTTGTACAGGGACATGTTCAAAGACACACGATAGCTGTCTGGGGATTCAGTCTGGTGAGTATCCATAATTGAAATTCCAACTAATTATTAGCACTGATAGTTGTGCTAGCACTTTGTCACAAAGTGTAAGGTAATCTATAAGTCATGGTCTGAGTTTCTTTAAAGTCACATCTTTAACATTTTTACAGCTTCTCTAAGAGAGAAAAATGTTTGGTTCTCAAGTGCTTTTCTTCATTAGGTTTGAATGCATGCTTAACAATTACAGACTTACATGTCTGCGTTGCTTGTTCTACCATCAACTAATTTGTTAAATTGACTTATACATATGCAGTGGTCTATCATATTTTATCAGTTTTGTAAGGTGCAATTAATGTTAATAATTGAGCTAGAGTTGGTAAATGGACTTGTCAAACTAGGTATAATCTTATTATTTGCTATCTTTTGATGGATATTTTCTAAACAACTTTGTTGATGGAATATACTCATGGTATATGTATATATATCTATATATGTTTCTTATAGAGTGTGAAAGATAAAAACAGTAAGGTGTTTTTGTCTTTATAGTGATAAAAAATAGAATTAATTAATAAGGACATGAAAGGTGATGCTATTTGTATTTGTCTTTGTATAGTTGTTTAAAAGTGTTTACAGAATTCTCACTAGAATTTAGGCATTCTGCGGTTGCTTGGATTCAGATAAAAATAATACAATCTCTTCCCTCATAGAACTGCCTATTTTGTGGAAAAAATACAATCATTACCATCTGTACAGTTATCAAAACAGATGTAAGAAGTGTTATTAAGTAAAATTATACTACAACAAGGTGTAGTTGGGGTTCCGAGTTAAAATGTGGGTTAGGGAAGGCTTTTTTGAGGGAACAGTATTTAAGCTGAGACCTAAAAGATAAATGGCAATTGGCTAAAAATATGCAAAGAAAGGGAGGGAAGAAACATTTCAGAAAGAAGACATAGAATAAAAGAACTCAGGATCTTGAGAATTTTTAAAATTATTTTGAGAATACCTAGGAGATATGAATAATGTATTTTGATATTAAAAATGGGGAACTGAAGCTCAGTGATACAGACTTGTCTAAGATTACATATTAAACAGTAGAAGTAATATGGGATCCTAAATTGTCATCTTTTTGTTTTGTAAATATATTTGTTTCAAAATTTTAAAAAATTAAAATTAAAATTTCTCTGGTCTGTCTTTTCATTGTCTTAATAGTATCTTTGGAAGAGCAACATTTTTCATTCTGCTAAAGTCTCATGTATCAAACAATGTTATGTATCATACTTTTGGCGTTGTGTCTTTGCCTAAGCCAGTGTTACAAAATTTTTCCAATGATTCCTCTATTTTATATTTATGTTTATGATTGATATTCAGCTTTGTATTAGGTATAAAGCATGTTTTGAGCTCTTTTGTTCTTTATGTCCTCCCTTTCTCCCTACCTTTGGCTTAGAGACATCCATTTTTTGAAGCACCTCCTATGGAAAGAACTGTCATATCGACATTACATTGTCTTGTACTTTTGTCAAAAATCAATTGATAATACTTATGTGGGGCTGTTTTTGGACTCTGTTTACACATTGAAAACTCTGTCAGAGAATTCTATATTTTCCCAGAAATTTACCATTTCTATTGTTTTTCCTTTATTTCTGATGCTCCATGATGACATGTGGTTATTCCTCAGTCCTCTGAGGAACTTCCTTTTAGTATTATTTTTTATTACAATACATTGTTAGTGCATTTTCTTAGATTTTCTTTATCTGTGAGTGTCTTTATTTTATTGTTGTTCCTGCAGGATATTTTCACTGGACAAAGAATTTTGGTTGGCTGGTTCTTTTGTTTCAGTACTTTAAAAATCAGTGCAGTTTCCTCTGGCCTCTGTGATTTCTGATGGGAAATCCTTAGTCTTTGAAATCATTGTTTACCTGTAAGTAATGCATCATATTTTTTGCTTATTTTTAGTATATTTATCTTTAGAAATTTGATTATCATAGTGTAGGCATGGATAATTTCAGGTTTGGGGAGGTATAGGGGTTCACTGAACCATTTCAATCTTTACATTTAGTCTTTTGATAAATTTGGAAAGTATTTAGCCATTTTTTCCCCCAACATTTTTCCTTCACTGTTTCTCCTCTCCTTCTGGGAATGGGATGATATGAATATTACATATTTTGGCATTTTCCTGTAGGTCTTGAGAATTGTTTTTCATTTTTAACATCTTTGTTTCTCTCTATTGTTCAGATTGCCTAATTTATACTGATACTGCCTCAAGTTTACTGATATTTTCATCTATTATCTTTATTGTATGGAACTCATCAGTGAGTTTGTAAGTGTTGGTTATTATATTTTTTTAATTCTATCTTTTCCATTTGGTTTTTCTTGATATCTTCTACTTCCTTGCTGATACTTTTTTTCCATTTATTTTCAGAATTTTTTTTCAAGAGTATTTTCAGCAAGTGCTTAATTATCTTTGCCAGTTAATTTTAACATGAATATCATCATGGAATTGATGTCTGAATTTTTTCCCATTTAATTTGAGATTTTCCTGCTTTTTTGTAATTCTGGGTAATTTTCTTTTTTGGTATCCTGAACATTTTGAATATTATAAGAGCCTTAGTCTCAATTACATCGTGTGGAGAATTTTTTTTTTTTTTTTTTTTGCGGTACCGAGGATTGAACTCGTGACCTTGCACTTGCCAGGCAGGTGCTTATGCCACTGAGCTATTTCCCCAGCCCTGTCCTATGGAGAATATTGATCTCTTTATTTTATCAACTCATCCAAGAGAGTTGAATTTGCAAATTTGACAAGCCTTACTATTGTTTGTGGTATTACTGTCAATTCTAGTTTCAGATTCTCTGCAGTATTATTTTCTTTTGATTGTGCTTGTAACTAAGTGACCAGTCTGAGATGTGGGGTGTGATCTGTAATTTAGTTCAGTACTCAAATCTTTGTTATGTCGTTTAGGTTCATATCAATCCATGTACACAAAGCTCAGGATGAGTTTATATCCCAAGTTCTTTTCTCCATAATATCCCCTTTATTTTTCTCCATAATATCCTTGGCCAGAAATTTGGGGCTTAGTTATCCTATTGTGTCATATGTGTTCCCATGTCCCGTAGTTGGAACATGGGAGGGAGGAAAAGAGGGAGGACAAAAAGGGGATGGAGGAAGAGAGAGAGAGGGAAAAAGGGAGGGAGAAATAGAGAGTGTTTATTTCTGCTTGAACTATACTTTTCTGCAACCTCAAGTTTTAGGTCCTTGTGAATTTCCTTCTACTACTATTGTTGCTGCTGCTACCACCACAGAATTGCCTGGGGACTGAGGCATGAGAGAAAAAAAAAATAATAAAAAATTAGAGGGCTTCTGTGGAACTCTTTGTTTACATTTGGTATATCTGGTGTATTCTGGTGTCAGTCTATTTTGAATGCAGGCTGTGGGCTACTGAAGGAAAAACAAATAACTCACTGCTGGTATTTTGTCTCCAACCCACCTGCTCATTGGTTACTCTTTAAGTACATGAAGCAGCACCTACTGGATACTTTTTAAAGATTTTGCTAATGCTTTTAGTAGAGGAAAACAATCACCAAATTATACATATCTGTACATTTTAGCATTTACTTGTCTTGATTAATTGCTTCATTAAGAAATTCTGTCTTGTCTTGGAGGCTGAGGGAGGAGGTTTAAAGATCTGGGCCTGGATAGGCTATGTAGCAAATGTAAGACCATTCTAGACTAGATAGCTGGATCCTGTCTTAAAACAACAACAGCAAAAACAAGCCCCTCTCCAATTTCTATCATGATAGGGCTTTTGGCAGAAGAAAATGACTTTTCTACTGTTACTGATTTTTCAGTCCACACAAAGGACATAAAGCTAGAAAACATATTGCCATATGATAAAGTATATAAACATAGTAAATCAATTGAGAGAAAGAGGCTCAAAACTACACGTTACTTTTGTGTTTTTTACTCATTATAGAAATAAACATTTTATATATAAAACCGTTCTGTACTATTGCCTTTCTATATAGGATGTTCAATGAAGAAACAATTTGATTACAATCTTGCAGTGTCATTTGAGAGTGATTTTTTAATTTGTCTATGGTACCAAATATAGCTTAGTTGACATCCCATAAGAGAGCCAAAGGAAACCTGGGTAACCTCAAAATTGAATGATGCCGTCCTTGGACTTTGTGGTATAAGTGGTTAAGATCAGAGACTCTAGAAACATATTCCTGAAATTGAATCTCTGTTATCTACTTTTGTCTGTGTGACTTTGGGCAGATTATTTAATTTATTCTTGCATCAACTTTTTTTTATAAAATCTGCATGGTCATAGTACAAACTTTATAGTACGCTTTCAAGAGTCAGTAATACTTGTAAAGCACTTAGAATACTCCCTGTCATTCTAACTTCTTTGGAAAATTGGATATTTTGGAGTTAATAGTAGTATTTGTTGGTTATTTATATGTCAGATACTTTGTTGACTAATCCTTACCATCACTCTACATTTTTTCAGGTTAAGAGAGTGATATGAAGGGAATTTTTCTAAGGCCATATTGCTAGTAAAGTGGTAGAGACAAGATTTATAGCTAGACAGCCTGACCTCAGAGCTCATGCCTTTAGATTCTATATCGTATTACCAGATTGTGGATAACCAGCAATAGAACAGCTGTCCTAAACTGCTAAATGAACACCACAACTGTCTGTCTGTTATTATTGGTAGAGCTTTGCTCTGGAGCATATTTTGTTCACAGTCTATGAATATACTTACAGTTCATATTCATGGTTAGAGTTTTGTCTGTTTCAACATGGCAGGAAAAGTACTACTGAACCTTACTAGAAATCATTTAAAGACAACAAATAAACAAACAAACCAACCAACCCGCACATACTTCATTTTTGGTGAAACTAGGAGCTATCTCTAACTTACATCTATAACTTAGGAAGATGAAAAGCAGATAGAAGAATTTTAGAAAACTCAGTAGCTAGAATGTGAAATCTAACAATCTACAAAAGGACATGCTAATGGTAAACTGATTCACCCAGCAGAATCTGAAAAAGGCTCAGGAATCGGAGGGGCTAAGTATCATAAAAAGTAGGGTGAGATGCAAATAGGGTTTTAAAAAAAACTTGTATTTTCTTGTCCTCTCCCCCTTGCTAGCACTAACTACCACCTCTTCCCCCTGTCTGCAGGCATGTGAAGAACTGAACCTGAGAAACTGCAAAGGGGAGTGTGGGAGTGAGGAGAATTAAGTCTGCATATTAGTGAGATCTCTACTTCCTTGCTATGCTTAGTTCTATGATACTAGTAATGCGGGTTTCAAGTGTCTTTATGTCCTCACCCTGTCTCTGATAGGAAGTTGAAGGATCCTTCTCTGAAGGCATTATATATAGCAGAGAAAAATCTCAATATATTCAAACCATATGGAATACATGGTTTCCTGATGAAGAACCCAACTGCCTTCCTGATTGTTGTGGTTTGGATATGAAATGTTTACTCAGACTCTCAGAGTTCATAGGCAGGGCTTTTAGAAAGTGACTGAATTATGGGGCATTATAGCTGAGTTGCTGTTAGGAGATAGGGCCTGGTTAGAGCCAGGAGGCATGACCTAGAAGAGTACATCCTCCATCCTTGCTCTTCTCTTCCTGTCTGCTTCCTAGCCACCATAATGTGATCAGCTTGCCTTCTGCCTTGGAGCCAGTTGAGCAGGGAGTGTAATCATGAGCCAAAATCAACCTCTACTTTGTAGGAGCTTGGTGGTTTCTTGGTGTACCTGGGAGAAAATGGCGAGAGGATCTAGAAAATAAAGAGAAGAGACAGTGGCCAGGGTCAGGTGGCGTTACCGCTTGCCTGATGAGCAGGAAGACTGACTTCAACAGTAGGGGCGTTTATTTATACCCTCAAGAGGTTGGTTAATTTCCGCCTTGCTGCCTAGCAATTAGTTAACAAGTTACAACTGCTTGTTTACGCACTTCAAGGAGCTCCCATGTTCTCTGGCTGGCTTCATCCTGCACGTGTAATTATTTTCCAGCTTCAGCAGCTCCTAACATCTCTCTCTTCTCTGCTTTGTAAATGATGGGCGATTAGCTGGAAAGGCTATGCTTGAAGAATATAGTCCAGAGTCCCTAACAATGGTTAGTTAGCAGTCTAGCTACCAACTGTTAGAAGTTGTTGGTGACTTGAACCTTTTACAGCTACCCTATTACTGTGGCGTTGCTTTTTTACATCTTGTGGTTACACTTTTCTGCTGGATGTTCAAAACCAAGTTAAAGTGAGACCTGTACAAATAAAAATGTAACCTTTTGCTATCTATCAGGGTCAGTTAAGTCTCCCCAGGAATCTTCTTGGAACCAAGTACAGCACCTCTTGATCTTCTGTCAGTGTCAGCCATCTGCGTGAGTCACGGCCATTGCTTGACCAAGGTGCTTTCTGTGAAAGTTTGAGAGATTTTTTTTCTCTTCTGATGACTCTCCTTAGGCACATGATACATCATGGAATCACTTTTCTCTGTGGTCCCATAATCTCCTTGATCAGAAGATCAGGGACTCACCCGAGTTATTAGGATGTCACAGCAGAGGTTCTCTTATGTCCTGAGTCTTTACTCAGCGGGGGATAGCCAAAATATTGGCTGTCCTCTTAGCCCAATTTATCTCTCTAATTTTTGGTCTCCAAACCTCAATTGTTAAACATCCAGCAGAGAAGATTAATGATACAACATTGTAATGGAGGCAGTAAGCTTAATATTACAATTCTTTGTTTTTTTTTTGGTTTTTCTCAGGTACCGGGAACCGAACTCACGACCTTGCGCTTGCCAGGCAGGTGCTTTTGCCGCTGAGCTAAATCCCCTGCCCAAGCTTAATATTACAATCTGATCTGAATAGCAAACACCTTAGAACATACAAATGGAATCATTATTTTTTAACAACTATGGATATCCTAATATTTAAATTTTAATAGAATATTAACGAACAAGTTACATATTTTTGCCCAAAAATTTAGAAATCAAAATCATACATAACATTGCTACATGGCAATCATGATGATGTTTTGTGACATACTTAAATTTTCATTATGACATAACATGACCTTTTTTAACCAGTTATCTCTAATAAATAGGAAGCTTTTATATAATTTGTTGTCCTCAGTTGTTAAGCATCCAGAAGAAAAGATTAATGACAGTACATTGTAAGGGAGGCAGTAAACTTAATATTACGATCTTACCTGAATAGCAGACACCTTAGAACATAAAATAGAACCATTATTTTCTAACAACCATGGATATCCTAATGTTTAAATCCTAATAGAATGTTAGCAGACAACAGTTACATATTTTTACACAGAAATTTAGAAATCAAAACTACTCATAACAGTGCTACATGACAATCATGATGACATTCTGTAACATACTTAGCTTTTCATTTTGACATGTCATAATTCTTTTAACCAGTTATCTCTAATACATAAGAAGCTTTTAACCTAATTCACTGTCCTTTAACAGAATGTACATCACTTAAGTTTTAGGCAGAGGTCTGAATCTGAAGGAAAGTCTTATCACAATAAACAATCTTTGTTTTACATTTTGGAAGACATACAGATCCAGAATCATGACTACATTAAATATACCATGAGATTAACACTAATGGATTACCATACACATGTGAAAACCTTTGTTAAAATTTAGTTTTGCACCAAGAGCATCTTTCATGAGGAAACCTTATTGTAATTTTTACTGAAAAACTTTCTTTTGACCAAATGACCCAATTATTGGAGTGTCTTCCAAGAGACTATGGAGATTACTGGGGGCTCCTTATTAATGAATAAAGGTTGGCCACTCCTCTATTCACCAATTGGAGTCCTACCCAATAATTTCTCTTCATTCTAAGGACTGTGGTTAAAATATCTTAATTTTGATATCATTTAAACCAGCTGGTAACTCAGGAGAAAGTGTGCTTTTAAATGTATAATCCAATTGTATTATGAACAAATGATAAAAGAAAAATTATTGAGCTCAAAATAAAGGGGAACAGCTGTTCACAGAATGACAAACACACAAACAAGTACACAGAACAAACAAACATCTTTACAAAATCAGAGTGCACTCAAATATATTTTTGACCAAATTGAATTATAGTAACCATTATAATTTTAGAAATTTGTAATTTAAATAGACTAGTCAGATTTTGTCAATTAGCAGAGATCTCTTATCAGAAAAATTTGGATAAAACACAATCCTTAATCTATAATGAATATATATATATATATATATTCTTTGTATTTTATTGTATCTTAAGAATATGGATAATTTTCAGCTGTTATCTTTATGTACTCTGTCATTTATTTAAATCTTTAATTCCCATTTTGATTACTATTTCCTGGGCCTACTGGGTTGGCCCCAGGTCAGGTTTAGCGTCATCTTGTCTGTGGGCTGTAGAACAGTCTCTGAGGTGTCACTGTCACAGGACTGCACATTAGCTCCCCCAAAGGTAGAACCAACTTCTTTTCCAGGTCTAAGTTCATGATACAGCAAAACAGCATGCTGTAGCAAAACACAGACATATTCTGGACACCAAGTTAGCTTTTTGTGTGTGTGTGTGCTTTACCTGATTGAATTGTCTTTCTTCTGTTGTACTTCTATCTTTTGTAAAATTTTAAAAGTTCACTTAGTATATATTGACAAGTGAAGTGGGAAGGATAGATTCCCCCTTTTGTTTTTATTTGTTTTTTTGTTTTTTTTTGGTTTTTCTCCGGTACCAGGAACCGAACTCACGACCTTGCACTTGCCAGGCAGGCGCTTTTGCCGCTGAGCTAAATCCCCAGCCCCTCCCCTTTTGTTTTTATAATTTGAATTTTGATCATAAAGTGAGAAACCTGTATCCAATATTTTGGAAGAGGAAGCCATCATATAATCTCCCCTAGCCTAAGGTGACCCATCTGTGAATACAGAAACAGTGTGAAATAACTTGTCTGAAGAATAATGACAATAACATCAGAGAAATTAGTCCAAAATCTATATGGAGCCAATTAATATTACCAAATAATCTAAAATCATTTTAGATTGATCTAAATAGTTTAGGTAAATTATCTGTTGGAACAAGTGACCCAAATATGAAAAAGTTATCATAGCTTGTACTCTTCGGAGGCCAACACTTTGCCTGCTGTTATTTAAATGGGATGTCAAAATTAAGCGACTGTTTAAACCACACTGCTTTTAGATTGTATTTTAAACTTTTATATCTATTTGTAAAATATTAAAGCTTTTTTATACCATTTTAATTTCAGACTGTAAAACAGGCAGTCAACATCACTAGGAATCATGAGAGCACCAAAGACTTTTGAATCAGTAGCAAATCCTGTATAATCAGCATTGATAACACCAGGCAAAACCTGAAGACCTTTTAAGATAAGACTGCTGTGGTCTAGCAGGCGTCCCACTGTACCCTGAGGCAAGGTCCATTGATTCCAGTAGGAATAATTTGAGGTCCCATTTTAGGAGTTAATACGAATCTGTAGGAGGGATCAAGGTCCAAGCCTCCATTCCATTGCCTCAGGGAAGGGTGAGCTCCTAGCTGCAGATCTGTTGTCTTAGTACTGGGAATGGGGTCTTCTGCCCACATTCCTTCCCTTTCCCTAAGTGAATGCTGGCAGGCAGGCTGCATGGCGGAGGTGCACAAGATTTTCTTGGTGCACCAGTTGTAGCTCTAGCCCTGGGCTCTCACTCTGGCCACTGGATGTCCAGTTTTTTTGTGAATTTCGAGTGTAGGCACTGATTTGAGCCAGATGAATTTCCAGTGCCAAACTCAGGCACAGCCTTGTCCCGGCCAGTGGCACTGGTAGCAGGGAGAGCCAGGGCGCACCACAGTCATGACCTGCCCTTGGGTTCCTGGTGCACATGTTGGTAGCTGGCAGTGCGTGCCACTGGCTGCAGCCAGACGGGCTGCTTGGACACACAGGCGGCTGGAAAGTCCCAGCTAGGTCTGCCTAGAACCCTAGCCTGGGACTGTTCCTGAACCCTCTTTGTGCCCCTCCCCTGGCCGCGCTGCTGCCTTTGTCCCACTTGTGCTCGGGACTTGACTTTAAAGTACAGTTCCCAGCTGAATCCTTTGTGGTTTTAAAACCCCTTCTCTCCTCAACCCAGAAAAGAAAAGTAAAGACAGGAACCATGAAAACAGCAAACATTTTGTATATATCCATAAACATCTGTGGTTTTTGAAACTGTTTGTTTCATTTTTAGCTACTAGCAATTTAACATATTTTTCTCCTTTTTGTCTGCTCTTAAGCTATGTTGTTTAAGGTCAGTAGACCTCCATGTCCTGCTCTTTACACCTGGTAATTGTCAACATAACACTCCTGTGCTAAGTATTGACCTACTAATTCACTCCCCCCACCCTGTTGTGGGCACAAATTCTGGGAAGTGTCCTCCCACAAGTACTCTCCTTACCGGTTAATTTCTGCCTTGCTGCCTAGCAATCTGTTAACAAGTTACAACTGCTTGTTTACACACTTTAAGGAGCTCCCATGTTCTTGGTCTGGCTTCATCCTGCATGTGTAATTATTTCCCAGCTTCAGTGGCTCTCAACACTACTTGTTTAGTTGTAGGTGTCACATATTATGCCCCAGCAACAAGAAGTTGACTACGACACATTTTGGTACCAGAGAAATGGGGTTGTTGCTGTGACTATCTGACCATCTGGTTCAGAAACCTTTGGAACTGGCTTTTGGGAGGAGTTTGGAAGTGTTTGGAGATGCCAGCTGAAGGAGCCCAAGAATGCTGTAAACTGAGCTTGATGGGAGACTCATGTCAGAGCTTGGAACACCAGAGTATTAATAAAAATGCAGAGAGTAAAAAGATAAAAGCAGATAGAAGGTTTAGGAGGTTTCAGTTGTGAACAAGGGCTCCTCTGGAAGTTGGAGTAGAGGCTGTATGTGTTATGTTCTGGCAGAACATTTCTGTACATTTTGCTCATGTCCTGAGACACTGCAGGAGACTGAGATTATAGGTGGTAGACTAATTGATCTGGCAGAGGAAATTTCAAGGCAGCCCAACATTCAGGCTGTGGCATGAGTACTGTTCATGACTTTTATTCAGAGCTACACTAAAAATGAACACAAAGCCCATTTGAAAAGTTTTCAGTTTCCCCACAAGGGAAGCATCTACAGTGGTGGAGCAGAGATGAGCTTGGTTGCTATGAAAGCTTAGCATTGAAAAGAAGCCAAGTACTTTACATCAGAACAACAGGAAAGATGCCTTGAGGGGCTTTCAGAAATTAGCAAGATCCTACCCTTCCAAGACTGAAGGATACAAAAGTGAAAGACTTTGAAAAGAAAGCCCCAGGACACCCTACTAGAAGGGTTGCTTAGGGAATTGGTTTCCCAGGAATTGGTTCACAGCCTTTAGCCATTTAGGCTAACCTGCCTCAGGTGGTAGGCATAGAGTTGTGGGATTTAATGTTTGCCCTGTAGGGTTTTGGTTTTGCTTTGGTATGATTCCTCCTGTTTCTCCTCTTTGGAATGGAAATGTTTACCCTGTGCCATTGTATGTTGGCAGTGTTTAACTTTCTGTTTTCACAGGGGCTCACAGCTAAGAGTTTACCTGCATCTCACAGGAAATTTTGGACTTGGACTTTTGAGCAGTGCTGGAACTGTTAAAACTTTGGTGACTCTTAGAGATGGACTCAATGCATTTTACATAAAGAGATACGTATGAGTCTTTTCTGCCCTGGTGTGGAATGTTGTGATTTGAATCTGGAATGTCATCAGGAACCCTCATGTGCTCAGAGGCAGGGTTTATGGAAGGTGATTAGATTAAGAGGGTGCTTTAGGTGACTTGCTGTTAGGAGGTAAATAAGGTAGGGCCTGGTTAGGGGTGCATCACTGGAGTCTTTTTCTCTCTCTGCTTCCTGGTTTCCCTGATGTGAACAACTTGTTCTCCACATGCGCTGACCAGGGACTGTACCTACCATAAATCAAGCCAAACCAAACCAAACCAAACCAAAAAAAAAAAAAACAAAACAAAAAACTCATCTACCTTTAAATTGTGCACGTTTGGGTATTGTGTCCCAGCAATGAAAAAATGAGTAAGACAGTCCTACAGTGAAGTTTATCATTTGTCAGGACTCACCCATATGTACATAACTTCCAATCACATTTTTAGTGCCTATTATTAGACATTAACACAGAACCAGTTACCACCAACTAAAAAACTTGCCAATAGAAAGAGACTAAAGTCAATGAAGAAATAAACTAAACAAAACAAAGTACAAGATCAAATGAAAAGCAAAGGTCAGAAGAAAGGAAGACAGGAAAACAACATCCTGAAGAAAATATAATCAGTGCTCTCAGAAAGGTAAATAGATTTTCCATCCATAAAATAAGAATGTATTGCTATGAAGAAGACTAATAGAAAGTAAGAAAACACTTGAGAATACAGTAGGAGAGTAAAATATGAATGAGGAGGACTCTGACAAAGTAAAACTCAAAGATGATGTGCAGGAAACAAGATGAATGATTAGGGGCTGGGGGTACAGGATATAGCTCCGTAGTGAAGAGCATTTGCTTTGGATTTGTGGGACCTTGATTATAGGACAGGGGAGAAGAAAGGGTCCCAATCTCTGACTTCCAGATGCTCCCAAAAGAGAAAGAATAGAAAAAATGTCAGTGAGAAAATTATCAAATAAATTTTAAAAAATTACCAGGACTGAAACGTGTTTAAAACTTAAATGGATGCACAGACAGCACAAGTAATCAACAAGGCACATATTGTAATGCAACCTAATAATCTAGTTTGCTTCTGCCAACCCACTGTAATCTCCTTTTACCTCACCTTTTCTTCACTTTTAGAAAATGGAAAGGTAAAAACTTTTCTCAGTTTCTCTTATAGCAAGGTATGACCAAATATGATAGAATGCTACTCTATAAAATGTAAGTGGTTGTCCACTGAAAAGCTACAGGGAAAAGGTTTTGTGGTATAGGCTCTATCTCTTCCTCCTCTTTTCTTTTCATCTTTTCCTGTCTAGAATGTTGGTAAGATGTCTAGAATCAGAGCAGTCATGTTCTGGTATGAGAGTGACAGACTTGTCAGCTCTGACATTCTTGAGCTGCCGACTGCTACTCATCTTTGGATTTCATAGGTGTCAGTGGTTCCTTGTTTAGCTTAGCTGCTGCATGTTGGCTTTACTTTACCTACAGCTACACACAGTTCTAATTCACATTTGTAGAGAACAAAACAATGCCAACAGTAACAAATATTACGCATAAAGTTTCAAAATTAGAATGGTATCAGATTACACCGAAGAACATTAGAAACTAGAAGATAATAGAGCAATGACAATAGTTGTGAAGGACAGTCATTTTTGACCTTGAAATTTTTACATTGTCACAGTATCAGTTAAGTGTGACTAACAGAGACATGTGAAATTATAAAATATTTACCTTTCCTGCATCTTTCTCAGGAAGCTAGTGGAAGGTGGGGTCTACACAAGTGAAGGTGTGGATCATGTAAGAGGAAGGCACAGGATCTGGAACACATGGGTTGTCATATAGATAAAGGGCAATCAGGATTGCTAGAAGAGCTCAGAGGGCCCGTGTTAGAACAGAGCATAATATTTCTGGGGAAAAATAGATTATCTGATAGATTTGATGTTAAGAAAAAATTGTACTTTGAAGTGTCTTTAGAGCTGTTACAATACAGGGGAAGATTTAACTAGAGATTGAGAAAAAAGTAAAGTACAGCAAATCAACTGTAGAAAACAGGAAAGGTATTACAGAAAGGAAATATAATTATATTTAATACTTTAATCAGTAAGCATTATTTACATAGTGCTTAGTTCTGTTTGCCTACAACTATGAATGTAGCCCTGAACTGTGTTTCAAACATATTGGGTGACTAGGGGAGGGAGGAAATGAAGTGGACATAAGGCAGCAGTCCTCATACGATGTAGGTGCCAAAATAATGGTATATTCACATGACTTTGAGGATGGAAGAAGCTTGACGGTGTGATCTGCAGAGAGGTTGCCACAGGGCTGTTGGGTTTTAAGTCTTTTAACACTTACTATGTGCATGTAATTAGTACTTTGAAAAAATAAGAAAACTCAGAGGAAACTCCTAGTTTTTATAAAAACTTAATTCTTTCTGAGCATAGTATTCTTCATAGTATATTTTCTTTCTGAAATGCTCTTCTTCCCTTTGTGTTCCTGCTGCTGTATGTAAGACAGTTTCTGTTTCTGTGATAGTAGAAATTAAAATGGAGGCACAGAGCATGAGCTCAGAAGCGAAAGCTTTGACAGGGGCTTAAGAAAAAGGGGTTGGTGCCCGCACTGATTGAGAGTGATCAGGTTGCCCCTTAACAAAGGAAGGAGCCAGCGTTTATCTGGCTGTTGGGATAGTCTGGGGATTGTTAAGTTTTTCAGTTGGAACATGAATATGGAATATTTTAGAACCTCATGGTTTTAAAATTTTATTTGTATTATTTATTAGTGCATGTTTTGCAGTGATGTCTATAATGTTTACATTCCTTGTGGGAAGCTGGTACATGTCCATAATACATCTTACTTCCTTTTCTTACCCTTTCCTTTCCCTCCCTCCTCTGCTCATCTCTTGATCTCCTTTTTATCTGGTACATGTTTGTAATGCATAATGTTTACATCCCTTGTGTGGAGTTGGTACATGTATATAACCCATCTTAATTCTTTTTTTCATGCCCCATCCTTCATCTTCCTCCTCTCCCCCTCTGTCTCTTGATTCCCTTCCCCTTTGAGAAATATCTGTCTCCCTACTTCCTATTATCTGTCTTTTATTTTGCTCTTTATTTACTCTGGGTTTTCTCATAGAAGACAAACTGTATGATATTTAAGTTGTGTGTCTTATTTTCACTTCACATTAATGTCTCAAGGTGCATCCATTTTCCTACAAATGACTCAGGTTTATCTATCTTTATGGCAAAATAGTATTCCATTTCATATAAATACCACATTTTCTTCATCTATTCATCTATTGATGGATATTAAGCCACTACCAAGGTTTAGCTGTTGTGAGTTGTACTCTATGAATGTGCATATATATAGTATGGAATATGATGTCTTTAACTCCTTTGGGAAGATACTTAGAAGAGGAATATCTGGGTCAAATGGAATTTCTAGTTTCAGATTTTTGAGGAATTCTCACACCAATTTCCTTAGTAGTTGTACTGGTTTACAATCCCACCAATAGTGTAGAAGGATTTCTTTTTTCTGACAGCCTTCCCAGCATTTGTTATTGTTTGGTTTCTTCTCCGGGACCGGGAACCGAACTCACGAGCTTGCGCTTACAAGGCAGGCGCTTTTGCCGCTGAGCTAAATCCCCAACCCCTATTGTTTGGTTTCTTGATGATGCTCATTCTTTCTGGGATAAGATGGTATCTCAGCATTGTTTTGATTTGCGTTTCTCTAATGGCCAGTGATGTTGAACAGTTCTTCATGTATTTACTGGCCATTCATACTGCTTCTGTGAGGTGTCCATTTTGCTTTGCACTGTTTTGATTGGGTCTTTTATTTTGGGGAGTCTAATTTTTTGAGTTCTTTGTATATTCTGGATATGAGTCTGATGAATGGCCAGCAAAATTTTTTTCCATTCTGTAGGTTGTTGTCTCACTCTATTGGTTGTTCCTTTTGGTGTGCGGAAGCTTTTTAATTTGGTATGATCGCATTTGTTGATTCTTGGTAGTATTTCCTGTGTAAGTGTGGTTGTTTAGAATATCCTGACCTATGCCTGTGACTTCAAGAGTTTTACCTATTTTATCTTCCAGCAGATTTTTCCTTGTGCAAGATACAGATCATCAGCTAATTTGTCCCTAGAGATATCATGACACTACCCCACTCACTAGAGTGCACCTGGGCCTTAAGTAAGAGTAGGAGGATAGGAAAGAGCAAGGATGCTTTCCAAATGTTGTTGAAAAGGGTGGTCAGGAAAAGACACATTTTATTTTTTAAATTTTTTTTTATATTTTTGTCTTTTTGAAACAGGGTCTCACTATGCAGTTCAGGCTGGACTTCTACTCACTTTGTTGGCCAGGCTGGCCTCAAACTCAGAGCAGCCCTCCTGCCTCAGCCTTCCAAGTGCTGGTATTATGGGTGTGCACCACCACTCCTGGCTTGGCACATTTTAATTTTAGTGGGAATGACAGTTTCTGGATTAAGATCAGAGCATGTTATCCATCTCTTGTTCCCATGTGGGTGCATGTTAGGAAAATCCTATTTACGTTATGTGATTAGTGGAATGAAGCCATCTGTGATCTTTCTGACTAGATCGAGGGTCTCCCTTCTCAGGTCTACAAAACTTCCATTTTGTGTTACATAGTTATCTTTTTGGAGAGTGTTTTCATGCTTTTTTCTCAAGGCTGGGTTGAGGAGTGGTTTTTTAATTTTTTGCCCCTTTGCTGGGCCAGGAATATAGCTCAGGGGTGTAAGTGCTTGCCTGGCAAACCTGAGGTCATGAGTTCAGTTCCCAGTACGCAAAAAAAACAACATAAATTTTTGCCCCTAGTAGTTTTTTAGTGTCTAATTATAGTAGACACTCAGTAAAAGCTGAATGCAATGGTAGATGTTGGATACAGAATTAGGAAACCTGTATAAACCTGTAAAAAGGTCTCACTTTGATTTTTTTCTTTGCCCCTGGCCTTGATCAAAGCACTGTACTTATTAGTACGTGCTTAGAAAAACTAGATGTGATAAATTTCAAGGTTACTAAGAATTTAAAAACCCATGATTTCTGTTTATTAATAGTCCTAAGATTACAATTTAAAGACCATGATATGACTGTTTGCTATATCATCTTTCCTAGCTCTTACTGTAATTTATATTTTTTTTTCACTGTTTTTGTTTTTATGGGGATTGAATCCAGGGGCTTGCACTTCTAGGCAAGTGCCCTGTCACTGAACTACATCCCCAGCTCTGTGTCTTCACTTAAAAGAGATAATTTTGCCCCATAGACTATAAGGTTCTAGCAGGCAAAGACATGTCTGTGTTGTTTAGTATTGTTTCTCGGTGCCTATTAGAGAGCCTTGCACATAGACACACTCAGTAAACATTTATATCCTGATGGTTATTTATGGATGCCCCTGAAAATCTAGTTATTCTTCCAGACATTTTAGGAAAGTATCTTTAAGTCAGAATCCAGTCACTTAGATTTCATATGTTGTCCTTGTCAGCTGTTATGTAATATCACTTCTGTGCATACTTGCAATGGTTTTTCATTTCCTGTATATTCAGTGTTATTTCACTCCTTTAATTACTTCTTCAAAATTTCTCTCTTTCCTGATGTCTTTTGGAGTAAATCTCTTCTTCTGAGTCTCAGCAACTTCATGTACAAAGCTGTGGTTTATGTAAGACTTTTTTTTCCTGAGTTAAGCTGTAAATGATTTGGGGCAGAGTTTTGGTGCCTGGATAAAGCACTCTCTACATATTTTAATGAGTTTCAAATCTAAATGATTCAAATCTACAAGCTGGTTTTTCCCTTCAATACATGCAAGCAAAAAATTTAAGTACTTGGCAAAATTTTTTTAGGCTTTGCCAAATCCAACATTTTGAAATGGAATTTAAATGTTTAACCAAATTCCAAACGTCACGGCATTTATTTCTTTTCACTAGAAGTTGCAGTTTGCCAAAAGACTGAATAAAAGTATCTTTCTAAACTATTTGGTATCTTCAAAATAATTTTCAGCCTTTAACAGTGATCTGTGCAGCAGGTTCATGCAGTAACTTCAAGTCATTTGTCCATATTCTCCTTTCCTCCCTTTCTCTCTCTACCTCCAGCCTTACCCTTAGTTCTTCCCCAGTGCCATGAGGCTAAGTGTTTTAGCCTGTAAACCAGGAAAATTGGATGAAAGTAAGAAGCACATTCTTACTATGTGCTTCAAAGCAGACACATGCCAAATAGTGCTATAGAAAAGTGGTGATTGAAAAGTATGACGAATGTTTAAATTAAAAAATACTTATTATAGTAAAAGGAACATTTCTAAAAACAGTGGGACAAATGTGTTTGAAGTGGATGGGGACTATTTTGAGGTGGAATATGGCAATGCGTCCTACTGTAATAAAACTTTTAAAAGAAAATAATTGAATATTTATTTTTGATCACCTGGCATTGCTCAGCCATTTATGGGAAATAAAAGTATTACAGTTTGTCTTTATCCACTATATTCACCAGAACTGGTGCAGGTGCCTTCTGTCTGTTCCTCAAAATCAACATGACCATTAAAGTTAAATGTTCTGAAGTGATTTGGGACTGGAGGTTCCCACAACAGCACAGCTACAGACACTCATGAAAGAGGACTTCCACAACTGCTTCAGAAAGTGGCAAGATAAGTGTGTTTGAAGTGAGGGGGAGTGTTTTGAGGGGGATTAATGGCAATGTATCTTTTACTCTAATAAATGTTTTAAAATTTGAGCACACACTGTATTTTTTGATCATACCTCATATCACATTGTATCATGTGATTTATGTATATTTCAGTTCTCACACCAATCCTAAGATTTAAGTTTTAGTTTTTTCATTTTATAGCAAAGGAAACTGAAATTGTTTTGAGAAGTAAGCACTTCGTCTTATTACAAAACTTAGAAGTTTATAACCAGCACTAGAAATCAGGACTGTGTATCCTGCCTTCCGCTCATATCAGATGTTACCTGAGAATGTCAGTATAAATATATTTATTCCAACAGTATTTGAATTCAGGCTTTGTTTAAAGATAATGTTAAAGATTTCTCCTGATGTCAACCATGCCTTTTTTAGTATGATAAAAACTTATGATAAAGAGCATGTTCATAAACATATTTAGTGAAACAATGAAGATTCTAAAACATTTTGACAGAATTGAATAAGAAACTAAAATTTGAAAGGGTAAAGTTTAGCAGGAACAACTATTAGGCATATGGTGCAGATCCCCCCAAAGAGTTACACCAATAAAGAATCAGTGAGCTGGGCTTGGAGAAGCATTGCAATTGAATCCAGAGTGGTTTGCTGACTGAATTCCCCCTTCTTCTGGGGCATTCAGGCTCATAAGGCTATCAGCTACCTAGATGAGGCCCATCCACACTGTGGAGGGTAATATGTTTTCTTTAAAGTCTGTGGGCTTGAATGTTAACTTCAGCTTAAAAATGACACCACAGCACTATATGGAGTGTATTACCAGATACCTGGGTACTGTGGCCTTAACCATCACAATAACAGACATTTAATAAAAGATATTTCCTTTGTGAATGAATTAATAAAAAAGTATGGTCTGTGGATGGTTGAAGGAACTACTAGCTCTAATTGGAGAGGGGAAGACAGAAGAAAAGTGACTTAATATTTGAAGAATTTGGAGATAGCTAGTGCTGAGGACAGGGCAAGTGTCTTAAGCAGAGAACAAGTGGGTAGAAAGTTTAGAGACAGCACAGTTGAAATCCTCTACCATTTCTTTGCCAAATGTCCTCAGCTAGGCAGGTACTTCCAAGTAAGAAATCAATATGTGAATCTCTGAAAGAATAGAGTGGCTTCACTGAAAAGACTTCCATGTACTGATATCTGAAAGTGCCCCAGTACAAGGTTACTTTCCAGTACAGTCACTCAGAAATGAAATCTTTATGCCAGTAATCCTCTTCCTGCTCACAGACTTCTAACTCTCATTTTATTGTTTCATTTTTGAAGATAAAAAGATTGGCAAAAATGGTGATAATAATAGTAATAGGCATAGCACTAATGAATTTACATGGAATATTTGCAGTGAAGTCTCATAATTAGTATGGTACCTATGATGAAGGTACTGTAACATAGGAATCCCGCAAAGAGAAAACAACCAACTGAAAAAGCAAAAATTACCATGTAGAGCTTAGTTTATGTATGAATGACTAGTACAGTCCATCTGAAGAGTGCCAAGTGTTAGTTCCTTACTGGGATTGCCTTTTCATTTCTTATGACAGCTGAGTTGAGGGATAGAGAATTCCATATCCTACTGTTCTTTCCATCTGGTCAAAGAATGCTGGGTAAATTCTCTGGGGATGTTAGTTAAGAATTGACTATTAAATACAAAGGAAATGAATCCTATTTTTCCTTCTCCAGCTCAGTCAGCTTTTCCTCCTTTACATTGTTATTCTTTGACCCCTTTCCTCCCCTGCTTGTATTCTGTATTCTCACACTTGCTACTTACAGTAAAAATTCTTGCTGTACGGCATAAAAGGAAAATTGAATGGATTATAAAACATTTAGGTGTTGAATGGGAAAATAAAAAGTATATGGGAATAATTTGTTATTCTCTATTAAAGATAACATTTACAGTTTTAAAAACAAGACATGAAACAATTCAGATTAGTCAGTATCATATAAAACATGAGACCATTTTTTTTATTATTTGCCTTGGCAGCGTAAAATAGCCTTGTTCAAGTGAATATTAGAAAGACAATCATAAGAAATATTTTCTAGCAAACGTGGTGGGTTCTTTAACTGTCTTAAGTCTACCTTTGTGCTTTCTCATAGTGTTGGTAGTATGTAAATAACAGATATCCTGCTTTAAGTGTTGCCTTTAAAAATTCCAGTGATGAACTGACTATTGGAGAGCCTTTGATGTTTTTCTACCCTGAAATTGGCTCTGTGCTTTAAAATATCCTTTACAAATACAATCTTGAAATGCTTTGTTTCCTTTTTTGTGCATAAGAGCATACTCATTGGAAGCATATTGTGTGTGAAGATTGTCACTTGTTCAATTCTGTGCACTGATGGTGAACAGAAAATTTTTTCAGCCTTCTTTGTAAAAATGATTTATACAATGCTACTATAAAAATTCAGTGTTAACAGTAAAATTCTAGAGTTATTACAATGAAGAATAAGAGGAAAACTTACTATGTCAAAAATGAAACATGCATTTGTTAACCTTTGCTCCTCTTTCTCCCTTTGACTACTGAAAGAGATGCAGCAAAATTCCTTCAAGGGCTAATAGTGTTAATTTTTTTTCTGGAGCTGCTCCCGTGGTGTATCAAAAGAATTTTGAAAAGAATATTCACTCACGTATAACAGCTTTGAAATACATAATAGGTTGGATATATTAGTATGCTTTTAAAAGGAGCATGAGTAGATCATGAAGAACATAAAAGAAGTATGTGAACTCCCTCCCTGATCCTGATCAAACCAATATTGTTTGCATGTGAACAGACTGAATTTTTTATAAAACCTGCATAACCCTGTCAACTGCAGTAGGATGAAGGAGGAGATAGACATAGAAGCTTTTAGCTTTGTGAAAGACTGATTATTATTCATAGATATTTCTATAATAAATAGCTTTCCTCAAGTATACTCTGAAAGAAAATAATGCAGACAAGTAATTACTTATGGCCAATTAAAATAATTCTTTCAATTTTGTGACATTTTAAATTATAAATTGATCTGGATCAGTAGAGTAATAAAATTTTAAAAAATGAGTAAGGTTTTATAGATTCTTGAAGAGAGCCAGTGAGAGTAAAGAGCTATTTCTTTCTTCAGAAAATGCCCCTCTTAATAATTTGATTTACCACATAAAAGATTCATTTTCAACACTGATTTTCTTCTCTTATTTTAAGTGATTATATGAAAAACGAGCAGTGTTAAAAGAAAAACTATAGACAAATGAAATTTAACAGAGTTTATTTGGGCAAAGACCACTTTGTGAGTGAGGCCTCTGGCAGAGCCAGAAGAGACTCAGAGCGCTGCCCTGCAGTGTGGGCAGGCAGCATGTACCAGAAAAATGAAGTTACAGAAGTAATTTGCCTTGTTTTAACATGGCCTGATCAGTTGGCTCTATTAAACCCAGCCCAGCTGCTGTGATTGGTTGAGACTTAGCGATTTGTTACAATAGTAAACTCATAAATTAGCCTTTCAGTTAGTTTACATACCAAGTTAGATTTCCATTCTTTACATTGAAATTGAAAGGAAGGAGGCAACCTTAAGCCAAATTTAGTTTAACAATAAGAAGGACTGATTATTTATTTATTGAGGAGGTACCTCAGCTGTAGAGTTTATCTCACTCCTCAGTTAATATACAACCAATATCATCATTATCATCATTGCTTCTTTCTCTTTTAAAATTTTATCTGTTATTATTTGCCCATTATGCTTAGTACCCACTTCTAGTCTCAATTCCTCTTAAAGATTCTCAACCAACAGTGGTTGGCTATGTGTGGGTCTTTTTCTGTTTGTTTGTTTTTTGGTATTGGGAATCAGACTCAGGACCTTGTGCTTGCTAGGCAGGCTCTTGTGCCATTGAGCTATGTCCCCAGCCCTGTACGTGGGTCTTTAATGATATCTTTTTGTTTAACTGTTGCAGTAGTTTGATTGTTCTATTCTCTAGTTTTACACAATTTGTTTTACTCTTGTTCTACTTTCTAGTTTTACACACTACTGCAACTACTTTGCAGTAGTTTGATTGTTCTACTCTCTAGTTTTACACACTTTGAAAACTGTCCTCCAGAAGGATTTTTCTAAAATACAACCCTGATTATGTTAGTCACACACTTAAAATTCTTGGGGGACTTTCTATCTATTAGAAGACTCTCTCTGAATTAAACTGCTTTCTGCTTTTCTCAACCATCTCTCAGCAACTTCCCACCTTCTTTACTATTTTTGTTGAACAACCAATGATGTTTCTTGACCCCAGACTGTGAAGTCTTCCCTCAGTTTGGATTGCCTAACAGCACCCTCAAACCACCCTCTATTCTAGCTAAAGATTTTGTTTTCTTTGTGTACCCAACTCAAGAGCTCATCTCCTTTGTTACGAAGAATTGTTTAGATTGCTAAAGGCTTAACTGGCCTGTGTGTTTGGGCTTTGTGTCTTCACCATAACTTTATCATCACACCTGTTTTTTTTTTTTGTTTTTTTTTGGTTTCCATGTTTGCATCCCTCTCCTAAGTTTTGAACTCTAAAAGGGCAAAATACCTCTTTTAATTACCTTTTGTCCCAAGTAATATTTTCAAGTTCTCAATAAGTATAAATCTTTGGGATTCAGGAATGAGAAGCTTTAATTCGTAGGAACTCTTCTGAGTTCCTAAAATCATAAACTGCTCTTAAAATTACTTCTAAGAGTTGAAATGTACTTTGCTCATTATCTTTAATATCAAAAATTTTGCTTGGTCTGTGAGAAATACTAAATTTAATTGTAATAATAAATACATATAGTCTCTGATGAATAATCACAGTGAAAAACACCACTGACTAGTTCCTGGTGGTATTTGAATTGTATAACATTCAGATCATCTAGCAGAGCTAATAGCACCAAATAGAATCACTTGTGAAAACTGCCCATGTAAGGAGTTATTTACCTTCCAAAACTTGTTACGTCTTCGAACACCACTCATAGGATTTATATATTATACATAAAAATTTAATATTTACTTTAGTTGTAAAGTTGATTCACTTTGGCAGTACACAAGGGCATGAACAATCAGTTTGACAGCAGCTGCACAGAAGAGTTAGTTTTCTCCTGTGTTCACCTTCTCTGATTTTTGGACATACTGACCTTTTCGGATTTTTGACATACTGACCTTTGACTTCATATGTCAGTGTTTCTTTTGCTTCCATGTGACCACTGTCAACCAATAACGTTTCTTTTGCTTCCACTGTGAACCAATAATGTCTCTTTGTTGTTGAACTTTAATTCCCACGAAAGAGTTATAACTCCTTTTCTGGTTTAGGTTTTCTCTATTTCTTAACTGATTTTTCTTGGGATTTGAAATTTGGAAAAACAAATTTTCCGAGATATGCTGGAAGTTAATTCTTGTATGGAAACGTTCATCTCCAGTGACCATCATATTAAACATTCAATAAAAACTTTTAAAATATTTTCTTAAGTAAATATCCCTTTGTTGCCATAAAACATCTAAAATAGCATCTGATATGTAGTGATTCTTTAATGACTGCATGTGTGATTATTTTGAATCAGAGTGTCACAATAAAGTAGGGCATCAGTATTTAGATTTAGTGATTGACATCAAAAGTGCCAGGTGACCCTATGTTATTTTAGTAGCTTGGAAGCGCATAACTTTTATTTGGCTAAAATGAGAAATATGAAAAAACACGTGTGATGAATACAACTAAACAAAAATTTCTTGTTATATGCTTTTTAAAATGGTTCTCTATACTTGTTCTTCTGGTGTTTGTACCTGTGGTCTTTATTTAAATGCCTGTGTGATTATTTATTTGCTTGATGTTTATTTTCTTTACTTTACTTTTTTCTTTACTTCTTTACTGAGCTACCTGCAGTCAGGGACTATTTTTTGTTCACAGATGTGGTCCCAGGAGATTTTAGTAACCCTCAATACATACACGTAACAGGCAGCTTAGTAACTATTTGTTATACATATAAGTGAATGGCAGTATCTATCTGAATGAAGCAGAAAGTATTGAAGAATGTGGCTTTATTTTACCTGTGATCTCTGAGGCATTCTGACCAATACAGTTTGTAAGTTACTACTGTATTTCCTGGCAGTACTGCACTGTTCATTATGTCATGTGATTTGCATAATATTTTTTGTATGTATGACTAGTAATGAAATATTGCCCCAATTGTAAACATTCACCCCTTGATCTGTCTGAGGTAATAATATCATACAAAAAGCATGCTACCTTTTCCAAATTACTAAATAATATTTTCCTCACATAACTTCAAGGACATCATAATGCAATATTCTGTGACCAAAATTCTCAAGATCAAAAGCAATTTTTTTTAGATTTTATTTCCTACTTGATTGGTGAGACTTGAATTGTGTAACAGAATGGTAGATATATTGGTACTTGTGTAAGTATTAATACTTATATCCTAGTTTTTTCATGGTAGTCAGGTGGAGGTTTGCAAGGTCAGAAAACTTAATTGAGAAGAGAGTAACTGCAGGGGGAATGAAGGCATGGACAAGAGGGTATTTTTGAGACAAAATACTACATTGTACTGCCTGAACATCTTCTTGTTAGGTCTTTTCTCAAATAGTCTTCGGTGTCTGTGTCATTGAAGATCAAGCCAACGTGGCAGTTTTTCTGTTTGAGTTTTATTTATTTTTTGTTAGTCTGTGTTTGCAGTACACGGTGTTTACATACCTGTGTGGAGCTGGTGTGGAACATAACGCATGTTAATTCCCTTTGTCATCCCAGTACCTTTCCTCCTCCTCCATCTCTTGATCCCTTCTCATTTGAGAAGGATCGATCTCCCTACTTGCTGTTGTCTTTTATTTTGCTCTTTATTTACACTTTGGGTTTCTCATGTAAGAGAAACCAGGAGATGTATTAGCTTGTGTGTCTGACTTATTTCATTTCACATTAGCGTTTCCAGGTTTTTTTTTTTTCCTCTGGTACCGGGAACTGAACTCACTACCTTGCACTTGCCAGGCAGGCACTTTGCAGCTGAGCTAAATCCCCAGCCCCCATTTCCAGGTTTTTGTACAAATGACTTTGGTTTATCTTTTTTATGGTGTAATAGGTTCCATTTCATATAAATACCACACTTTCTTTATCCATTCATCTGTTGATGGATATTAAGCCACTACCAAGGTTTAGCTGTTGTGAGTTGTACTCTATGAATGTGCATATATATAGTATGGAATATGATGTCTTTAACTCCTTTGGGAAGATACTTAGAAGAGGAATATCTGGGTCAAATGGAATTTCTAGTTTCAGATTTTTGAGGAATCCCCACACTGGTTTCCATAGTGGTTGTACTGGTTTACATTTGCACCAATAGTGTAGAAGGATTTCTTTTTCCTGACTGCTTCCCCAACATTTGTTATTGTTTAGTTTCTTGATGATGCGTATTCCTTCTGGGATAAGATGGTATCTCAGCATTGTTTTGATTTGCATTTCTCTAATGGCCAGTGATGTTGAACAGTTCTTCATGTATTTACTGGCCATTCATACTTCTTCTGTGAGGTGTCCATTTTGCTTTGCACTGTTTTGACAGGGTCTTTTATTTGGGGGAGTCTAATTTTTTGAGTTCTTTATATATTTTGGATATGAGTCTTCTGTCTGATGAATGGCCAGCAAAATTTTTTCCATTCTGTAGGTTGTTGTCTTACTCTATTGGTTGTTCCTTTTGGTATGCAGAAGCTTTTTAATTTGGTATGATCACATTTGTTGATTCTTGGAAGTATTTTCTGTGCAAGAGTGGTTGTTTAGAATATCCTGACCTATGCCTGTGACTTCAAGAGTTTTACCTGTTTTATCTTGCAACCGGTTGTGTTTCTGTTTTAACATTTAGTTTTGATCCATTTTGATTTTACTTTAGTACATGGTGAGAGATATGAGTCTAGTCTCAAATTTGACATGTGGACAGCCAATTTTCCCAGCACCATTTATTGAAGAGGCTATCTTTCCTTCAGTATATATTTTTGGCCCCTTGGTGAAATAGTTTTCTGTACTTCGAGGATTTTCAGGGTTTCAAGTGATCTGCATTTTATTTTTTAATTTTTTTATTTTTTTTGGTTTTTCTCCGGTACTGGGAACCGAACTCACGACCATGCGCTTGCCAGGCAGGCGCTTTGCCGGTGAGCTAAATCCCCAGCCCCTATGATCTGCATTTTAAAAAGTCAAACTTTAATTCAGCTTTACTGGGAACTAATTGTTGTAAATGGCAATATGGAGAGAGGCTATTTAGTCAGAATATGTGGTCATTATTATACCATGGGGAATTTAAAGTTATGCTCAGAGTGAGGTTATAGATGTCTTCTATTATTAAAGATTTTTATGGAAAAACAAACAAAAAGAAAATAAGGAGTATATTACTGAATTTTTGTACCCTTCATTTTCATTATAGTAATTCTTGGATTTTTATCAGATACTTTTGATTTCTTGTTGACAACTTGGAATGATGTTTATATTTGTGACTTACTTAGCATACATTGAACTAGCAGAGAAACAAATTTTCCCATATGTTTTTGTCAAAAGCAAATAAAGCTGTCAGTTTTAAAATTGAAATTAACATAGTCTTTATTGAAAAAGAACAATCATACAAATTTAATCTCCTCATACAGAATTAACTCTAGCTGTTGTATCATTTAACATAATTGGGGTATTTCTGCTTGGGGTTATAAAGTGTTCAGAACTAGTTTGTAGGGATGAAAAAGGAATACCAAAATAACTATCTCATATTTATAAAAATCTGAACTCATTGGTTGATATGTTTTGTGAATGGAAAACTTCGTTTAAATAATCGAGGAGTTGTTTTACTTTGCAGTTACATATACAGTAAAGGCTATGACAAATGGATGGAACCCTCATGTTACTAGGAGATTTAATATAAACAGTAGAGAAAAGAATTGATAAAAATAAATATAGTGACGATGCACAGTCAATTTTGAAAATAAAGTAATAATTTAAGATGCAACTAGAATAAGTATTTGCTTTTAAAAAAACTTTTATTAGCACATGTTTGCAGTATATAATGATTACATTCACTGTAGGAAATTGGAACCTGTACATATCATATTTGAATTTCCCTTTTTCTCCTCTTCCTCCACCCCCTTTTATTTTTCCAGCATCAGAATCATTTATTTATCTTATAAGACCTTATAAATCTAATTATCATATAGAGGTTAAAAACCAGAGTAATATGCCAAAGAATATATAAAACATGTAAGATAATGGTAGTAAGTCAAGTAGATTTTTAGATGCATTATCTATGCTGAATTACAATACCTCTTTTTCTCTCTGTTATTATTGGTCTTATTTTGTACTATATGTTTTTTCCACATAGGTGAAAGTAAGTGATATTTAATATTATATGTCTGAGTTACTTCACATTACATTATGTTCTCAAGGTGCTTCCATTTTCCTACAAATGACTCGGGTTTATTCTTCGCTATAGCAGAGTAGTTTTAAAGACTTGTTTTTCACTGTGGTGCTGTTAGGCAAGCTTAATTGTCAACTTGATTGGCTTGGAGGCTACCTAGGAGATTAGTAAAGCATACTTGTAGGTGTGTCTAGGTGGTCACAGAGGCATGATCTTGGTTGGGTATTATATCTAGTTGCTGGCCTCTTCTTCTCTGGTGCTGTTCCCCTGCTGTGCTTCCTAGTTGCCATGAACTAAACAGTTTTGCTGTGCCATGGCCTTCCTCCATGATGTTTCTGTATTAGGTCAGCGAGCTGACCATGGCCTGAAACTTCTGAAACTGTGAGCCAAATTAAACCTCTCCTCCATTAAGCTGTGGGAGTCAAGTATTTTTTCCAGCCGACTAATATCTGAGTTGAGAAGTGGTGGAAACTTTAAGAGGTGGGGCCTAGTAGGAGATCTTCTGATTATTGGGGTTGTGCCCTTGAAGGGATAGCAAAACTCCAGCCCATTTTTATTCCTATCTTTCATGTCTTCGTGGCCCCAAACTGAGTGGTTTTGCTTTGTCATGCTTTTTCCTGGGATATGCTGCCTTGTCACAGGCCCAAAAATGTTGGGGTTAATGAATCATGGACTTATATTACCAAAACTATGAGCCAAAATAGCCCTTTTTTTGGTTATAAGTTGATTATAAGTTACAGTGAAATAAACCTGTTTAGTTTTCTTTCTGAACTTATTCAAATAAAATCATACAGTATGTATTCTTTTGAATATGATTTCCTTCATTGGTTTAACTTCGTGTTTGTAGGACTCATTCATTTGTAGAGATAACAGTACTTTGCTATTTTGCTTTCTGAATATACTGCTAGTAGTTTATTCTTTCAATTTATGGACTGTTGGGCTATTGTGAATAGTGTTATACATGCTTGTGTGTGTCTTTTGGTAAACATAGGCAAGAGTTTCTGAATCGCTGGTCATAGAATATGCACATGCAAAAATTTGATAAATATTGCTTAATAACTTCCAGTGTTTATATCAATTTATATTTCTGCTAGTAGTGTGTGAGAATTCTAGTTCTTTCAAATCCTTGTCAACACATTGTATTATTTCTTTTATGATTTAGTTATTCTGTGGATAGGTAGTAGTATCCCACTATGATATTAATTTACATTTTCTTGATGACTAAAGTAGAGCAAGTATATATGTGTGTGTGTTACATGTATTCACTCACAGATACATGTCTAGTATTTAAATATTTTCTACAATGCCTATTCAAATGTTTGCCACTTTTTTATTGGATGGTGTGCCTTAAAATGTTTTTAGATGTGTTATGTGTAAAGAGTTCTTTATGTATTCTAAGTTTCCTCTTTTTGTCTCAGGCACACACACACAGGCACACACACACACACACACACACACACACATACCCCTTTTCTCTGTGACTTACCTTTTTTGTTCTCTTAATGATGTATATTGATGAACAACAGTTCTTTTTTTTAACTTCACCCTTCTGATCAACTATTTCACTCTTTATGGTTAGTGCATTTTGTATGTTAAGATCTTTTTGTTTATCTGAAATTTATGGATATATTCTGTTTTCTTCTGGAAGTTTTGATATAATCCTTCCTATTTAAATCTGTGAACCATCTAGAATTTATTTTTGTATGTGGCTCAAGGTAGGGGTTGATATTCATTTCAAGGATGTTGAATTTACTCAACATTGTTTAATAAAAGGTCATTCTTGCCTCATTGTACTTCCTTGTCATCCTAGTCCTAAATGAAAGGAATATATAGCTTGGGCTGTTTCTTGACTCTCTTCGGTTTCCATGGATCTGTTTATGTGTTCCTGTGTTAGTTGTTGATTTATAATAAATCTTGTTGTGTAGTTTAAGTAATTCAGCTTTGTTGGACCTTTCCATTTGAAAAGTCCAACTGTATGATTCCTTTAAAGCCTTGTCTCTTTGCATTAGTAATTTGGCATGGTAGGGAATATGTGGTCTGCTCTCTTCTCCTTTCCTTCCCTCTTTTCTGTGTCCCTGACTCCCCTGCCCCCTACATTGCAGGAAGGAGGGAGGGCAAAGGGAATAAAAGCTGCTTCTACGTGACTGCCCATTGCAAGGTTTCTGCCCTTTTTCTCCTTGTCCTAACTCCAAAGCAGATTTGTCCATAGCCTCCCACTGATAAGTGCTGTCACACCCAGCAGGTAGCCTCAGGCTGTTTTCTTCTCTCGCTTGTTTGCTTCCTGCTGCACTGATTGATGGCCAGCTCAGGACTCTATGTCTCCTCTACCCTTTGCTGCCCCATTTCAGGCTCCTCTTGGTCTGAGAAGGATCCTTGCACCATACAATTTGGAAACTGCACTTTCTGACTAGGAAGTGTTTATCCTTTCTGTGTAGTATTTGTCCCTCTTTCTTCGAAAGTTCTAGGATAGGTCAAACGAAGAGAATGTCCCAGCGTGTGTCCTGTTAGTCAGCTGTTCCTTTAGGTAAACAGTGCATCTTTTTTTGGGTCTTCCTTTCCCCGGGAAGAAAACCCAATGAGTGTCTTTTTACTCTGTTGAGAAAGAGAGCAGAGAACTTCTCTACAAAGATGATATTCCCTGAAATGTCATCACATCATGCTCACAATCATTGGCTCTGAAATCAAGCAGTGTGGTTTCAAATCTTGCCTCCAACACTAAGTAGCTGCATGATCTTCAAAGAGTAACTTTTCTGTTCTTCATTTCCTCATTTGAAAACTCAGGAGTTGTTGTAAAGATTAAGTAAGGCAACGGACAGGAGCACCTCACATACTTTCTAGCGTATAGTATGTTCCCATCCCATGGTTTGCTTATGTACTCTTGCTACCTTAGGTTTCAAGTATTTGGAAAACTCCAAGTGTCTCACATTTTGGGAGTATTATTATAATAAGCACCTGTATCACTGACTACTGCTGCTGTAGTAAATTCCCACAAACATCTGGGAGGATGAGGCAGTAGGATTACAAGTTCAGGCCTAGCCTGAACAATTTAATGACTTAGCAAGACTCTGCCTCAAAATAAAAAAAGTCTGGAGATGTAGCAAAATATAGAAGCCCTGAGTTCAATCCTCAGTACCACCAAAAAACTGGCTCACTAATGGCAGACTCTGTGGCCACTAATTATACACATCTGATGACTACCCATCATATATCATGTGTCTTGAAGACACGCCCAAGACCACATAAATACCCCCAACTCTAAACTATAGTATGTGTCACTTTCAAGCATTCATACTCCTGAGTTTGTACTTCGATTCTGCTTAATGAATTCACCTATGGTTCTCATTGACACATCCTAAGATGATTTTCTGTGATAAGAGTCAACAAACCTACTCCATGGAAGTGTTGTGGAGAGAGTTAGGTTTACATCTTCTCTTTGGGGGGATCTCCTTGGACCCCATCCAGTGACAGTATAATTCTATATACTAGATCTATTTTTTATTTTTGCTCAAAATTTAAGAAATCATGACTCAGTTAAATGGACATTTGTCATTTATAAAACCAATTTTTTCAGTTATTTTTAGAAGCCATTTTATAATTTTAGAGCGAATCTTTTCCCACCTTTCTCCCTAGGAATAATTATATAGAACTATCCTGTGTTATATGATCACCGCCGTCTGCATCAGCCTTGAAATGTGGCTAGTTCTAATTGCAGTATGGCACAAATGTAAAATAAATACTGATTTAAAAAGCAATATAAAAAGGAATGTAAATTACCCCAATATTTTTTATATTGTGTGTTGACACATTTTTGATATGCTAGGTTAAATAAACTGCATTAAGAATAATTTTATCTTTTAACTTTTTAATATGGTGACTAGAAAATTTATTTATTTATTTTTCATTATTTTAAAGAGTAAAAGAAGGATAACATAATAATGGGGGGGGCTTACCAAATTACGGACAAAGTGGTAGGAAATTATCAATGGTTGTTGTTTTACATATTGTTATCCACAAGATAGTTTCTCAGGAAAACAAATAGATAAATAATAGTGAGTTATAGACAAAAGTGGTAGGAGATTATCAATAGTTGTTATACTATACTTTGGTATCTTAAAAGTGGCTTCTAAAGAAAATAAATAGAGCTATACATGAGTGATCAGTTGAATAATCATTGACTATTCTCAATGGTTGTTGTAGGAAACACATAATAATAAACATACATCCATTTACGAACTAGCATAGGAACAATACAAACATTACAGAGTTATGGACAGGTTAGTAGGAAAATATCAATGGCTGCTGTAATACATAGTGGTATCTTCAAAGTGGTTTCTCAGGAAGACAGATACGCAAGAAAGATCTAACAAGTAGTTACAGCCAAGGGTTGTGAAAAATAGCATATTACCTCCTCACCAGTGACTCCTTTCACTGAGATGTGACAGCTGGAAGGAAGGCCAGGATTGAAAAGAAGGACCGAGAGACTTACACCTGTGTCTAGCAACAGGCTGTTTTCTTTTTCCTCTATAGTCGTGATTACCTGGGGCTCCTCCATGGAGATGACAGTCTGACCAGTGGGAGAAGGCAGAGTATGCCCCGGGCCCCCTCATTCCTGTTGGACTAACTGGTAGGATGTGTCTGAGCTCTGGGGCCTCCGCTTCAGAGGGCAGACCAATCTCCAGTGGTCTCCTTTGCATTCAGGGCATATCCCAGGGGCCTTCTTAGGGCAGTTCCTCTTGAGGTGGCCTGGCTTTTAACAGTGGTAGCAGATGAATGCAGTTGTCGTGTTCTTCTTGGGGCCCCCAGAATTAGACTTAGGGTCTGTTTCTGTTAGTGCTGCAGCAAAAGCAGCTGCTTTTTCTTGGTCTCTTTGTTTTCTCTCCTTGGCCTCCTTCTCATCATGGCTATACAATACTGAGGAGGCAATCCTTACTAACCTCTCAAGTGAGCCATCTGGGGTGAAAGCCATTTTTTGTAGCTTTTTCTCTCCAGCCTCCCATCTCATTGGGACCCCACAACCACTTAGTGTCCTCTCCCCAACCATCAGCACAGGCAGCAGGAATCTCAGTGCAGACCTCTCTGGAGCTCCATGCACTCCTCCACCACAGCCTGTACTGTCAGGGGCAGAAAGGCTTCCAGGGGGTCTCCCCAGGTATTGAGCAAGGTCCTCCTAGTTTCCAGCTTCTGAACAGCTCTCGTGACCCCAGTCAACTAGACCTCTGAGTCCTTGGGCGTAGTCTGTATTCTCATGTTCTCCCAGTCTTTGTTCAGCAGCTGCCCATCTGCTGACTCTGGACCTTTCTGGTTCTCAATGGCAGGGGCAAGAGAGACCTGCTGTGTGGCATGTGTTCCCAGGGGTTTCTCCATGTCAGGATGATTCACCCATGTCCACAGGCGGGCCTCTGCAGCCAGCGCGTGGCGGGCCAATTGTGTCATTGCTTTTCTGTGCTATGATAGTTCTTGACTGTGTGGTGGTGGCTGGTGTGAGGGATGGCACATACCACTGCGTGCCACCATGTGGCTTCCCAGGCACCAGGGGCCTGCCTACAGGGTGCCTGTGTGGCTAGGGGCCGGCCCTGAAAATTTAAATTTACATGTGGGGCTCATGTTGTATTTCTGTTGGACAGTGATGATACAGACTCATACAGACTCATTTGACCTTTTTAGCTCATGGTAATAAAATTGTATCATCATTATAGAGATGGGGACTTAATTTGTGGTATTCAGTAGTATGTGTCAAGGTCATCTAATCATGGAAGCAAATTACTGTAGTACAAATTGAAGAGAAGACAGACTTTGTTTTGTGTTGCTGAAATTAACTCGTCTGTCAGAAAGCCATTCGTATAGTGAGGGATTGACCCTGCCCGAGATGTTGGATGAACACTCTGTGTAAACCTCCATGTATCTTGCCCTGGAATCATCTCATGTGTCAGAGGAATCAGAGGATTCCACAGAAGCAGATGCTGGCTTCCATTGTTCCTGATGGATTTCTCCATAGACTGGTAGAGGGTTCAATGAGGATCAATTTATGGAGTAGCTGTGCCTTTAAGTTTCATTTGCTATACATGTGGCTATTAGCCCAAGAAATTCAGGCTCACATTTTATCTAAGAATCATTTTCTTTAATATGTGAAAGTTCAAGGAATAAAGGGAAGATATGGTCAAAGTATATTATATGCATGTATGAAAAAGTTATAAAAACCCATTATTCTGTACAATTAATATATTCTAATAAAAATTTTAAAAAGCTAAGGGAATAAAAATATTATGACTGGTGAATGTCCAGCTTATTTGAAAGTTTAGCAGAAAATTTATTTGGTTTATATTTGTTCTAAAACATACTAATCTGATTTGTTACATTAGTACTGATAGTATACATAGGAAATGAAATCTTTGGTGATTGAGGATCTCGTATTTTCTGTTAGCATCTATTTTGGGCAATAATTCTCACATACAGATTTTAAAATATTGACAAATAGGCATAGAAGATGGCATTTAAGTTCATATTAGCCTAAGACCAAGGATTTATAGATTGTCTCTATGAAAAGTTTAGTCAGGCTGAGCGTGTAGCTCAAGGGCAGAGTGCTTGCTTAGTATGCATAAGACTCCAGATTCTATCCCCAACAAAAAAAAGTAACGAGCATTTTTAACTTTTTAAAGACATCTCTTAATGGTACTTAGACACTCTGTTTTGTAGAACGACTCAAATTAACCAAGATTTTAGTCTTAGACCCTCTGTTTAACTTTGAAATTATGTTTGTGTAAAGGGAATAATATAGTACAAAAATTTAGATGAAAGCAGAACATTAGTTCTAAATCTGAGCTTTTAAATATCGTTTTCTTTTTTTTTAAATTAAGTTTTTGGTTGGAGGATTTGGGTCTGGTTTATTCAGTGTTTCCAGTGTGTGTGAATGTTCTGTGGATATGTAGATATGTGCCTACAGGCTCTGTCAATAGGTGTAGTTGAATGTGTGTGTGTGTGTGTGCGCGCACGTGTGTGTGCATGGGTGCGCTGTTTCTATTTTGAACTTCCTTGTTTAAAAAAACATGTATCCACATCCACTATGCTTGAGAGACAGTCATTGGAGATTTCTTCAGGCTGCTAATATAATTGGTTTTTTCTTGATAGTAGGATACTGAGGTGATATGGATAAATGAAATATATAGACCCTGAATCTTATTTTAGTTATAAATATCAGTATCATAACCCATTAAATATTTATAAGGTCTAAGAACATGCAGAAAATTTTAAAAATACATGAGTTAATTTACAGTATTTTCTCACTTCTTTCCATCCTTTGCCTGAGGTACTGAGAGTTCTAGGTAGCTTTAACTGAAACTTGCCTTCCCCCAAAGGTACCACTGCCCTTGCAGTTAGTTTTGTCTAATGGAGATACCTCATCATCCATGCATTTCCTTCACGGTAGAAACCCCAGTCATTCTCTTACTCTTAGCCTATGTATGTGAATACTGTCAGCTACAGGTTTATTTTAGACATATTTTTGTATTTGAATTTCCTCTCTCCTCTCTCTCCACACTATCTCCATGAGTTCAAATGCCTTTGTTTCTCCCTATTCTGTTAAAACTGTTAACTTGCCTCTCTCACTCTGTTCACCTTCCAGATGTTACAACTCTCATTTTATAACACTGACCAAATCATGCTGGAAATAGATTTAATATCTTTTTGGTAGAAATTCAGCTTTAAGTTGACTGTAGAGTAAAATCTAAGCTTCTTGGCATATTATGAGGCTTTTCATAATGTGGGGCAATCTGGTCTTTTCTTTCTTGGTATTTTTTCATTAAAGAAATACATGATAATTTCAACTATTCAAACATCAAGAGAGTGAATAGTTCCTTTTTATGTGTGTTTTTCCATGTTTATGTAGATATTTCTCATCTGTACAATGAGAATAATGAGAGTATCTGTCTTATAGTTGTATAGGTCTGTCTTATAATTGTATAAATGTGTTAATAAATATAAAGCACTCAGGATATTGAATCACAATATTTTGCTGTTTGACTTATGTTTTGGTTAACTGTCAAGGTCAGTGCAAATAGATTAAAGTTTTGTATTGTAGTAGTTATATAATATTCCATAGCGTTGATCGTTGTTAGCTATTTTTTCCTTTTGTGCAAGCATTTATGAACATTTTCTTTTATACTATTAAAATTTTATAGTAAACATTTTGGTTTGTATGGTCTTCATGTTAGTACTTTTATTTGATATGAATCATTTCCAAAAAGTGGAGTTGTTTGTAAGCTGAGGTCATAAATTTAAAACTTTTCTTCAGATCTAATATTGTTTCAGTGCTGTAAATTTTCCCTTAGGTATGTGTTAGCTCATCTGAAAAGTTTTGATATATTCTCTTTCTTTCAGTTCAAAATTTGCCGTTTTCCTTATTGATATCTTCTTTGATATATGGGTTAACCTTATTTCCAATATAGGGGTTTTCCAAATACTTTCTGTTGTTGATTTCTAATTTAACTCCACTAGAGTTAGAGAACATATTTTGTATGATGTGAATAATTATAGTGGACACTATAATTAAAAAACATTGGGACTTGTTTTATGTTCCAAAGTATTCTATGTTTGGAAAATTTCCTAACTTCACTTGCAAAGAATGTGTATTCTGCTCTTATTGGGTAGAGTATGCTGGAAATTTCAGTTAGATTAAATTGGTTGATAGTGTTATACAAGCCTTATATACCATTGCTGATTTTCTGTTTGCTTCTGTTATTAATTATTGAGAAAATGGGTGTTTAAATCCTTAAATATTGGTGGATAGGTATATTTCCCTTTGCAATTGTGTCAGTTTTTACTTTATGTATTTTCAAATTCATTTGTCATATGCAAAAATATTTAGGATTATTATTTCCTCTGACAAATTGTCCTGTTTATCGTTATGAAATGACCTTCTATAGTCTATGAATATTTTTGCTCTGAAATCTATATAAATAAAATCAGCTTTGTTTTTCTCTTTTTCTTTCCTCTCTCTGTCTCTCTGTGTCAGTGTATCTGTCTCTCTCATTCAGCTTTCTTTTGATTAGTGTTAGCATGCTTTTCCTGTCTTTTATATTTTGATAATGGGTACCAGTACTGTGTTCTAGTACTTCTTGTAGCTTTGTAGATATTGATTCATTTGATCCTTACAACAGCACTCTATGGTGGCACTGTTATTATCATCTCCATTTTGCTAATGAGGACTTTAATTTTGGATATCTTCATCCACAGCTATCCCCAGTGAAAAGTTTTGAACCCAGGTAGTCTAGCTTGAGAGCCATACTTTTACTTATATATATATAGTATTTTCATAGTCTTCTGGAAATCATTACTTTAGGTATGTAAGATACTTAAACTTCAGTGTGGACAAATCAGAAATTGTTTTCTCTCTATCCTTCATTGTCCTCTTTCCAGGAAATTTGCTTCTTTTTTTTCTATTTCATATCTTGTTTAATATCTTCCTTTTACTGCAGTCATCTAAGCCTGAATCATTTTAGATGGCTGCTTTCTCTTTCCCACCTGTCTCTCATTGATCGTGGTATCTTGTTACTTTTTCTTTTTATTCACTCTTCTCCATCAAACTGTTCTTATAACGAAGGAACTTCAATTATGATTTTGTGCTCTCAGTGCCTGTCCTAATATGTGACCTAAAATTTTTTTTTTGTACTGGGAATCGAACTCATGACCTCATGCTTGCCAGGCAGGTGCTTGGGCCACTGAGCTTTATCCCTGGCCCGTGACCTAAAATTAATGTACAATAAATATTTTGTGGATATGAGTTCATTTGTCATTGGATAATATTTTGGAAATTTTACTGTCATCCTGAACATGAGATGAAATCATTTTTTGTTGTGCTCAAGAAATGCACCTTTTAATGCTTTATTTTTCCAAAAGCTTAAAATAATTTCTTGAATTGGAATGTTTGAGGATAAAATGGACTCTTTTATAAAGTTACATGTTATCTCTGGAACATACTGTATAGTAAAACCAATAACTGTAAATTATGAAGATCTTCTTATGGGTTACAGTAGTCTAAATCTTCAGTTTTATTTTCAAGTATGAAATATTGGTTACATTTTCTTGGTTGCAGCAGAACAAAAATTAAAGTTTATATTTTTTCCATAATGCAAAAATGTGTTATAACTTACATAAATCATTGCCATCTCAGAAAGAGTGCATTGAAAGGGAGAAGGCAGGTTTCATAAATCTTTTTTCTTTGGGAGAAAATATAGTATCTGAGTGTTAGTATTTAAGTAATAAAAAAAGTACTAGGGATCGGAACATGGATGCATGGCAGTGGGCACAATCCACTAATATTTGAAGTTTGTTACATTTCCTATTAATTTTCCTGCATCAAGTACATGAGGTTGTTCTGAGGAGAAAGCATGAAAGATGGCAATCATTTTCTACATGACTAAAGTTAAATGCAACATGCTGCTGGCTGTGGGACTATCATCAGGCTTTTTGTTTTCCAAAGCACGATTCTGCTTAACTGTTAACTCTGCGATTGTGCTTCATTTGCAGCATCTGGAGAGGCCCCAATGTGAACTGCACAGACAGTTCGGGTTACACTGCTTTACACCACGCAGCCTTAAATGGACATAAGTAAGTGCCGCTTATTTGGACTGGAATCCTTGTGCATTTAGTTACATGTGATAACGTTAATTACATCTGATGACACCTTTCTCATGCTGCATGAGTCCCTTGGCCTTAAGCGAATTTGGAGAGGCAGCAGATGACAACAATGACAAGTCAAACTGGGTAGGAAAGTTGTTGAGGGTGATTGATTGTGTAAAAATAAATGCTCAGAAATAATCAAATACCACACAGAGGGGATGGAAGAAGTGACAGGACCATATTGGTCCTGTGTAGCTTTGGGGATAGAAAAGGATAAAACCACTTGACAACACCCTCCTACCTTCTGTGGCATATACCTATGAGTATAGGTATATGCCAGAATAAAATTCACTAAGAGTAAACTCTTAGTAGAGTCATGCTCTTATAAGCCTTCCTGAGATTTAGTTAAACTGTTTCATCTGTGTTATTCATGATCATCTTCCTGGTTTTAAATTTCCTAATGCTGAACTTGAACTTCTAGAATTATTTTTCAAATAATGTGATAGTATTCATTTTGAGGAGTGAAAGAGTGTGTAACCATAAACAATATTATATAATCAGTATTTTAGCTAGGTAACCTAACAGTTTAGTGTTTTGAGTTACTCAGATGTTCTGTCCTTTCTCACTAGAAGAAAAATGACCATCTTCAAATGTCTCTTCTGCCGCTATTTTTTTTTGTTGTTGTTCACACAAATGATTCAAGTTAGTTTTCCCAGATCTGGATTATTTCATTTTACTTTTGTGTTTTGGATGTGGTAATTACTACTTTAAAAATGCCAATTCTTTTTAATTTCCCACCTAATTTTTATTTTATTCTGTGATCTGATACACAAAGAACTTATACTTGGTTTTAAGCTTCATGGCCATAAAGCTTTAGCTGCAAGGAACTTACTGTCTTTTGTCGTTTATCACCATGACATTTTTGTCTTAATTGTGCACTCAGCATAGTACCATATTTTTTAGTTTTAATAGGGAAGATAAACTCTTATCAAATCTAATGGGCAGAATCTCTTGGACCTGACCATTTGAGCTATCCTACTTTTATTGTGCTTTCACAGATTGGTGCTGTAAGCACATCTTAAAATGATATTGTTCCACTGTGGATTAGCACTTATATCCCTCCTTGATTTTCTGTGAAGTATTTACTAAATATAACTGATTTATACAGGAAAGCCTATGAAGTTCTAACTATTAGTATGTTATTTTTCTTAGCTCATTGCATAATTTTTTGTTCTTTTTTCTTTACAATTTTTAAAGTGAGGATAATCTAAGGGGATTGAACAGCAGTCATTAGGGTTATCATAGGCAGGACTTGACTAGATATCTTTTAAAGTCCTTTTTATTGTAGATATTTTGTGAGATTTAGAATTGCTGCATTTATCAGATCTCATTTATTTTTTATTTTTAACATTTTCTAGTAAGATTTTACTCAGTGTCATTCTGTAGGCTTTGGAAAAGGAAGAAAATTCTAATCCTGGTTCCCCATCTAGTATCAAGCTAGTTTTGTGTCTTTAGGCCATTTTCTTAACATCTCTAGGCCTCAGTTCCTTGACTACACTGTCTGAGTAGTCTCTATTCCTCCTTCCAGTGATAATGTTTTATGCGTTTTCTGTGTTTTGTATTAATTATTGCTCAAGTATGAATTATGACGCCTCAAATAAGGAATTTGGATTTTAATATATAGCATATATATATATATATATTTTTTTGGTTTAAATTATCTATAGACTTTTACAACTAGATGGAAATAGTTTACTTTTTATCCAATCCCACTCACCTCCCTCATTTTGTATGTGGGGAAACAAAGCCATGCTGGATAAGAATGTAGTGGCCACTTATATAATTAAGGTAGGATTATACCTATAACCTAAGTATTTTAGTTACAAATTTGTGCTTTTATGAGTAGTCTACATTATCTTTCTTTTGTGCTTAAACTCTTCCTGGCTTTTTTCTGTCATGTCATATACGTCTGGGATATGTCTGATGTCATCACATGGTATGTTCTTGTGGAATGCTAGTTTAGTGTTGGCTTAAGTAAAGGCAATATTTGAAGGAGAAAATAATGTCATCAGAACCAGAAAAAGGTTGCCATCAGAACTAGAATCAGAAAAAGGTGGTACTTCTTTTCTTTGCCTTTGCTATTCTCACTCAGCGTAGGTAATTAACAATTGATTGTGTTGCATTTTTCCCAAGTAGCCTTAACATGTAGCATGGAAACATACCACTTCCATATTTATTGTTGTTCTATGTATCCCTCTGCTCTAGATTCTTTCCCTGGACAGTATAATTTATAGACTAAGATTTATGGAATCAGAATTGGAAGGAATGTTACCATGCCCTACCATTCATTTTTAGTTTGAATACAGGTCTTTATCCCCAGTATACAATCTAAGTCCATCACATTGCCAATTAAACCTGCTTCTTCCCATATTCTTGCACATATTATTGAGTTTGTTCATCAATAGTAACTAATCCACAAATGGAACAGAATTTTGTACGTCAAACGCTTTATTTCATATTGAACAACTTGATTTCAGTTAGCTAGATATGGACACAATAGAAAATGTACCCTATTGGAGATTTCCTAGGTCATTTGTAATTACAGATTAGAAAGTTACTATCTGCATGTAATAGAAGAAAGCCCAAATTATTTCAAGATAGGGTGAAGACCTATCAGTTTTTTCTTCTGTAGCAAGTTTTATGTGTTTCTGCTATAAATCCAAATCACTGAATTCTTTTCTGAATAGCAATTGACCTGCCTGCCTGCTTTCCCCCTTCCTTCCTTCCTTCCTTCCTTCCTTCCTTCCCTCCCTTCACCTCCTACCTCTTACCCTTTCCTGCTTCCCTCCATTCCTTTCTCTCCATTTATTTATTTATTATTTGTTTATTTTTTGCACTGGGAATCAGACTCAGGACCATGTGCTTCCTAGGCAGGTGCTTGTGCTGCTGAGCTATATTCCTAGTCCTCCATTTCCTTCTTAAATTTTCTTTTTTCCATTCTTCTTTTTGTCCTCCTACCCTATTCCTTTTTTTCCAGTACTTGGTATAGAACCCAGGGCATTGTGCATGCTAGACAAACTACCACTAAGCTACACCCTCAGTCCTTTTTTAAAAAAAAACTGTATCTTACCTTTCACAAACCTTGATATTTCTATTTTATTCTACTTCTCTACCTAGAGAATTGCTTATTTTCTTAAGTCTTATTGTATTAAACTATTCAGTGCATTGTGACTCTTGAATGCTGTTTTGAAAAATATCAATAAATTGTTATTGTATCTTTGAAATATGTATATTTTAATATATGTAGGATTTAAAGTATTTTGTAATCTTACTTTGAACTATTTTCAGTGTATAATGCTTTTTATAACCCACTATCTGTAATGCAAATTGTGTATTACACTGGGTCTAGAATCCGGATACTAAGCTATTTGTAATTTTGATTGTGCTGTGTGTGTGTGTGTGTGTGTGTGTGTGTGTCTGTATCTCTGTCTCTGTCTCTATCTCTGTTTCTGTCTCTTTCTCCTAATGAAAGAAGAGTACCTCTTCACAAAATTCCAAAATCTGCCTGGGCACCATGGAGCACACTTTTAATCCCAGCTACTCAGGAAGCTGAGGAAGGGGGTTTGCAAATTCACTGCCAGCCTGGGCAATGGTAGGATGTCCTTGAGTCTGATCCCTAGTACCATAAAAGAGAAAGAGAGAGAGAGAGACAGAGACACAGAGACACAGAGAGACACACAGAGAAAAATATATAATCTGGCATATTAAATTGCTATTTGAATAACTAACAACATTTTTTGTCTGATTAGTTCTTTCTTGGACAAGGATATTAGCTAGTTAAAATTTACTTTCATTTACTCTATAATCTAGAAATATATATGAGAGGGAATTCAATATGTAAAGAAGTTTCAATCAGAAAATGAAATGTATTTGTGATCATGTTGTGCACATCTGCAAATTTATTTATTCCCCTTGAACAAGAGAAGTAAAAAGGTTTAAGAAAATCAACTCAAAAAAGCAATATTGAATTTGGTAGTTTCATTAGTTTGTTAATTCTGCAACCATATGAAGATGAAAAGTAAACATTTTTTGTCTGTGATTTAATTACCGAAAGTCTTGCTGTTGAGGCAGACTTCTGAATGCTGATATTTCCAACTTAATTTTACTCAGAACATATACTGCACTTCTTTGGAGATATTTCATATTATTCAGAAATACATTTACATCTCTCAAAAATGAATTAAAATTAAGTATTGTGGCAAAAATCAAAGCTTTCAGAACTTCTATTTTTTCCCTGCACTTATATGTGTTAGTTTCAAGCTGCATATAATTGAAATAATTTAAATTGGATCATTAATAAATTTAATTTGATATTTTATTTTGCTCTTGAGACATGAAATTATTTTCCTATGATCTCCATGAACTATATTTACTTCAGGGGGCTGGGGATTTAGCTCAACGGCAAAGCGCCTACCTGGCAAGCGCAAGGTCATGAGTTCGTTCCCGGTACCGGAGAAAAACCAAAACCAAATATATATATTTACTTCAGAATTTTATATCTTTTTTTATATAATGTGTGCTGGGGATTAAAACCAGGATATCCCACATACTGAGCATACAATTTACTGCTGAATTATGCCCCGATCCTAGAGCATTTTAAAATTTTCAAATGCTGGATACCAGAAATATTTCTAGTTTATGTTTAAGATATAGGGAGTATTTTGCTACTTGCTATTCTACATACATTAACTAGCAATATAATTTAATATTTCATGCCAGGTAACCAAGCATTGTCAGTATGTTCATTCACTTGGTGATACCTCTGTAGAAGACTAAAGGTTCGACCTAAATAAACATAAAAAGTAATAATATGGAGTTGATATTTTAGTGTTGACTACTCTTCTGATTTAGGTATTTAAATAGGTAAAGTCCTATTTAGTTCATTTAACATGGATGTATCATAAGAAAGATTAATGACAGTATGTTGGTTAATAATTTATTATATTTATGATACACTGATAGGTACCTGTTTGATTAGACATGTAACTTTATATTTCAAAAATATATTTTCATACTGAATACCTGATCTCAGTTCATTAGCTAATATCTCTGCAAAAGAGGTAAAGCTCCACATAAATAAAAATTTAAAAGTTTAAATTTAAAAACAAGCACATCTAATAAGATAAATTATTTTAATAAAGATTTAAATAAAATTAATAATATTTAGTTAGGATCTTAGTCCTTACCAAAGACAATTTCACAAATATCCAGATTATTATGTTACGATTTAGATATTAGATGGTAATTATACTACATAACACAAATGATTGGTAGGTCATTTCTAAAAATAGACTTTTCCCCCCACTGTATCATAAATCTTCTTGATGAAAAAGAATGAATACCTATCATACATATTATTAGAAAATGTCAGTAAAATTTGAGCGAAAGAACAAATGGAATTCTGAATGGTTTGAGAGTAAAAGGAAATGGAATTGATAATAGTCAGCCTTTCCTTATTACCTTTTGAAAGGTATATTTGTCTATTTTAGTATTACTCTAATGAAATACCTGAGGCCTGGTAATTTTCTAGTGAAAAGTCACACTTGGCTTACCGTTCTGGCCCAAGGTGTATGACCTACATCTGCTGATTATCTTGCTGGCAGAGCCCCAAGGTGGTACAAGATATCACACGGCCAGAAACAGGGAGCAGGCATATGCACCTGTGCATCTCTTCTGATCTCTTTCCCTTTTGTCATATAAAGCCACCAGACTTAATCATACAGGCTCTACCCTGATGATTTTATCTAATCTAATAACTTCCCAAAGGCTCCATCTCTAACCATCAGAGTCTGATTAGGTTTCCACCTTCTTAATACTTTACAGTGGTGGTTAAATTTCAACACACAACCGTTGGAGGATACAAACTATATCCGAACCATAGCAGAAGTAAATACTTTCTAGGAGAAAAAGGGTTGGATTTTTTAACTTGCTCACACATTAGGAAATGAGATAAAAATCTGCCCCACAATTATCTTTAATTTGAAGAAATCTATTCTGTACTAAAATAAATCTTCCTTTTAAGATTCAAGTAGTTTGACCAACTTCCTGAGGCTCTTACTTTACCTTTTAAGTGCTGAAATGTTTCTGTTAAGTTATTGAAATTGTTTAGTATTGGCAACAGCTTGCCTTGAGAATAGTTTTTTTGATTGTATATAACTTTACAATCATGTCTTTCTCATTTGATTTACCCCATAACCCTTTGAAACGGTAAGAAGCTGTAATCTCTGAATTCTGTATTAGCAATATCTGAAAGAGAGATACAGGTTATTTGATTTGCTCAAGGTAACCAAGTTAGTAAATAGAATTGAGATGGGGCTTCAAGCTAAATCAAGTTCTTCACAGCTCTTTGTTGTTCAGAGCTATTGATTAAATCCTCAGTGTAGTTATTTACTTACCTCAGAGTGGAAGCCCTATGTAAAAACCTTTATATGGCAGATACTAAGAGAACCCTGTGAACTGGATAATATTAAGTTTCCTTCTGATTTTAAGATTCTCTTTTTCCAAGGTGATTTTCTCTATGCATTTTCATCTAAAGGATTTTATTTTTTCTTGGACCAGTACTATTATTTGTGTAGTGTTTTATTATTTATCAAGTGATTTAATACTCTATCAGTCCTGAGTAGGAGGCATTGTTATTACAGTATCTTCTACACAAAAGAAAAAAATGGGACTAAATAATTTCTCCAGGGTCACAGTGTTAGGTAGTTTGCCTAGGTGGAGCTCAAATCTAAATCTTCAAATTCAGAACTTATAAAGTAATGCTGGTTTTTAAAAATATTAAGATAAAATTTGTTTTTTAATTTCTCAGAAATCTTATAATTAGGAAATTTGCGACTCCGTGGAACTTTCTAAGTGTTTACAGACACATTTTCTGTTCTTTCATCATGATTTCATACATGTAGAACCAAGTCCAGTGTTTAGGCCACGTTTTGGGCAGTCTCTTTTACTATTTACTATCATTTTATATTGTTATCATACCTAATTTTCATGTGAGCTGTCAGAGTTCTAACCCTGCTCTATTCAAACTTCTTCCAACTTTTCTCATTTGTTATTTACAGGGTCTGATTTTATGAAAAATTTAACTTTAGATCTTCCTTTTCCATTCATTTTCCACATTGGTAATTCATTATATAAGAAATAACCTTAGTATATAATGTGTATGTATCCGTTTAAGATTTTGTGTAGTGAATTATTAAAATTAACTTCTTAAAATGTATCTAAATGAAAACAGTTTTGGATATGAAATTACTGTTTTTGATTGTTTTATACAAAATTCAGTATACTATACCTTAATAATTATTAATTAATTCTTCATGAGATTGCTTATTTTATTTCAAGATCTTTACTTTGAAAACCTGTTGGGAATTGAATACAGAATCCTATAGATAGAGAATATAGAGTATGTGTTGAAATTGCATTAATTGTGGGACTTGTCTCTTAAATGCATTTCCTTCCAGAACTCATTTCTTGCTTGAAAGAGAAAGGGGAACACATGATTACGGATAATACACAGAGTGTTGTGTACCATGGCTGAAAAGTTACTAAACCTTTTTTTAACCCTGTAGTAATACATCTGGCTTTTTCAGGGCTCGTTCTCTACTTGGCTAATTTTCTCTTTTATGTGCATCTTAAGTAACTTATTCCAGTTCTCTATAGGAATGATATGTAAATTCCCTACATGTTCCTTGGTATTATACCTTTTTTTTTTTTTTTTTTTTTGTAAACAGGGAGTACCCTTATAATTTCTACTTTTCTTTCAGGCTAAATTTCAGATATAGGCTGCCTGGAAATACTTCTTTTTTTAAAAAATGGAAGAAGGTGTCCTTTTGACTTTAATGAAATAAGATATGCTGTGCATACATAAATTCTATTATGTAGTTCCATTGGGGCTGGAGATATAGCTCAGTATAGAAAAGCTGCCTGGTGCAAAGCTCTGGGTTCCATCCCCATCACTGGAAAAAATAAGTAATTTTATTGGTTAGATGTGTGTGTGTGTGTTTACACATAAAGTGTGGTGGTGTTTGTTTTTTACGTAAGTAAAATAGCATGTCAAATAGGCAAACTCTTGAAACCAATTTTATGATTTAATACTTTGAATGATTACTTTATATTACTAGCCATCACCTAGTAGTATACTTTCATAATGATATGTCCAATGAAATCAATGTTGTTCAGCATATTTTCTTTTCTCTTGTGTTCTTTTATTTTCTTTCTTTTTAGGGATATAGTTCTCAAACTACTTCAGTATGAGGCATCAACAAATGTAGCAGATAACAAAGGTTATTTTCCTATTCATCTGGCTGCCTGGAAAGGAGATGTGGAAATTGTGAAGATTCTTATTCATCAGGGACCATCACATTCCAGAGTCAATGAACAGGTGCACTTGTCAAATATTTGTTGGTGCTGTAATTTACTGTAGAGTTTTGCAAAGGCAAAGCCATATTGAAAATTGATTATTTTTATCTTTACTCTGCCAAAAACCTTTCTACTGCTGACTTTCCTAAAGGAGAAATATGAAAATTTCTTTGGTGTATAGATATGTTCCACAGTACTAAGTTGGGCACTTATGAAGATCCTTTGATAATGAGAAAATCCCACATAAAGGAAGTAGTTGTAATATTTTTGCCTGTCTTATATAATCATCCATTTTATAGCTGTTGAATATTTAAAGATAGAACAGCATTCACATTTGTAATGAGAATTAGAGTGTTCCTTAATAAAATTTTAAATGCTAAAACAATGATGATAGCGATCATTTGCATAATGCTTTTCCATTTTCGTAGCACTTTCACAATTAAGTACACTTTTTGCAACTCAAAATGCAAAATGCAGCATGTACAGTTGCTAGTCACATATTAAATTAAAAATTTCCTGTACACACACACACACACACACAAAGTTGAGCAAAATGCCACATGGCAGTATGAAACTGACAAATAAAATATTTGCAAGAATATAAAGTATGTTATACATAAGGGACATATTTAAAGAGGAATACCATTCTTAGTATTAAAACAGATAAGGCTACAGATTCCAGAAAGTACAGTGTGGTCTCTCAGTGCAGTATGATGACAGCATCTTGAGCTCTGCATGCCCCCTACTGTTCCTGTTTTGTAAAACTGTATTTGAAAACCAGCATGCAGTCCAACAATTGAATTACAACCATGGCATTAAGCTGTAGGTTGGCAGCTATCCAATATCAATGAAAGTAGGTTACTCTAGGGCAGGCACATCTGATAAAGTATAATTAGCATATTGTTCAAAGTGATGTGGACTCTGCAGATCTTTGACTGAAATACAGACTAAAGAATAAAAAGTAACATTAGTTACACAGCAAAAAGAAAAAATTTTCAATCAAATGCAACACTGAAAGGACTAATTAGGAACAACATTTTATAACAATGAAACTTTGTAAGTTTATAAAAATGCAGATTTTAAAAATGAGAATATAGTCTATCTTTAAAAATATGACACAGTTATCTTTGTCATCATATCATCCTAAAAGAAAATTTAAGAGAATGCTCTTCTCTTGCTGAGAAAACTGAAAGTTAGATCATTTGTGGGATGAGCCATCTGGTGGTTATTCTTAAAATTGTCTGAATGATGTAAAGCAAACCTGATATAAAAATGGGAAAACAATCCAAGGTTAAATAAGAGGGTGTTAGTTTTTTACAAATGAAATTTTCAAAAAAATGACACGAAAACAAGCAAAAAAAATGTGTACTATCCATTCATATTTGAAAGTTGAAAATTTTCAATGACAACTGTATGAGTATGTTTTTAAGAAGCACACTTGATTCTGGTTGTATGGAACAGATCAATTTAGTTATAAAAACTTACTTTTAAACAGATTTTGTAAAAATCAGTAAAAAAAGTTCTTTTTTTACTTTGATTCCTTTGGCAACAAGTTGAAAATTTCTAGAGATTCTTAATATCAGTTTCAATATTTTTGTTTCTCTGTTATATATAGTCCCCCTACAGTGCTGATAGTTTTCCCACTCCATGTTATTTCCCCTAAAAGTTTCTAATGTGAAAATTGTATATTTATAAGTAGTTGTGCTTTTATGTAGCTTTATTTCTTTTTTCCCCTTCTGAATGGTACAAGAATGTCCTAGTTACTTATAAACCTTTATGTATTTAAGCAATAGAGGAAAAGAATAAATGTGGTAATTGACATTTATTGAGACAAAAGAGAAGCCAAGCATTGTTCTAAGTACTTCACCTGCAAAAATGTTATTTAATTAAGTCTCACAATAATTCTCTGAAGTCCTGTTATTACTCAACATTTTTATAGATGGGAAATCAGGCTCAGTAAAGCCACATAATTTACCTGAGGGCACATGTTACTGAGTGACTAAAACTGAGATTTGAACTCAGGACTATCTGGCTGCAGGATCTTTACAATAGTACATTGGTATTGTGGTCTTACATCCTATCACTGGTGGAGTGTTGACTGTATGCCAGGCCTTGTCCAAAGCACATTATCTACATTATCTTACTAGACCCCAATGGGAGACCAATGATTTAGTTATTAATGATCATACCTACTTTATATTTGGGGGTAAAGTAACTTACCCTTATCATAGCTAGTAATAAACATAGCATTTGAGTAGTTTCTTTTTGATTCAAAGTCCAGTCTGTTAACCAGCAGTATACTATGTTATGATGTTGAAATTATGCATCACAATCAGGACTTCATTCTGATTTCTGAAAACTAACTTTGATTTCTAAGATGTAGTTCCCCTTACTCAGGGAGGATATGCTGCGAGAGCCCTAGTGGATGCCTGAAACCTCAGTAGTACCAAACCCTGTGTGTTCTGTTTTCTCCTATATACCCTGCCCTGTTGCCACGTAGCAGCAGAGTTCATCTTTCCTTCTGTGTGTGTGTCTCGGTGTCTCCTTTGCATCAGTGTTCTTGTGCTTTGGGCCATTTAGGGTTATTTGAACACAAGCTGTGGGATACCTCCTCAGTTCATCTGTCACTAAGGTGGCAACTCTGTGATACCAGGTAGCAAACACAGTGTGGATACACACTGGACAAAGGTGTGATTCCTGGGATGAAGTGGGATGGCATAAGATTTCACTGGGCTGGGCCAGGGATGTAGCTCAGTGGCACAGTGCCTGCCTGGCAGGCATGAGGTTGTGAGTCTGATTCCTGGTACAAAAAAAAAAAAAGATTTCATTATGCCACTCAGAACAGTGCAGTGCACAATTCAAAACTTATGACTTGTTTATTTCTGGAATTTCCACTCCCCCAGCACAATGAAATCTTGCACCATCCCACTTCATCCCACGAGGACAGGAATCACACCTTTGTCCTGTGTGTCCACACCTTTGTCCTGTGTATCCACACTGTATTTGCTACCTGGTGTCATGGAGTTGCCACCTTAGTGACAGATGAACTGTAGAGGTATCCCAGAGCTTGTGTTCAAATAACTCTTAATATTTTGAGGCTTGGTTGACGGTAATTAACTGAAACTGCAGATACAGAAATCATAGATAAAGAAGGGTTACTGTGTAGCTTTCCTTAAAAATAATTCTAAGTTTTAAATTTAAAGTTTATATAACATTCCTAGATTTGTCTTTGATATATAAACCACACTATAAGTTCTGTAGAGAGGGTCATGAGAGTCACTGTTGCTAGTAAGTGACATGCTTGCACTTCAGCCTAGATCCTGCTGTATCCTAATTCTATTCTATTTTAATTCTACTGTCATAGAATTAGTAATGAGTTTAGAGTGACATGGTTTGAAAAACAAACTAGGACTCTTTCCTGATTATGGCTTTTATAATAGTCACATCCTTCATGTCTTTTGTCAACTGATTTTTTATTTTCTTTCCTCTGATTTTGTGTACATTCTCTCTATATTCATCTTTTGTCTTCTTTTACTTTCCCTTTCTCCCATTTTTGCCCTTTATTTTAACATTGAATCAAAACTCAGAGGATACATGAGCTTTGCTATTTACTGAAACTTGAACGCAAGTTGTGTTAGATATTTTACTTTGAAGCAAGGTCTTTTGGTAAATAGCTTTTGTTATCTAGCTTTTGTTATCCAGTTTTGTCATGCTATCTAGGAGTGCCCTAATTTTTCAGAGACTACCCATTTGGTAAAAATGAAGGAATTCAAAATATTTTAGGTCTGTGTAGACCTACTACTAGTACTTATTATTATTATTATTATTATTATTATTATTCTTTGAGACAGGGTCTCACTATGTAATTCAGGCTGCCTTCAATTTGATGTGTAACCCAGATTCTCCTCAAACTCACAGCAATCCTCCTGCCTTAGCCTCCCAAGTGCTGGGATTGTAGGCGTGCGCCACCATGTCTGGCTGACCAGCTAATAATCATTAATGAGTGCTGCAACATAGTCTGTGTATTTCAGATTAGATGTTTTGTTTTTTAGACCACTATTGAATGTGGACACAAGTATACAGTTATGGCTTTGTAACAATACCCCACTTTGGTCTCCAGTGATGTGAATCCAAGTATATGTTGGTTATGGATATAAGTCTGTGAGCATTTTCTCCTTAGTAGGTCTTGAACAGTCAGAATAATTTCTCTTGAGATTAAGTTGTGCTAATTGGTATTATTAAAAAATACTCTCAATTTTGCTCTCATATTTTCTTAGGTTAAGGGCTTTGGAAAGCAGAGAGATTTCTGAGGAATCATTATTTCATAGTTGACCTTTCTCTTTACCCAAAGAGGTGCTGTAGCTTGGAAAATGAGGTTCAGTCTCTTTCAGACCAAGAAGAAATTGGGTTGCTCAGGAAGCATATTTCTGTGTCAGATTTTCATGCTCTAAAATAATAAGCTTGCTTTTTTTAAAAATCAGGCTTGTAAAACTTCGTCACGTTTTAAAAATCAGAGCCTCTAAACCTGTACACAGTCAGTATCTTTGTGGAAGTAGGTTATAGTAAACATTCAAACCAAGTGCAATAATGATTCCCCACAAATGATGGAAGAAATAGTATCTTCAGCAGGATTCCAGTCTACCAGATCTTGGTTTTTCATTAAGTGTCTTTAAGAAGTAGGTTTTTCTTCCAGATTTGACCTTCAAATGCTGTGCTTTAGTTCATATCAGAAACAAAAGTAGGAAGAAGGCTTTTCTAGTGTGTTTTTATTCCTCCTCTGCCTCTCTATAAGTGTTTTGATCTCCACTCCTTCTATCATCCGGAGCAAGCTTGAGTTACTTTGTGGGACATTAAGATTTGTTTTGAGTTTGAACCTTCCTGTTGTTTTGTTTTGGTAGAAAGAGCTATCTAAGCAGATATCTCCTATGAACCCATTTGGTGTGTTTTGGGCACAGTCCTTAGAAATAGTGCTTTCAGATCACTTGTGTCTGGTATTTCTTCTTTTATTTTTATTTTAAAAAATAAAAGAAGGAAAACATATTAACAGACAGACATCCATTTACAAAATAGCGTAAGAACAATGCAAATGAAACAGAGTTACAGACAAAGTTGTAGGAAATTAACCATGGTTGTTATATTAGTTATTGATATCTTCTAAGTGGTTTCTCAGGAAAACAAATAGAGACATACAAGATTGATCAAACAAGTAATCATTAACTGTTCCTTTCTGTAGGGCAATAGAAGACAGTAGTACAACTATGTTAGCTATCCTGTATATACATACTTACATGATTTCCCCTTCTTTTGCTTCTCTTTTCCCACATCCCAGTTGTCCTTTACTTTTGAGCATTTTCCTTTCATTTCACAATATTTCTTCTTTTAGAACAAAGCAAAACACGGTAGTGTGACATAGTGGAAAGAGCCTGGGTCTGGGATTTTGAGACATAGGTGCTGATTTTGGCATGTGTGTACTGTTTTGACTCTTGGTTTCATTATCCAGGAAATAGAGGTATAATAGCAATCTTGCGGAATTGTTGTAATAGTTAAATGAGACAAAATATGCAAAGTTTCTAGACACTAGCAAATGAAATTAGGTAATTGGTACTGTGGAAGGTGGAACGTGTGGTGGTTAAGAGTTTGAGTATAGTCCACTGGTTCAAATCCCGGTCCTACTACTAAAGGGCTGTATAATCTAAGATCCATCATTCAATTACTCAGTGTCTTAGTTTTCTCTTAGTGTAAAATGGGAATAATGGTAATTGTAATGTCTCTCATAATCAGGATTAAATGAGTTTAACACATGCAAAATGCAACTGTGTTTAGTACCTAGTATTAGCTCTGATCTTGGTGGCTGCTTTCTCTCCTGAATCTGCCTTTATGCGCATTCCATTTTTATTGCTAAGATGTTTTATTTACATTTCTCTTGACTGACCCTTCTACCTCCTGCTACAAACCCCATCCTACCCATGTCACCTGCCCATATGGTCTGCACGGTCAATCTGCTTTGTGAATGGGTACAAGTTTTTTTAATCTTGCTTAAAGTTCTAGGAAAAACCCATTGATTTTTCAACAGAAACATTTACAACCTGCACATCTAGCACTATAATACTCCTTATTGTCTGTGGTGAGTCAAAGTCTACTTCTCAATTCATAATTATGTTTTAGAAAAGAGAATATTATATTTTGGGGTCAGAATATCTCTGTTCTCTTTGCAAGAGAAGCAATTATTTATATTTATGGGAAATATAATGAAAAATAATTTGAGAAACCTTTGTATAAATCTTACATTACCAAGAATTTGCCATCTGAACTGTCTTTTGGAATGCCAGACTATGAAAAGTGTGTTAGAACTGTTATTAATCTCCCTCACTGGCACATGTCACAGAGGCATGATGCTCCAGAGAGCACTGGCCGTCTGGGCTCAGTGGGCCACTTACTGTTCTGTCTAAATCATTTGTCATTCTTAGAAGTTGGAATATATGATGCAAAAATTTGCTTTTTTATATTACAGTGATAAGTACAAAATATGACTTTTTGTTTGTTTTAGAAATTGAAACCAGTGCCCTGTGCATATTAGACAAATGCTGTACCACTGAGTTGTATCCCTAGCTTAAAACATGGTATTTTTGATATAGCGAGTGATGGATGCTTTTATCAAATACAGAATTTGACTAGACATATTTAGATTAATCTTAAATTTGTTTTTTTAGAACACTGCAGGTTTTAAATTACTGTGTTTAGATTTTGATAATTAATTGAATTGCCTTTATATCTTTGCCTTAAACAGAACAATGAAAACGAAACTGCCCTACACTGCGCAGCTCAGTATGGACACTCAGAAGTAGTTGCTGTTCTCCTAGAAGAGCTCACCGACCCTACAATTAGGAACAGTAAGCTCGAAACACCCCTGGACCTGGCAGCACTCTACGGACGGCTTAGAGTAGTGAAAATGATCATCAGTGCGCACCCTAACTTAATGAGCTGCAATACTCGCAAACACACTCCGCTTCACCTTGCCGCCCGCAATGGTCACAAAGCAGTTGTACAGGTGCTGTTGGAGGCAGGAATGGATGTGAGCTGTCAAGTGAGTCTTCTTTAGTTGTGCTTTAAAGGCAATGCTGCTGCATTACACGCTTTTAGGAAATCTGAAGAGATACAAAGCATAATCTCTAGCTTCATGCTAATTGGAGGGCTGTCCACATGAGAAATTATTTGTACATGGCAATTGTGTGTGGTATTGTTAGTCATGGTTTCCTTTCTCCCAGGGTCCAGCACGTAGCCTGATATATGTTAGGAATCCAGTAAAGTTGAATAAATGAAACAAAATTCACTTGACACACATTGTGTTCAGCATGTCGACACATTCAGAATTCAGTTCTCACAGCTGTCCCATGGGATTGAAAGCTATTAATTTTTAATTAAGAGATTAGGAACCAAACTCAAAAATTTAAGGAATGTGCCTAAAGACACATGTCTGATGAAACTAGAATGTGAATTTAAATATACTGATTAAAGTCCAGACTTCTTTCCAATATAATTTATCATCTATGCATAAGTAGCAGAGCAACTATCACCACTATACCCAAGGGGAGTCAGAAACAGAATGAGTGAAGAGATGTGATTGGAATTGAGCTTTGAAGAATGGATAACATTTATATAGCTTTTGTTTCTCTGTAAAGAAAGGGTCACCTGTTTTTAAAATCTATTTTAAGTTGGCCCCAACTTGAAAGTTGGTCTTTTTTTTTTTTTTTTTTAACACTTTCTACTGTCACAGTTGCTTCTTGGCTGGCTAGGTAGCAGAAGCATTCTTATCCTCCTACAACTCTTGGTTCCTGTCAGATTGTCACTTTCTTTGTATTTACTCAGTTACTGCTGCATAATGAACTATCCCAAATGTAAAAACTTAGTGTAATAACAGGTTAGCACGTAAATCTGGGCTTGGAAATTTTGTCTAAACTCATCGGGGTAGTTTTGGTCTTGGCGGGGTTTTCTCTTGTGTGTTGGGTCAGTTGTGTGTCAGATCAGTGTCTCCATTACAGGGGCTGGTTGGATATTGTATGGGTGGCAGAGTGACATTGTCATGTGTCTATCAAGATCAGTGGGCTAGCCTGGGCTCACTCACATGGCAGCAGTTCTGAATTGGTTGAGAGTATAGATTGTAACTGAAATATGAATACCCAGAGGGAATAAGTGTGACACATTTTTCAGACACCTACACATTGCAGGTGAAATTATTGTTCCACCATGGAGTTACTTTTCTGAGGAATTGTTCAGAAGTTGAATCCTGTGTCTCTACACTTTTTCTTTAAATTTCTAAAAGGCATAGCCTTTTCCATCTCAGGTTTAAGACTAGCACACTGATGCAAAAGTTTTCTTTATACTTTGCCTTCATTATTTAGTTTATATTTTTGTGGTCTAGTTTCTCTGTTTTTTTATTTATTCAACTTTGGCAGTCTTTCAAATAAGCATAAGAAGTTTTTGTGGCCTTTATATGAAGACAAAAGTCTCCCCTTAGAGTAGTGTTCAGAGTAGGTGGATGCATGTTTTCTTTTGTAGGTAACTCACAAAGTTACTTTAGCAATTGTTTAATGATAAAGGTAGATGCTTCTTGTCTAAATGTTGAATTTATCTAATTTAGATTTACTACTTTCATAACACTTCTGGAATACTTCTAAACTGGTTCGGACTGCTTTATAACCAAGGATTTTCACTATGATGGAGATCAGTAAGCCATGTGTTTTCCATGGCCAAGATCTTTTCATGTTTTGTTCTAGGTGACAAGACCAAAAGGGAATGAGTTTAGATTTGATTTTATAAATGTATAGTTTTTTGAAAAACAGTATATTTTGTGTTAAGAGAATTTAAAATCAAGATCTCTGTGCCAAACAGCAGAGGAGACAAAAAATTTGCAATGAAGACATATAATAAATGCCAGAATAGGGAGATAAGTGAGGGAAATATAGTTTTGTTTTTTTCTCTCCTAGGAATCTGAACCAGAACCTTTGCACTGAGCTACGTCTCCAGCGTTGTTTTCTTTTAGTAACTATGTTGCTTTGCTCAGTCATTAAATTGGCCAGGCTGGGCTTATACATGTGATCCTCTTTCCTCTTGTCTCAGCCTCTCAGTATACTGGAATTATAGGTGTGTACTACTATGCCTGGCTAACAAAATAAAGATTTTAGGAAGGAGGTCATGGGAAGACATTGATGCAAATGGTATTTGAAGAGTACTTTCAAAGTCCTACTGGACTTTGAATTTTAGGTGTAATTTAACATGCCTATGTGTATTGTTACTTGCTGAAGAGTATTTAAAAATAATTGAGTTTGAGTCCTTTTAAATGGAGCATATATTTTCTAAGGTCTCAATCTCTTCTTATTGCTTATATCATTGCCAATATCATCCCTTTAGATTTTTTGTACTCTGCTGATGTTTATTATATATCAGGGTAAATTGACATATATATTCAGATCTCTGTGACTATCTGCTCAGAAGTGTCAGGGTTGGTACCTTATAGGATGGACCATCTTCTGTGCTACTATAACCTCTTTTATTTACATTCACTCTGTGAAGAGTTTCAGAAAGTAGAACTGACAACATAGTTCTAAAATATATCAAAATGAGATGAGCTTTTTATCAGATGTAGTTAGCTTTAGTTATGCTTTGCAATTTGTTATTATTAACTTTGTTCATAGAAACATTTCTGTTTTGGGGAAAAAGCTCAATGCCTTTCTTTTGTTTTTATTTATTTATTTATTTATTTTTTTTATTTTAAGGATAAAATGAGGGAAACATTAACAGACATACAACATTTTACAACATATCACAAGCACAATACAGACAATACAGAGTTAC
>NW_004955405.1:35528491-35612932 GCF_000276665.1 Chinchilla lanigera | reverse complement strand
GAGGGTCTGGGCAAAGGCAAAGCACAGACTTGAATCCACGGGCCCTGCAGCTCCCAGAGTACTTGCTCTCTTGGCACAGGGCACGTGGGGCTCAGAGAGTCTGCTCGCCTGGCTCAGAGAGCCTGCTTGCCCAGCCCCTAGCTGGAGAAGTCCCCGGGGCCTCTCAGTCCAGACCTCCTCTCTGCTGTCACAGCGACTCAGTCTGTAATGTCGGCAGGGTCCTTGTTCCCGCCTTCTCCCCTCAGGGATTAGATGGGAAGTACCTGGCTCTCTCTGCCTGTTTCAGCTGGGAATCCTGGTGGTGTGGATGGAGCACAGACTTGAACCCACGAACCCTGCCGCTCCCGGAGTACTTGCTGTCTATTACGAATAAATCTTAAGAATTTAAAGGTAGATTTGGTAGAGCCTTTCCTTGTAATTACATTGTTTTTAAATGCAGTATTTATGTTAATATTTTCTCAAGAAGGTTTTTTTGGTACCACTTCTCTTTGAGCAATTTAAATTATAATGTGTTTGAACTAATAAACAATATAATTCCTGTTTAAATGAATCTCATGCAGGTTGAAAATCCCTTATCTGGAATTCTTGGTGCAAGAGGTATTTCAGATTTCATATTTTTTAAAATTCTTGAATATTTGTATGTACATAATGAGATATTGTGGAGGTAAGTCCCAGATCTAAACATGAAATTAATTTATGTTTCATATATACCTTAGACATACAGCCTGACGGCATTTTATGCAGTATTCTTAGTGTAACTGCATTTTGACTATGATCTATCACATGAGATCAGTTGTCGAATTTTCCACTTGTGACACATGTTGGACTTCAAAAAGTTTCAGATTTTAGGGCATTTTAGATTTTGGGTTTCCACTTTAGAGATGCTCAATTTGGATTATATTTACTTTCATCTTAAAAGATATTTTAATAAAGAAAGTCAGTATTATTTTTTTTTTTTGGTTTTTCTCTGGTACCGGGAACCGAACTCACGACCTTGCGCTTGCCAGGCAGGCGCTTTTGCCGCTGAGCTAAATCCCCAGCCCCTGAAAGTCAGTATTATTAAGACAAGTAGGGTTGAACTGACAATTTTCTCTTGAAGTGGCAACTATTTCTATGGATTTCTAGCCCAGTTTTTGGAGGCTAGAAAGTGATGGTACCGTATTATGCTAGTGCTTTAACTTCGTACGTTTCTTACATGTTTCTCCTTAAAACTTGAATAGTTACAGCATTAGTATAACATTAATATCACAACAGTTAGACTTTAGGTGAATAATAAAGGAAGGGAAAGTAAATTTACCAAAACTACTTGATAAAGAGTGTAAATTACTATGGTACAAGCTGTTAAGATGCAAAGCTGAATAAGGTGCAGTTCCTGCTGTCACTATAGTGGCAAGAGACATAAGAGAGGTGCATGGGTGAAGAGATCACATTTGAATAATCCATTTACTCTCTGACTTGCCAAGGTAACAATTCTGCAAATTTTCTCAATATTTCTACATTTCTTTCTCTGTTATTTCCCTTTTGTCATGACTTTTATTTCACTGAGAATACAAGAGGTTGCAAGTTTCCACGGCCATATTTGCTAGTGTACTGTACATATATTTGCTTTCCTTCCCTGTGCTTTAAATAAACCTTCTAAGTTTGTAACTAAGGCCATCCTCTGTGCATTGTTTCCTATGCCTCCTTGTGTACTTCACATATATTGCTCTGGCAATATTCACTTACCTTTAATATTCTAATTTTTTTATTCCTTAACTATCATTCGCACAAGGACACAATGGATACACTTATGTGCAACTTAGGAAATGTTTTTATTTCCATTTGATTTTTTGAGATTCTCTAAGTTATGAATGTGTAGTTCTGCATCAGTCTGTGGCTGTAGCATGTTAATTTTGAGCCCTCTGAACTGAAATTGGATCATTTTTAGCTAGTACAAACCACAGAGCTTGTGTTTTCTGTTGGAACTACACCTCAGAAACCTTGGGAAAATGTAACTTTTTAAAATTCAGTTTGAGTTTTGTTTTGGGTTAGATCTAAAATGTCCCCCAAAGTCTCCCGTATGTGGAAGATGACTGGGTCATGGGGAGCTATTCTGTCACGGATTCATCCATGGATGAGTTCAGGAGCTGGACGTGCTGTGAGGAGGCGGGGCCTTGTTGTAGGTGGACCACGTGAGCACGTCCTGGAGAGTGTGTGATTTTCTTGTCTCCGCATTGCCCCTTCTCCCCGTCTGCTTCCTGGCCCCAGAGGTTGAGCAGCCTCCTTCCACCATGCCCTTTCACCATGTTAGTTCTGCCTTAGAACTAACTAACCATGGGTAGAATTCCCTGAACCAAAAGATACATCTCTTCCTTTTAAGTTGCAAGTGTCAGGTATTTTGTCCCAGTGATGGAAAAGTGCATAAAATATTTTACTTTTTAAAAATAATGGCAAATACAAATAAATAAGTGGAGTCAGAGAAAGGGGATAGTAATTAAACATACAAATTGCAAATTGCAAAAATCCTATAGAGGAAATGAACTGGCTGCAATTCGTTTGTAATTGAGACTGAAGGGCGAGGGGAGGTCTCGCTTTGTATGAACCACTTAAATGAGGCTACTCATCTAAGGGACTCACCTCAGAGAGTGGAGAGATGAAGCCACAGAATAGGCAGCTATACAAGAAGGAGACTGTAGGGAGAAGAAAGAAAATGAACAAAAAATATTCAAAGAATTAATGGAAAAGAAGTAGTTATAAGGAGTGCCAAGACACACAGTTTCCATAGCGAGTTCATCCTTCTGCCATGTGTTTATTGACATGTGTGCCAAGCCTTGCTTACTGTGTGTCAGGGGATGTGGCAGTAACAAGAACAGACAAAAGTTGTGCCTACAATAGGGAAGAAAACCTTTCCTAGGGCGTAGAGTAAAGAAGCCTGAGATAAGGGTCGAAACCTTGAAATGATAGGAGGTTCTCATGTAGTTTTAGGTTTTTGTTTTGGTATTAGATAGAAAGGTGTAGTGTGTGTGTGTATGCAGAGTGGAAGTAACCAGTGAAGAGACTGAAACTGAAGATGTGAGAGAAATACTGAAGATACCCAATGAGCAAAATTCAAGAACAGCAGAAAGCGATAGCAAAAGGAGCACGAGTGGAGGATTAGTTGTTTAATTATCATCATCATAATCATCGTCATCATCATCATCATCATCATCATCATCATCATCATCATTTTTTGGTTTGGTTTTTTGAGACAGGTTGTCTATGTAGCCCAGGCTGGCCTCAAACTCACGGTGATCCTCCTGCCTCAGCCTCCTGAGTGCTGGGATTACAGGTGTGCACCACCACACCTGGGGGATTAGCTTTTTTTTTTTTAATTTCAAAGAGGGAAAAAGAACAAAAACAAAATAGCAATAAAAGGCATATAGAAGAAAAAAAATAGCACAAAGCAGTAAAAATGATACAGAATTTCAAAACAGGATTAATTTTAATGGGGAGAAAAAATGTTTTCTTTAGATGGAAGTGAAGGAAGGGTGGATAGACAGAGACACAGATGTGAGTGCTTATTAAACTGTAAGAGACGTCTATTCCTTTTGAGGAAAGGAAGTTATTGTTTGAATTATTTGAAGACAAACCCTGTTCCTCTTGTGCCATTCCCCCCACCAGGCTCCGTATTACTTCCTTCAGCTCTTCTTCACATGATGTTTTCCTCAGTCTTTTATCATTCGCTGCAGTTCTCTCTGGACACATGATAATCGGTTAACAGTCCTATAGAAGTTTAAACCCAGAGTTGCATGTAGTACTCTAGACATAGTAGAGCTAATGCAGGACACGAAAACTCCTGCCTTTCAACTCCCTGGCAACACTCATTTGTTCATGAAGACTAAGATGTTCTTACCTTCTGAGTTCTTTTCCTTTATCCCAAGAGGTGGCATCATGGCTGTTTAGTACCAGACAAGGTGCCAAGGAGTTTTACTCCTGAGTTAAATGTCATTCTAGTTGTATTTTCTTTCTTATCTCCATCAAATTTTTTATTCAGTGATTATTATTTACAGTAGTCAGAGCTCTCATATCTCAAATACTGGTGCTCTTGTCTTGACTAACCATTACTGTGATCGTGCTTTAGATCTTATTATTGTTCTCTTCGTTTTCTCCTTTAGTCAAGAATTGATCTTACTTTCTTAGGTCATTCTCTTTCACAGGCTTCAAGAGGCCCACTGTTAGAACATTAGATTCAGAAGGGAACCATGTTGCTAAGTTCTGACATCTTTGTGGCCTTTTTCTATTTGCTATTTTGGCATTTTGGTGGATGAGAGCCTAAAAACATTACTTTTTTCCCTTTGGATCCTGGGGATTCAACCTAGAGAACACCAAACTGATCCCCAGCTATCCTTTTCTAAGTTTTAAGACCGGATCCTGTTAAGTTGTCAGCTGGCTTCAAACTTGTGATCCTCCTACCTCAGCTTCCTAGGTAGTTGGGATGATGGATGTGCATCATGACATCTGACTATTAAAAATAATTTTAAAAAAATCTAGAAATTCTGTGTAAAACATTGCAAACATCCCTTTAAATGCCTAATTGAGTTTCCTCAGAAGTCATGGAAATACGTAAGACCAAACATAAAAGGCAATCTAAAACCCAGGGCTGTAAAAATGAACATCCTTTTTTGCTGCTTCCTGATGCTTATATTATTTTCTTAGCTTTGGTGCTACAGAGGCTTAACTTTAATAGACACTTCTAATCAGTGAAACAACTTCTTTTGCTTTCTTCAGCAGTTCAGTTTTTGATGTCAATGTATACATCATTTCCATTCTTCTTACTTAGCTGTTTTCATCCCTGTGTTCAGAGGTTTTAACCTTCCCCTTCTACCGAAAGATGCTAAGATAGTATGAGTACTTTGTATCTTGTTACTGGGTAAATCTTGAAATGTTGCTACCTTGTGAACTGCATGATTGTCTACTTTAGAAGTTATGTTCAAGTGATTAAATCAAATAAAATGGAGAACTTGTTTTTTGAACTGGGAATTGAATGCAGGACCTCGCACTTGCCAGGCAGGTGCTGTGCCACTGAGCTCTATCCCCGACCTTAAAATAGAGAACTTTAATCCACAGCAAGAGCAGGAATCAAATCCCAGATCTTGGGAGGATTTGCATTTACCTATTTGAGTATTATTTCCTTATATACATTTTGTTTGCTCATTGATTGTTTTGCACTGTTTCATGAGGACCTAGACTATGAGTTGTGGATTTGTGGCAGAGGGCTGAGATGTACAGAATAGTGCTAATTTTAATGAACAAATTAGATGCTTATTTAGTGCAGGGGATAACAAACTGGAGAATACAGGAATGTTTTTAAAAAATGCTTACTTTATATCTTGGCAAAATATCTCAATTTTTTCTAATTGTTGAAAGGAATAAAATTATTATGGAAATCCACAGGTTGGACATTTTTAAACTCTGTGATAGCAGTGAATAGTTCCTGGTACCTTTGTTTACCTCAGGTTTTGACAGCAGTTCATTTCATTTTGACAGGTTTAATGTCTCAGCAAAGAAGCTGATTATATCAACCTTGGATTTGGAGAAAGCGATCCATTTTTATAGCATGTAACCCTCTGCTGCTGTGATAAATACTTGAGATAATCAGTTTATAAGAAGGAAAGGTTCATTTTGGCTCATGATTTCAGAAGTTTCAGTCCGTGGCCATTTGTCCTTGTTGCCGTCACACCTGTGGCAAGGGAGTACATTATAGCAGGGAGCATGTGGCAGAGGAAACTTCTCACCTCATGGTGCGTAGGAAGTGAAAAACAGAGAAAGAAGCCAGGTCTCAGTACCCACTTTGAGGGCGTGCCTTTGATGACCTACCTTTTCCCACTAGAGCTCTACCTTCTAAAGATCCTACCACCTTCCAGTAACACAACACGCTGGTGACCAAGCCTTCAAAACGTGGCTTGGGGAACATTGAGGATCTAAACCATAACAAACAGGCTAAAAAGATTCTCTACTCACCTTTTCATTTTGTTTTTTGGTATTGGGGCTTGAACTGAGGGTCTTTACACTGAGGTGCATCTCCAGCCCTTTTAATTTTTTGAGACAGGATCTTGCTAGGTTGTCTAGGCCGGCCTCAAATTTGCAACCCTCCTGTCTCAGCTTTCTACCTATTAACCTTTTATATACAAGGATTCTGTTTTCTTTTCCATTGCATGAAAATACAAGTCTCTTTTAACCCAGAATTGTAATCTTAGAATAATGTGTAAAGAATGGAAATGTGTGTAATTTTATAATATTAATATCATTGAAGTTATTTTTATAAATAGATTGCTAATTGTTTTTTGAGTAGCAATAATAATACTTGTCATTACTTTATAAGTTAATAAAATAGTTTAAAAACCTTATTTGTTGCATGTTTATCTTACTTATCCTTCCCAATACCCCTATTAAGTTTTTAATATTTTTCATTTACAGGATATATAAAATTTCAGTGTTATTAAGTGATTTCTCCTTTGTATATCATTTTGGTTAAGGATCTGGGGGGCCATAGAAATTGTATAATTTGTGCCTAAACTTACCATGTGAGTGGAATTGTGGTTAGGAATTCTTAGTGGGATTTGTTTCTTTTACTCTGTTTAATGTAGAAATAAGACCTAAATAGACATCCCTGCTTTTTCCCTCTGTGCAGCAGTTTTCACCAAGAATTTTTTTCTTTGGAGGGTTTTTTGTTTTAAGAATTTTTCAGGGTTCCTGATCTAGCCTCCCAACTTCCTTAGACTTCAAGCTTTGTCACTTGCCTCCTTCCACTTCTTTGTCTGGCCCACTAGCAGTTGGCAATTGCTTTAGGACACATACTTGCTCCAGGGCTAAACCCCTGAACTCACGCTTTCTGTCTTTTTCTCCTTGACATTACTTTTCATTTTCAGCCCTGTATTAAAATATTGTTCCACTTATTTTCAGAATTTTAAGTTGTGCTATCCTAGGAGGGGTTTTCCAAAAATTAAGTCCAAAATTTTCTGAAAGATCAAGTTAATAATTAGATGGTTGGTTGAAAACCAGAATGACTGTAAAAAGAGTTAGGGTTTTTCATGGGATATTTTTAAGAGTTGGAAAAAAAATAAAGTGCTCATGTCCCAGAGTGATTTATATATATATATATATATATATATACACACACACACACACACACACACATATATATATATATATACTTAAGAGCAGAGAAAGTTGTAATAGTTCCTTTTCCTTTGGCCCAGTGCTATATACTTTTAGATTACTATTTTTATTAACACCTGTAGATAACTTAGTAGTCATATTGTAATTCAAGTGCATTTCAGTCATGTCTTCTTGAAGATACATTCAGATCACATGGATAATCAGTATTCCTGAAGCCTGTTTAACAATATCCTTAGAAACGATTTTTGCTTGGATTAACTATACAGTAGACATTTACTGATGAAGAAATGTTTACAGTGCATATGTTTCATAGTGATATTCCTATTTCATATTGAGGTCAGAATCTCACATTAGTTACCTTTAGTTTTTTTTCTTTTTTTGGTTTTTGGTTTTTTTTCTTGTACTGGGAATCAAACTCACGACCTTGCGCTTGCCCGGCAGGTGCTGTGCCGCTGAGCTAAATCCCCAGCCCCAAAGGTTACCTTTAGTAGAAGGGAACAAATTTACATTATTGAGTTTGCCATCATGTGCATTCACAAGCACACACATACATACACATACAAAAAACTGGACATTTGTTAGTTTCTTAGAAGAAGAAAAGAAAAAAAAGTAAAGAAAAGAAAGAAACTGCTTAATATTTTTAAACTCAAAAAGTCTTCTGTTTGAAATCTTCCTTGATTTTTCTCAAAGCTGAGTTGGGCTCACAGTGTACTAACAGACACCCGCTGACTCAGATTCTCCTTTTCCATCCTATGCTTCCTTTTTCCTTCCTTTTTTTTTTTCTTGCTCTCGGAATAATTCTTAAACTTCTGTATTTCTAAAATACTTTCCTTAGGCAATGGAAATGTAATGGTGAAACAATAGATTCCTACATTTCTATTGAATTTATAATTTATTAAGGGAAATAATCACTTGAAATTATAATATGCTATTATGAGCGCCATCATAAGGAAACTACAGACTAACGTGAAACACGTAGGAAAAACAGGCTTCAGGGCAGGAGTCAGCTTTCTCAGTGAAATCATATTAAGATTTGACATATGGAGTAAGTCAGTGGTTCTCAAAGTCTACTCTTTAGACCCTCAGTATCATGTGGGAACTACTTAGAAATGGAAATTCCTGGATCTTGTCTCTGAATCAGAAGCTGGAGATAGGGCCCAGAACAAGCTTTCCAGGTGATCCTGACTCCTGCTGAAGACAGAACTAGTAATTTGAGTGATGTCCAGATCAAGAAGGCGAGGAGTTAGATCCTGGCCTTAGAGACTCCCGGGGTAAGAAAACAGAGTGACTGTAATATAAACGAGTTCAGGATGCCAGGAGTATAGACTGGAAGAGGGTTTTGGTGTACAGGAAAAAGGATGGAGATTAAGTAGCATAAAGGCAGACAGATTTTGGAAGCCATGTTAAATTGTTTAGATTTCATTTATTATACATGTTTGTTTGTACATGGGTCTCCTTAGGATGTGGATTTGAAGGTGGAGGTGATGTTTCCATCCTTCAGAACAGTCTTGCTGTTTTTGGGATGGAATTGGTGTTCAATAAATGCGTGCTGGCTGACTGAACTCGTTGTGCACTCGCAAAAGCCTCGTTCAGCAGGCACTATTATGTTCATTACATCCGCGAACACAACCGAGGCTTCAAGAGCATGTGTTGCTTCCTAACATAGCAAGATCACCTGGCCAGTGCAGAAGCGGACGTGTTTTACAAACACAAGCCTTTGTATTTTGTTTCTAGAATCTCTTCTGTTTTCCATACTATTTGTCAGTGAGTGCTGAAATTGCAGAAAATATGTATGAATACACAAAATGGGAATTTAAAACTCTATATGCATTCCAGTGCAGCTATGCTTTCCTTTTTCTTTCTCTCTTTTTTTTTCCAGACAGAAAAGGGGAGTGCCCTTCATGAAGCGGCTTTGTTTGGAAAGGTGGATGTCGTGCGGGTTCTGTTAGAAACAGGTAGCTATTGTGGTTCTCCTATCCTGCTGAATGCTATTTCTATTTCAGGAATTGATAAAGGAAAATGACGATTTTCTTCACAAGTCATTCTTCCTTTCTTCACTCTAAATTGCAGATCTGTATTCATACTATGTAGAATTTAGCACTTCCGTTTAGATAAAATTCATGTAAATACGCACCTTCCTTTACTCAATAAATGTTTTAGTAAAAAGCTCTTGGAAATTACTGTTTTATACATTTAAATATACTAGAGAAACTACGAGAAGGAAAAGGAGATTTCTGCTTTCTACACAAAGGAGGAATTGATCCCTGAGAAATGATGACAATTGCTTGGTTTATTAAAGAACACAATATTTTTCCTAGGTTTTTATCATGTGAACTATGGTCAACAGAGATTTGAGTTCCCTCTCCTTAAGGTAAATTCTCCTTCTAGTTATTCAACTGAGTAGCTATTGTTTTTTGGCTACGGTGACTTATTTTAAAGGGCAGCTTTTAGAAGCAGTCTTTTGAGGGAGTAAGAGAGGAGGCCTATTTATTTTCATATGTATATTCTGACTGGAAATGAAATTAAGTTGGAATTGAAGTCACGTGTTTTTAAAGGTTAAAAGTCATGAATAAAAATTTATGCTCATAAACAATTGATAGGGACCTTTCATATTGAGGGCTGTGGAATATTTATTCTCCTCTGAAAAAATGAAATAAAAAACATTGGCAGACTATTGTGACTATGCTTACACAAAGTCAGTTTCATGTATATTTAACTTTGATATGGACTATAGTGACATAATAAATGATTTGAGGCGAGCAGTGTGATATGTGCTAGCTATACATCACAGAACAAATTCAAATATTTAATAATCTTATGATGAACTATCACTTCACAGATTCTACAAACTGGCTTTTCTTGTGGTTAAGTGTTTCAAAAGTTCATAAACTTTTTTTAGGATAGTGAAATCCATTTGCTACATTAAAATAAATTCTTTAAGATAATAAATATTTTCAGAAATAAAATAATAATGATGTTTCATTTACGTAGTTCAAGAGGTTTGCTCAGATAACTGATGAGTATGGTAGACATTGAACATGATCTAGCATAAAAAATTTCCTGGAGTGTAATTGTAGCTTTGTATTTGGAGAGATTTAGTTATTCAAAATAATCATGCTTTTTTAAATGTTATGTGTACTCAAGTCTGCTCAAAGTGTCTTTATATTATTTACATCATACATGATTTTCATTTTTAACATTTTTACTATTTATACAGGATATGTAAATCATATAACTATTATACTTTAGAAACCCACTTATAAATCAGTAATATTTTCTAGTGTGATAATGTACTATTTAGTTAGCCTCTACATCCCAAAAGGGATCATAGGGTCCTGAAAAGCAACCATAATGACCGAGTCAGTGATCTTTAGGAAGTAATTGACTTTCAAGATTATTCTTAGTTTTGGTAGTAGTAGGCCCCCATCTCCTTTCTTGTTAAAATCTTGTGTGTTTGTCATTTAATTTTTAAAAAGGACTTTCAGTGCTTGGGCTATGTATGTTTGAGATTAGAGCAGTTAGAGATTCACAGTGTCTTCTGAGGATACTCCAGTGGTGAACATCAGTGAGTTTTTCTTTTCTTTCAGGAATTGATGCCAACATAAAGGATAGCTTAGGTCGAACGGTCTTAGACATTCTGAAAGAACATCCATCTCAGAAATCTCTCCAGATTGCAACACTCCTACAAGGTAAGCAATATTGAATAATGGAGGAGTTTGCCTTAAAGTCAAGATTACATTAAAACTGTTGAAGTTTTGCTTTAAGCTTTAAGTTAGTGTTTACTTTTGAATGAACTTATCATTTGCATTCTTTCTAGTAGATTTTAAAATAAATAACTTTCCAAATGTTTTCAGTAGTTTTTTAAAAAGAATTTATATACTACCTTATACTAAAGTCTATTTAAAATCCATATAGTAAATATATTATTGTTTTCTTGAATAAGACTCTATAAAGTGGCAATTAAGTATTACCTTGTATTTGAACAATAGTTTAAGACTTTTGGGAGATTTTCTGTTTTTTTTTCTGGTTTTTATGACTATTAGGTAGGTAAGCCAGATATGAGTCTCTTTTTTGGACATGAGGGAAACTGGAGCTCTCATAGGTGTTTTGTTTAAACTCATACGTGTTATGCTAAGTAGTATTGCTGGTACATAAATACCAAATTAACAACAGTGACAAAACAATTGAATATGGCTGAAAGAGTACAGACTATTTCCTCCCCCCTCAGTAGTACAAAATTAATTTTACTAGCCTTTGGTTTTGATACAGGTCATTTTAGTACATTTGTAGTTAGCTTCAGTTATTAAGTCTATTGATTAGACAACCATTCAGCTGCTACTTTTTCATTTACAGAATTACATTGTTTCTTTAATTTAACCTAAAGTTTTTATGAAAAATTTAGATCAAATGCTTTTTCTTTCTGGTTGGTGGTTAGGCCTGGCACAGAGCATGCTATCTTAAAAACCTAGAGATTCTCTTTCTCTCCTCTCCAGTTAGTCCCTGCACTATGCAGCATGATTATCCCTGTAATTGTTGTAGATTGACTATAAGTATAATAGAGGAGGGAAGCAGGATCGGTTTCATCAGGTATAAGTTAATGTTTTCCACTGCTGTGAAAAATACCAGAAGAATATCACTTAAAGACATTTATTTTGTTTCACGGTTTCAGTCTTTGGTGGACCCGCTCCCTTGCTTTTGGGCCTGTGGCAGGGCAGAAGCATTATGACAGAAGGGCATGGTGGAGGAAAGCTGCTCATCTCATGGCAGCCAGAAAGAAAAAGAAGGAGGAGGAGGCAGGGGAGGAAGGGCAGGAGGAAGAGGACAAGGAAGAGAAGGAAGAGGATGAGGGGGAGGGGAGAAGGGGAGGGGAAGGAAGTAGTGAAGGACAAGATATATCCTCCCAGGCTATGCCTCCAGAGACCTACTTCCTCCAACTAGACTCCACTCTTTAACAGTCCCTTCAGCAGTGAGCTCATCAGTGGATAAAGGCATTGATGAGGTTATCACTCTCGGGATCTGGTCAGCCTTCAAATGCTCATCAGCTCTGAACACTGCTTTGCTGGGGACTAAGCCCCTAACGCATGAGTCCTGGGAGACATATTACATCCAGATAATAACAGGGTATCAGTTGGGAAAATGAAGAACATTTCTGTAGGGAAACAAATGAATTAAATTCCAGTAGGGCAGGTCAGTGAGGAGTATAAAGAGTGCATGGTCATTATGCTGTCTTTTCTGTTTCCAAAAGCTTTTAGGTCTCTTCAATTTTCTTGCCCTTAGAGAAGTTAACTGGAGGTCAAATGCATACAGAGATGTGTCAGAGAATCCAAGCATAATTTTTATATTTAGATTAAAATCAAGTTGAGTGAAAGCTAAAAAATAAAATTGTCACATTGTTACTCATTGTCTGCCTCTATGCAGTTATATTTTGTATTAGATTTCTGCTTCTAAGTGAATTTAAAGATAAACTGAAGCTTGTGTCTATTCTGTCTTTTGGGAGAAGTAAAATAAATGTTCCTCTCTATGAAGGGAATGAACACATTACTGACAATTTTTTTTTACATATTGTACTGGTTCAACATAAATGAAAATGTTATTATGTAGGAATAAATGTTTAGGCTTCATTAGTTATGTCAGTTCATGGTAGGGTATATTGGACATCTTTGAATTTTTTAAATTATTGGCAAAATTCAGAATGAAAAAATATATTCTCTATATTCCCAGATTTCAAGTCTTTTGAGCATTTTAAATCTAAGTATAAAGTTTTCTTACAGAAATAAAGCTGATTTATAGTGAATTAAAGTATTATTTCACCAATTTGCTGTCCATTTTACATAGTTATTACATGGTTCAGATATTTTGAGGATAGATTTCCACAGGTTTCTGTCTTTTCCTATTGCAGTTTGCACAGTGGAATTGCCTTTTCATAGAAAGTACTTGAATGGTATGCAGACATAGGTTGTAAGAGAGTACCAACTTTCTTAACTGCATTTTTGACAAAATTCTTTTGAAGAAAGAACATAAGCAAAAGATCCCAGTGAGAAGGGATCTGTTTATTTAATCTGTTGTAAAGAGGCTACAGACTAGGCACATGTAGGCTGAATAGTTTTGGCATATAGGATATATATTTTATTTAGATTTCATATTTTTGGCCCACCCTATTTCCATAAAATTTGTAGTAACTGTGAACAGTCAAAAAATTCTGAATTTTAATTAAGATTTGTGAGTTTTGACTTCTCAAAAAAATAAAACAAGACAAAGCAAGGCTTTTCATTTTATGTTATTGCTAAACTTTGGATGGAACACCTGCTCTCTGATTAAACATGCTCTGTGTGTTTCTATTCTTCCTGTGACATTGAGACTGACTGTTAGTTGACGTTTATCCCTGCATTCAATTTTATTTTCCTTATTATGTTTTCATGTCCCATGTCTTTCTGACTTCACCAATTATTAGCTGTATGAGTAGGGACAAGTTAATAACCCTCCTTCTTTAGATGTCATCTTTAAAACTGAGATAGTAATGGTGCATGTGTCATAGATTTGTAAAGATTAGATGAGTTAATTTATATGAATTACTAAGAGCTATGTTGGCTACATATTAAGCATTATTTAAGTTTTAATTGCTACTAGTATTTGTATGTCCTTATCAAAAAAGAAAATGAAAGGCTCAGTATAGGACATTACTGCACAAATAATAGGAATTAATATTATTCCTTTGTGGAAATAGTTTAGTATTCAGATTATGCTTATTTTGCAAGATCATAGTACCAGTATGAAAGAAATTTATCCTATTTCATTCATGTATGTTACTAGTCTGGTAGTGTATTCCAAATTGAACATCATTGTGGTAGTGAGTGAGAAGTCTATTTAAAGCACATTTCAAGGAGTTTTAAATCTTCAGATAGAAAAATTTAAGGAGATTAAAGGTACTACTGTGTCTTCAATAAATACATTCATTCTTAAGGAAAGTATGAGATGTTTAATTTCCACAAGGGGTTCATGAGTTTCTCCCAAAGTATCCATTTTATTACTTAAAAATTTAAAAATTAGTATCTTACAAAGTTCTTGGTTTGTTTGTTTTTTGAAGTTCTTTTGGAAATTGAGGATGCATTTAAAATGAGGAAATAAATGAAAAATTGATCACCAGAAATAAAACATAAAGTTTAGCTATTGATTTTTTGACGTGCATAAATCCAAGTCTGTAACTTTAAAATGTATGTACACAGAATATTTAGATGGTGTGGGAAGACCAGCAGCCCTTGAGGAGCATATACAGGAAGATCCTGCAGAAGAGATACATGCTTCATCTCCTGCTGAGTCTCCTTCCCACAGGACCAAAAGTGAGTAGTTACAAAGCCCTTGAGATTATATTAGACTTTCGATTTTATGTACAAATTTGTCACATATGCTCACAGTTGTGGAAATTTTAAGTCTAATATGTTATAGTCTAAAGTCTTACATTTTACACATTTATTCAATCAACATTTATTAAGTTTCTCTGCTTGTTGGGAACTATTTGGGCCCCTGAGATACAGTAGTAAGCAGAGCTCATAGTTATCCCTGCTGTTCCGAAGTCTATATAGATTAGATATTTCTTTGTTTTTTTTTCATAAATGTGTTTTCCCCCAAGTTTATCGAGGTGTACTTCACAAATAATAACTGTTTATTTTTGCAGTACACTATGAGATATTTTGATATACATTGTGAATTGATTGCCACAATCAACCTAATTAATAAATTTACCATTTGGCATAGCTACAGTTTTTTGGTTTTGGTAGTCAAAAACAGGTAAGGCAAACTATGTTAGCAGATTTCAAGTATATAATATTGTTCACTATTGTCAGAGTGCTTTATATTAGATCTCTGGAATTTATTCATTCCCTATAACTGAACCTATGAACACTTTGATCAAATGCCCCTATTTTCTCCAGCCCCAGCCTTTGGCAATCACCGCTGGACTCTGTGCTTTTGACATATATTTTTTAGACTCTGGATGTGAGTGAGATCATACAACATTTGTCTGTCTCATTTCACTCAGCAAAATGTCCTCCTGTTTCATTCATACTGTTCCAAATGACAAGATGTCCTTTCAACACTGAATAATAGTCCATTAACCATATTATAGTCTATATGTTTGTGTGTGTACACACACACACAACACAATACATACCATGTATTTTCTTTGTCTATTCACCCCAAATGGACACTTCATGTCCATATCTTGACTGTTTTGAATAATGCTGCAATGAACATGAGGGGCGCATATATCTTTCTTGAAGGTACTGATTTTATTTGTTTTGGGTAAATACTAAGAAGTGGTATTCAAGGTAGTTTTTTTTTTTTTTTTTTTTTTGAGAAACCACCCCACTGTTTTTCACGATGGTTGTACCATTTTACATTCTGACCAACAGTGTGTAAGGTTCTCCTTTTTCTGTAGCTTCACCAACACTTGTTACATCTCACGTTTTAATGATAGCCATTTGAGCAGATGTGAAATGATCCACATTATGGTTTGATTTATATTTCCCTGATGCTTAGTGATATTGAGCACCTTTTCATATACCTGTTTGGTTTATTTTATTGGAGAAAAGATTATGTAGCTCCTTAGCTTATTTTTTGAGTTACTTATTTTTCACTGTTGCGTCACTTGAGTTTGTTATATAGTTTGAAATTTAATCCTTTACTAGGTCTATATTTTACAGATATTTTCTTCCATTCTGTAGGATGGTGATACTCTATTAATTGTTTCATTTGTTGTGAAGAATCGTTTTTAGTTTGACACAATACCATTGGTCTGTTTTTACCTTTTTGCTACTATACTTTTGGTGTCATACCTAAAGAATCATATCCAATCAATATTAAAAAAAACTAGGAGTTTTATTGTTTCAGGTTCTACATTTAAAGTATCTAATCCATAGATAGTTTTCTCATCTTTGCTTTGGGTGTTGTATCTAAGAAAATCATTACCCAACCAATATTGTAAAGCTGAGAGTTTTCTTGTGTCATGGTCTACATTTGAGTTTTTTTCAGTCCATTTTTTAAATCATCCAACAATGGATACTTAATTTTTTCCCTTTTTCTTATGCTCTGAGAATAAGGGTCCAATTTCATTCTTCTCTTTATTCATATGCAGTTGCCTAACAACATTTATTGAAACTACGTTGTAGATTCTTTGGGCCCTTGTTGAAAAGCTAAAAAACAGTGTGGTCCTGGCATTAAAAAAAGCTGTGTGGACAAATGAAACAGAACAAAAAACCTGGAAATAAATCCATGAATATGTGATTAGCTGATCTTAAATATGCCTTTAATTCAAAATAAAAAATATTAAGGTCTATATTGTAACAACTGTTGGAAACTTTTTTCAGAATAAATTATATATGTAAGGTACTTGAGACTGTTAAGGAAAGTACATATTGATGTAAACTACAAAATATTCATATTTTGACAGGTGATGGTGACATTTATCTTAATCTTGTGTGTTGTACTTTGACAGTATCACCATAGTGGTTGTATTTTCATTATTTAATACTAAGTTTTAGCAATAGGCTTTCTTGGATGATCTGAAAAAATGATCTTCTCGTAGGTGAAACTGTGACTGGAGAACTATCAAAACTCTTGGATGAAATAAAATTGTGTCAAGAAAAGGATTATTCTTTTGAAGATTTGTGCCACACAATATCAGACCACTACTTAGATAATTTGAGCAAGATTTCAGAGGAAGAACTTGGGAAAAATGGAAGCCAGAGTGTAGTAAGTAAGGGGGAAAACGAAGACGATGCATTTGTCTTTGACAGTTCAATGTGTACAGCAGTGAGGTGTGGGGTTGGGTGCACTATATTACTTTATCAGATTCGGCCACTATCAGATGTTACTCTCCCTGCTGGTCTCTGATGTTCACTGGGGTTCTGTGCCCACCTCGTGTCTAGGGAAAGAGGTGCTTTGATGTATCACTTGGAGTTAGTGATGGTGTCTCCACTGTTCTACTCTGTTGTGACACATGGACTCATAGTATATTTGGTTATCTTTATTCACTTTTGTTGGGCAAACTGATAGAGGTTCCCAAAAGAAGAAACTCTATTATCTCCCTGTTTTTGCTATAAACCCAGTCAAACCTCTCTTTAAATAGACAGCTAAATCATGTATATACTTCCTCAGTCACTTCTTAAGTCATAGTACTATAAAGACTTTCTGGAAAGCTCAACTTGCATGTTTTCATAATATGCAAATCCCAGGAGGGCTGTTATCTATGAGCTCAGAATATGAAGTCTGAGTTAGAGATTCTTGCTTCTTAAGGATTTTTATATTAACACATTTATAAGAAAAATTGTAGAGGGGCTGGGGATTTAGCTCAGCGGCAAAAGCGCCTGCCTGGCAAGCCCAAGGTTGTGAGTTCGGTTCCCGGTACCGGAGAAAAACCAAAACCAAAAACAAACAAACAAACAAACAAAAAAAACAAACAAAAGAAAAGAAAAATTGTAGGAACTAATCAGTTTAAATTAAGATTTGCAAATATACTTTTGTTCTAATGGAGAAGGATTTATAGTATGTAATGGTCTTAAAGGACATATATTGTGATATAGGCCCTTTATTCACTTTTAGAAATTAATTGGTTAGAGCAACATAATATGTTACTGAATAGCCAGTAATAGGGTTGACTGTGTTAAGTGTATCATTCACAGAAACTAAAAAAAAAAAAAATCCAAATATAATGACTGTCCATTTTGTGAACTTTTAGTTTGTTACTTAAGCAAGCTATGACACTGTTTCCCTGAATAGCACTTGCTAATCTAGTTTCATGGCTAAACTTATTTCCTGAGCTCACTTTACTTTATGTTTGTTCTTTTTAAAAAATTTTTGTTTTGCTGCACTGTTTTTTATAAAGCATCACATTATTGCAATCCTAAGTTTTTTGAATAGTTATAAATGATCATACGTGTACTGAAGTAAAGACCTATAGGCTTTGCAAAATGAAATGTTATTTTAATGAGATATTTATAGTATTCAGGACAAAATTCCATGTTTAAAACTCTAAAACAATCTCTAAATTAAAAATCAGTTACATTATAACACTTTATTGGAAAGGTATTTGTCCTATATAAATAATATATGATGTTTGGGTTTTAGAAAAATCCTGAAGATTTTTCTTTCTTTCTTTTTTTTTTTATTTTAAAGATAAAAGGAGGGAAACATTAACAGACATACAACATTTTACAACATCATAAGCACAGTACAGACAATACAGAGTTACAAACAAAGTGGTAGGGAATTAACAATGCTTGTTGTGTTACATATTGATATCTTCAAAGTGGCTTCTCATGAAAACAGATATAGACATGCAATACTGGTCAACCAAAGACTCACTGACAGTTTCTTTCAGCATAGAAATAGAAGACAGAAGAACAACCATGTTAACTGTCATGTATATACATACATACAAAATTTCCCCTTCTTTCCCTTCTCTTTTCCCACATCCCAGTTGCCCTTTACTCTTCAGCAGTTTCTTATCATTTCACAGATGAAGATTTTTCTTAACTACCAGCTTCTTGCCCTCTGCTTGGCGCAGTTTCCCCTAAAAATCCTAATTTTTTAGACCAGTGATTTCTAAACATTTCTTGTGTACATACATTAGTAAGCAAATTTTGAGCAAACATTCCTAATGCATTTATTGTGAAATTATGTATTACCTTCTATCTTAAATAATATATGATGTAAGTTATCATGCATTTATGTCACAAGAAATTCAAAGCAAAGGAGGTAAAGCAAAATAGGGGCTCTGATCTATTTTCTCTCACTTAGAGAATGTCTTGTGTGCTGTGGTGTCTGTCTGCTCTTCTTAGGGACCATGGCACAGGCATCCATCTTTTAGGAAGTGATGGCAGGAGCATTTGGTATTGACCGGCTGACATTATTTGGGGGAAGAGATGGGTAAATTGTATTTATCTGCTGAAGGCCGTACTGTGATAGTGGAAAGAGGCAGATTAAAGCTCATAATTGGAACTTAATTCTTGGAATATGAGCCCATATGTTCCTATGCCACTCTGTTCTTTGACAAGCATTTATAATAGCTGTTTGAAACGATTGTCACATAAAATATTAAAAGTTATATAAGACAGAAAGCAGACAGTACATATGAATAAGAGCAAGTAGTTCTATTTATGCAGAATAATAGAATTTACAAAGGAGAAAAATGAGAAGATTAGAAGGATAGATGAGGTCAGGTCATAAATGATTTTTGAATGTCAAGCTAAGAATTCTGAATTTATTTTTTAGGAAATGAGAGAAAATGTGAAGGATTTTGGACAGATAAAAGACATAATGGGTACTGGCTTTTCAGAAGATGAATCTGATATAAACTTGTTATTGAATGTTTAAAAAGTAATCCAATTTCAGTGATCCTTACCTACAGCCTGTGTTTCATTTTTGCTCATTCCTTGTTTTGTTCAATATTTGTTACCATTTATCAAAAACGTTTTTTCCAGAGTATTGTTATGAAGTGTCCTCTCATATTTGCAAAAAGCTTAAAGTACTTTTATATCATCTACTATAGATGGTTGTTACTGTGTTTTAAATTACAGGTTTATAGTAACAGTATTAAGTATTATTCACAACTTTAAGGAATTCAAAATACCCATCCCAGAGAGCCTTCAATCACCATGTACAGATAAAATAAACATATAAAACAAATATGTAATATAAGTTGACACTTAGTAGGCTTGTTATTCCCTGTTTTAATGCCTTCAGGACCTAGGCCACTAGTAAGCAATCCTAATAACAGGGTTATAGATTTAGGAAATGACTCAGCTGGCAAGGAGCACAGTGAGGATTCAATTTCAGAGTCAATGCTTAATTCCCAGCTTCATTTCTTAAAGTTACCTATGGTCAAAGGAATGTTTCTTTAAAGGAGAGATCAGTAAAGACATGTAGGTATTCAGTGAAGCCTGTGTTGAAATCAGGAGAGACTAAAATGGGACCTAGAGGAGGGTGAGACATAGTTTATGTTTGTGTTGGAATGAATGAGCAAGGTTTCCAGCCTGAAGAATCAGTTTGTGCAAAGCTAGAGGTGAGAATTAGTGTACAATTTGAAGGGAATGGTATACCATGAAAATACCTTTTGAAAGTAGGGGGAAATAAAGTTGAATAAGTAATGGTAACACTTAACACTTCTGGAATATTCACAGTAACCCTCTAAGATACATAGCATTATCACTCCCATTTTACAGGTGAGAAAATGGAGACATAGGGAGCTTTGATGACTTTCCCAAGATCACATAGTAAGTTTAAGGGCTAGGATCTGAACATAGGCAGTCTGGGACTGGAACCATACTGTAACATGTAATGTATTATTACATCTGAAGTATATTTTCAGATAACAAGTGGAGATCAGTAGATTGAGAAACTAGTTAGATGTTTGAAATTGTGGAAGAGGATAAAATGTTCAGGAAGGGAGTTCTCATGAAGGTAACATTTTGGAAGATAAAAGTGGCAGTTTTATGTTAGATATTCTGAGGAGAGACTCAATTTATGATTCTCAGCAGTGGTTGTACCTTATTAGATTTAGCTGGAGAGGCTTTAAAAGTTAGTACTGATATTTCAGGTAACGTACCAACTAAGAATAGTTCAGTGCTGAACACTGTTCTTTTAAAGATCTCCCCCAGGTCATTCTAACATGCACATTGTTGGTCTAGGGAACCCAAAACCTGCTAGGACCTTCATAACATAATTCATTCCTGAAATGAGGAGTCAGACTAAGGTCTTGGTGATACCACAAAATTATAGAAAATTTTGATAGAATAAATATAGTAGATCTCATAGTGTTCAACCTATTTTTTCAATTCCCTAATGTAAGAGTTTCTATTAGTTTCTTGAGTTAGAGAGTGTCTGAGTTCAGACTGCTGCAACAGATTACTATAGATTGAGTAGTTTAATGAACAAACATTTATTTCTCAAGTTCTGGAGTCTGGAAGTTCAAGACCAAGGTGCCAGCAGAGCTGGTATCTGATGGGGGCTGGTTTCATGATTTGCTGGTAACTGTCTTTCAGTTTCTTCACATGGCAGAAGGCAGAGGAGGGGGCGGAGAGCAAGAGAGAGAGAGAGAGAGGGAGGGAGGGGAGAGCGAAAGAGAGAGAGACAGAGAGAGAGAGAGGGAGAGAAAGAGAGGGAGAGCAAGTGAGTGAAAGCGCTCTGTGGTGTCTTTTTATATAGGCATTAATCCTGTTCATGAAGGATGCACCCTTGTTACCTAATTACTTCCCAGCCCCCACCACCTAATGCTGTCACATTGAAAGTTAGGGTTTTAATATATGATTTGGGAGGGAACAGATGTTCAGTTCATAACAGACATGTTTTAAATTTATCATCAAGGAAGACTCAAACAGCAGTCTGGCAAAAGTCAAATTACAATTATAACTATATTATATTGGAATTTTAAAATGTGGAAAAACATTTTTGTTGATCTGTTCATATTTCTGGTTATACAGAGTATTTGGGTTCGGTTAAAATTTAATTTCAGATGATATGAAACATCCAACTTTTGCATCATAATATGACAGGTAATTCCAAAAGTAATTTAAAAGAAATAAGATGAAAGAACATTTGTTTTGTAGCATTCATATTATTTATAAATGTATTTTATATATGTATGGCTTACTTAGGGAGTAATTGAGCTATTCTTAGTTCAGTGAAACTTCTATTGCTTTTTTTTTCTCCAACAGAGGGCACTCTGATTCAGGAATTTAAAATACAAAAATCAGCCATCTTATGTAAGAACTTTTATTTTGAACAGGAAACCTTTGGTTTTAGTAAAGTATTGGCATAAAAGTGGTAGTTTGAACAATTTTACTAATGTAAGTGAATTAAAATCAGATTTTTAGTACAATTTAATATATCCAATTAGAGATTTTGCATTTAAAATCAAGGCCAGCTCAAGTTAAAACTACATTTTATCTTGCATACATTTTAATTTTAAAGCTATTCTGTTTTAAATACTCTTATAATATGCGTATGAAATCATTTTCAAATTTGAATTAAGACATTATATAATCTAGAATATAAATTTTGAGAAAATATAAATATCTTCCTTACCAACCCATGAAATTCAGGGATTTGAAAGAATACAAAATAATCTCAACATATTTTTTTTTGTTCTTTTCATTTATTTTCTCAAACCTCATGTTTGATATTTTCTCCACGTGTATAAACAACATGCACATTTCTAAAATATGAACACACCATGCCACAGAATATTTAATGATAACATAAAGAGCACTGGACCAGGTAAAATCTAGCTATCAGGAAAACATTTTTTGTTAGATTTCAAATAGAAAAAGTATTATTGCCTCCTTGGTCCAGATCTGAAAAACATAAATAGAAAGCTACAGGGTAAAATGCTTTCTCCTTTTTTCCCTCTGAGGGAGAACCCCGTCGCAGACAGCATCTGCAGCTTTGTTTGAGAGGGTTATACTGTCAGATTTTGTGTTTTATTTAGTCAGTGTACTCCTTTCTATTACTGTCTTCTCCATCCTGAAATCTGTAATTATATGTCAGCCTTCTGAAATATGAAATACTTTATGTCAGTACAAGATTTCAAGAATCACCTTGAAACATCTCTTTCAACACAATTCTTCCATAAACTCCTTGAGAGCACTCCCTAGGCTAAGGGTCCCTGGTTTTGGAAAATATGCTTAATATCATGCCAAAATCATCAAATTGTAAAGGTCAGTAGCATCAAATTTTGTTGCCTAAAAACAAATGGCATTTATGAATCAACATTTGCTTTCAGATACATTCCAAGTCAATTTCTAGAGCTTATAATCAGTAATGCACCAATTTCAAAACTGTGAGAAGACTTAGTGACTATGCCATCCAATTCCCAAGAGTCACAGCATCTTGGAAAGTGAATATTCTGAAGCATTAATAGAAGGCTTTTCTTACATATGTGAATTTCTTAAATAGTGGAGCTAAGCAGTGGTAACTTATTATCTCATTGGGAATAGATATAATAATATTCAGAAGAATATTTATAATTTCAGTAACTCATGCTTTACAAATTTCAACAAAATTTTTGGAAATAGTAACTCAAGACTGCCAAAGTTTGGGCTTTTATAATAAATTTTCCTGGAAGTAGGGCATACATAGAACTAGGAATCTGTTGACTTGTATTAATATTTTAAAAACAATATCATCTGGATGTTACTCAAAACCATAATCAGTGAAATAGATCAGACCCACACGTGTAAACATTGTATTGTCTCACTAGTGTGAGAAACTGAACGAGTAAATAAGATCTAAAATATGCAATATAGATACTGTGAATTGGGAAGAAACTGTTCAAAAGAAAAGACAAAGTGTGAAGGAGGAAAGGGGAAAGGAAGAAAGAGAAAAAGAAAAAAATATGTGTATACATAAGGTAGTTAAGGTAGTTATACAGCTAGTTTCTCTTAGTTCATTGAAAAGCGTTTTGTGCTAATATTGTTTGGGTAAGATATCTTGCCTATATCTTGTATTCTGAATAACTACTACGAAGACAACAATACACAGTGTATTAAGTATGGTAATTCTCGAACTAACCTGTTTTTTTTTTGTTTGTTTGTTTTTCTCCGGTACCGGGAACTGAACTCACAACCTTGCCCTTGCCAGGCAGGTGCTTTGCTGCTGAGCTAAATCCCCAGCCCCCAACTAACCTGTTTTGAAACTGTTTTATCTTTATTTATTTTCCTTTAAAAAATACCTTCAAGCACATGTATTGACTACATATATAAAATACATGCAAGGGAAAATCCAGAATCAGAATGGTAAGATTCCCTACTCTCACCTCGGTAAGAACTTTTTGTATTTGAGGTGAATCTAGGAAGATCTTTGAGGTAAATGACTACTGGAAGTCAGTCTTTTCAACTTCTAATGCAATTACTTTTACCTTTCATTACATATGTTCTGCTTTGTTTTGTAGATGTGAACATTTCTGTATGACTTGTTACAGACTTGATCTCTGTGACTGAATCCTATCTAGCACAGTGGCTTGCATGTAGTAGTCTCAGTAAAACTTCATTGGATTAGTAAATGCATAATAAGGCAAACTGCATGTACAGAGCACAGTGTAAATAAACCATCATCCAGGGAAAATTTGTTTCATTTTTGGATGTGAATTCAGCCAGAGTTTATTCTAATGAATGCAGAATCTCACCCATCTTTTTAAAGGGAGATGAGAGTTTAGCAGTTAAGAGCCCAAGACTGTGAATTATAGAAACGTGGCTTTACAAGCTTGTTCTATTTACTAGCAAGGGGACCTTTGTGAGTAAAGTTACTTAGTATTTTTAAAACGTAGTTTTTTTTTTTTTTATCAGTTTGAAACATGTTTCCTGTTACTTTCTGCCAGCCATAGACAAGAGCTACTTTATTTTCTTAAAGTAAAAACACAGAACTCAGTGGAACTTAATATGTAAGTCTTGTGTTTAGATTCCTAAGAAATCATTAGCATAAATATAACATGGGGGAAGATCTAATTTGGGGGAGTAGTTTATGCAAAAAGTTTTGAAGTATTTAAGCCGGGTGCAGTGGCATACACTTGTAGTTCCAGCTACTTCAGAAGCAATCTTTGGAGGACTGTTTAAGCCCAGGAGTTTAACATCAGTCTGGGCAATATCCCCTATGTAAAAAATAGTTTTGAGATATTCAAATGGCTGTCCCATAGCTGCCAAGTCAATGAACAGTTAACCATCTGTGATCTCTAAGAATAACTGTAATACTAGAAGCTTACATTTATTAAGTACTAAGTTTGATGATATAAATGCTAGGCATTGTGAAATCCTGTTAAAATCATTATCTCATTTTTTTCCCATCTCAGACATCCCAAAGTATAGGTTTTATTATCCTCAGTTTGGGAATCAGGAGTAAAATAACTTTGCCAGGATTATAGGGAAACAAAAGGTAAAGCTGAGATGTTTGTAAACTCCTGATCTTCACCATTTACTAATCCTACCTTTCCTTAATATCTTCCAGATTCACTTACCTCACCTTTGCATCATTCCTTCCATTTCTGTGGTTTTACTCTTACAGGCCGAATTATTGCAAGAGCCTCTTTTCCTGTCCCCTTGCTTGTTCAGTGTTTCCTCTTCATTTGCCTCAATTTATTCCAACCACTGCAGTCAAATGATGCTGCCTAAGTGTGATTCAGATCATATCTTTCTACTCAAACTCATTGTATTCTTAAAATACGCTTGATATCAAAATTTCTCTCAGTATTAAGCATTATACTGAGGCGTCCAGAGGAAGTAAGCTCTCTAAATTTTTGTATTTTGAATTTTATAAAGTTATCTTTTTTTTAAGAAATAAAAGAAGGAAACATATTAACAAACAGACATCCATTTACAAAATAGCATAAGAACAATACAAACAAAACAGAGTTACAGACAAAGTTGTAGGAAATTAACAGTGGTTGTTGTATTACTTATTGATAGCTTCAAAGTGGCTTCTCAAGAAAATAGAGACATACAAGATTGATCAAACAAGTAATCATTAACTGTTCCTTTCTGTAGAGCAATAGAAGATGGTAATACAACTATGTTAGCCTAACATAGTTGTACTAACAAAGTCATCATTTTGTATACTTTACAGATATAAGGTCAACATTTTAGCATTTACCCTGGTTTTTTTTCTGATCTCTTTATAATCTTTAGCTTGCACTTAAGCTTCCAAATAGAATAATTCAGTTATTCTTATTTCCCTGATAATATTTTCTATTCAGTAGCTAATTGTAATATTTTTTGAAAGTTTAGTGATAATTCAACTTTCGTCTAACCTCACTTTCTGGGTAAAGATGAAGTAAAGTTTTGATTACTTTTGCTACTTTTCATATTTACCTTGTTCATTTGCCATAATGTGTATAAATTGTAATTCTATTTCAAGATGCACTTTTGGGAATTTTAATTCTGTTTTGGAGTGAAGGCTTTGGATAGTTTATCATTATAAAAAGATCCCGTTTTGCTGCCTAATGCCAAAGAAAATTAGGCAAGAGCCTGAGCTTAAAGAGACATGTCAGTGGTGATAATCACTTATCTCTGTGCCCTGGGAAATGTTCTTCACCTTGAAGGGAAATTAATTCTAACAGAGTAGTGGACTTATAACCCAGAAAAAAAACTGCTGAGATTGTTCACACTTCTAACATATTTTATCATGAGGCAGTTTGGTTCATGCCTAAAGAATATTGGAATTCACCCTATATAACAGCTGAAGAATTTGGATTCTGTATGATACTCAAAGTCAGTAATAGTAAATGGAAAAGACAGTGTGTGGTCTGTGTCAATCTCAGGCTTAGATTTTTAAAAATTACTGTTATTTTCACTTTGCTTTGCCAGAATTCTTATCTGTACTACCATCTATGCTTTTAAAAGCAGAGAAGTTTTGATTGCTTACATTTTCACAACAGTTCTATTTAATTGAGAGCTGCCAGTTAGTCTGTGCTATTAAATAATTAGTAGTGAGAAGCAAAGTCCTCATTTAGAGAAAGAATGAGTAGTCGAGAAAATGAATTTGACAAGGTGTGAGTTTATAAAGTGAAAAGGGAAAATGAACCAGTGAGAAGCAGATATCAATAAAGTGGAGATAGCTTGTTCATAGAATAAGTGCAGAAAACATTGATGCCTTATGTTTTCTAATAATTTATTCTTTCTTGGTGAAATAAGTATGTGCCAACATTGAAAAAGATTTTCATTTTGACTTTGGTCCCATCAGTCCACTTTTACTTTGGCTGATGCTACTTTTCTAAACTCTCTTTATTGTTATAGTACTTACCAACCTCACTAAGCTACTAAGTACCTGCATTAAGGAATTATTGTAATTTCCGTAATACCAATACCATATTTGTAACTTGGAATTGCATTATTATATCTAGAACAGGAATTTGAATTTAAATTTATGTAGACTTGTTTTTGTATTTCAATCCCAAATAGATAAAGACTTCCATGATCTTTAGATTTCTTATCTGAAAAATGGTAGTAATACTAAAAATAGTAGTGTAGTATTACTACCATTTTAGTAGTAGTACTACTAATACCATCCAGGATTGTGGTAAAGATAAATGCAAAAAATTAAGATTACCTAACATGGTATCTACCACAGATTAAACATTAAACCAGTGGTGGCTTATTATTTGTATTTTCATTGGTTCAGTCATTTATATATATTTTTCTCGGTGTTACCTAAAGTTTACTTCATAATTATTTCACATTTTATCTTAGTTTCTCATTGTTTCCTATTAAAGTATACTTTACTACCTGTTCATTCTCCCACTCTGGAAGTGTTCTTAAAAAGTCTTTCTTACCTCAGCCTACTAAATTAGAGTAACTGGAAGCGAATTATTTTAAACTAACTCACTAGGTAATTCTCTGCCACAAGTGGTTTCATGCACACTGCACTAGAACATTTTTAAAATGCAACTTCCTTAAATAGTGAGGTGCTGGGACTTCATCTTATTTTTCTGCTTCTATGGATGTGAGTTTAATTGATCACCAGGCAAAATAGCTTACCTTTTAATAATTCATTTATACCTAAAATTAAACAACAAATGTTGTTAAAGTACCAAAGGAGTGTAAAGTAGTATTCAAAAGAATGTGTTATCACCATTATTATGCTTTAATTGGCAATTCTTTAAACATATAAATTACATTTACCACTACTTGGTTATCACTTACTCCTTAAAGTTCTGGTTTTTCTCTTATAATGAACTCTACCTCTTCCCCTTACTTGTTTTTCCCTGCTCTTTCCCCACTTACATAAAATTCTATAGGAATAAATTTGTGGGCCCAGGGGTGATATTTTAATTTTTGCTGTCTATTCATGTCTGTTATCCCTATAATAGAGTAAGTGCTTAATAAGTGCATTTAAAATTAATGAATGATTCATTCAGCTACTCTTAAAATTTGAAAGTGCTATATTTCTTCTCATTCTATTATTATTTCATAAGAATTGATTCTGTCATCTCGTAACGATGACCCTCAAGGTCTTGGGCAATGTATATTAAGGTTATTTGAAAGCCAGACTCGTATGTGTGTGTTTGTGTCTGTGTGTGTCTGTGTGTGTGTGTGTTTGGGATTGAGCTCAGATCCTCACACGTTATTAAGTGCATTCACTTTTATTGAACTACATTCCCAGCCCCAGCATACTCTTAACAGATTGTACTGCCTCCTTAGCATCTTTGATCGAAGTTAGGATAAGTCCTAGATCACAACCCATGAAAAGAGATTTCACAGAGATCAGATACGTTTCAGGGTTACAAGAATTTATTTTAAGTGCCTTTCTATTGGCATCACCTGCCAGTGGGATATCTGACATATACCATATGCCAAAGTGTGTGTGACATTTTCTGGTCTTGAGAATCCAACCATGAACACTAAAGAATCTGACCTTTAGATACAGCAATGTCACAATGTAAACATAATAAAAATTCTGTATCATAGATTGAATATGAGAAGGCATACTTCAACTTTTTTCTGACCTATTGCCTAATTTTAAGGAGTCCTGGTAGCATAGTTATTTAATGGAGATATTCTGATTCATATGTGGCAATGAGGTAGAGTAACTGGAAATGGGATATGATTGTTTATCTACAAAGCTTCTTTGAGGATGGATATATATATATATATATATATACACACACACTCTCTGAAGAAGGATCTATTGGTCAGTTTTCCATTACTGTGACAAAATGTCTCAGAGAATCAATTTTTAAGGAGGAAGGGCTTTTTTGATCCACCGTTTTGGAGGATACAGTATGTGGCCAACTGACCCCATTGCCTTTGGGCATGTAGATCATGGAGGAACATGTGGCAGGGAAGCATGATGGCAGAGAAGGAATGAGAGACACAGGAAGGGGCCAGGACCTCACTGTTCACTTCAAGGGCATGACCGGTGATCTAATAGACTCCTAGTAGGTCTCCGTTCCTAAAATTTCTACCATCTCCCAATAAAACCACAAGCTGCGGAAGTAAGCCTTTAACAAATGGGCCTTTGGGGGACATCCCAAAGGATTTAGTCAGGAAAAGACATTTTAGAATACAGAGTTTTGTAGGTCATGGAAATTGGTATATTTTTCTTTTTTAACCAAAGATTTTGAAGTAGGGAAGTAATAGGATTTATGGGAACAAAGAGTGGTTATACCTCCTCTAAATCTACTGTTAATATTATTTTAATATCAGATGTCTGTATGATAGTCAATTAATTACACGACCTGTAGTTAATTATTTTGTGTCTATTATGTGGTAGGCCCTGAGAGATATATATGACAACTGACAAGAATGATATGGCCCAACTATCATTGAACTTCTAGTTTGCTATTGAATATAAACAAGGACATGGGCAATCATGAAATGGTGTAATAAGAAATGTGGCAGGGGATCTACACAGTATTATTAAACATTTGAGGAAGGTACTGAACTTATATATAGGTGATCAGGGGAAACGTTTCACATTTCTTTTTTGTGACTCAGGCAATCTCTGTCCTTATCATTTGTTTGTTTAGCTAATTCTTTATCACTTTTCCTTGACTTTTGGTTCTTTATTGAGCACTCTTTTCTCTATAGAGAAAGCTTCCGAGTTCAAGTAGTATGTCAGTGTTATTTATTTTCAAACCCACAATTTGATCTTCAACTTGTCACTACTTTCTAGTTCTATATTTTACTTCTCTACCAGACCCTTTCCCCCAAACCTTTTACTACCATTTCACATCCAACCTCTCAGAAATGTAAATTAATAATCTTCTCACTCAAATCTATGTCTGCTCCCATCTTCCATTGTCCTTTCAGTAGTAGAAGTTATTTCATTCTTCCTAGACAAAAGTTTTTATGTTTAAGTTGGAGTCATTCCCTTTTCTTTTTATTTTCTTGGTCTAAGAGTTCCCCTTTATTTAGTCTTACTATGCCTACTTGACTATACTTCACCTTATAAGAACTGATTCATTTCTTTGACATGTATACAATAATACTCTGGAATTTTTTCTCCTTGCTGTTTCCAACGTTTCTCCTCGATCTTCCAGTTCATTGAGACAGTGCTTTTGACTAGACTCCAGAACTTCCCTTGCCATGATCTTCTGTGACTTCTACATTGTTAATTGCAATAGTCGTATCTTAATCCTTACCTTACTTGATTTTGGGGGAGCATTTGACAATGTTGATCATCTGTCTTCTTTTTGCACACATTTCTTCAATTTGTATTATGGTTTAGATGTAAAATGGCCCCCAAACCTCATGAATTTGAAGGTAATTGGATTATGGGGATGTTATAGCTAACTTGCTATTAGAAGGCAAGGTCTAATTTTAAGAAGTGGATCATGTGGGTATAACACGGAAGGGTGTGTCTCCCTTCTGAGCTCCTTCCTTGACTCTTTCTGTTTCCTCTCTGGCATGATGTGATAAGCTCTTCTCTGCAGGAGAGCTCCTCCTTCATGCCACCTTGCTTTGGAGTTAGCCAACTGTGGATTGAAATTTCAACAAACTGTGAGACAAAATAATCCCTCTTCCCTTAAGTGGCAGGTGTCAGGTATTTTGTCCAGGTGACAAGGAAAGTGACTAAGACATATTTTGGAACTGGAGAATTGGGGCCATTGCTATAAGGATAGCTGCCCATGTGGTTCACAAATCTTTGGAAATGGCTTTTGGGGAGAGTTTAAAAACGTTTGTAGATGCCAGCTGGAAAAGCAGCCTTAGAATGCTGTAAACTGAGCTTGATGGAGGCTATGTTTGAAGCACAGAAGACTAGTGTCTTGGTTACTTTTCTCTTGTTGCTGGGACAAAATACCTGACGCCCAAAATTAAGGAAGGAAAGGTTTATTTTGCTTACAGTTTGTGGAGGTTTCAGTCTGTACTTGGCAGATTATAAGGCAGAATGGCACATGGCAGAGGGCTACAGCTGATGGCAGCAGAGCACAGCAAAAAAACAAGCACACACACAAGGGAGGAAATGGCCAGAAGCACCCTCTTTCTCTCCCTTACAGATTCAAACTATCTACCCCAGGGCGGGTGTAGCTCTCACACCCATAATCAATCAAACTCTAAAAGCCTGCCCCATGGCCGCATGAAGCTTTGGGGGGTCACCCAGACACAAACCATAACAACTGGAATACTGATAAAATTGCAGATGATAAAGACCATGCTCAGGGGGTTTTAGTTGGGAATAAGGACTCTATTGGCAGTTTGATTCCAGACCCATGTGTGTTATGCTCTGACAGAAAATTTGTCTATATGTGGTCAAGTTCTTGAGGCTTTGCCAGACACTGAGATTAAGGGTGGCAGACTAATTAATCTGGTAGAGGAAATTTAAAGGCATCCCAAAGTCCAGTCTGTATCATGGATATTGCATGTTGCTTTTAGCCAGATTTGTTCTGAAAATTAAAAGCAAACAGCATAGCTGAATGATTTTTTTAAAAAAATGTTTTGAGTTTCAACAGGAAAGAAGCCTCTATAAAGTTGGCCCTCTCAAAGGTGGATCAAGGGGGACAGCTTGGTTGCTGAAAATATTACCATTAAAAAGAAGCTAAGTACTTTACATTAGGACAATAGGAAGCATGCCTTGAGGGCATCTGGGGAAACTATAAGAACCCATCCTTTGGCCTGCAATAGTGAAAGACATTGCTTTGAGAAGTGAGGCTCAAGCCTTTCTGCTGGAGAAGGGCTAGCTAGGGAACTTAGGATTTAGGTCAGCATGTTCTGCCTCTGCAGATATGATGCAAAAGGGTCTTTCTACTGCTTGAATTAACAGCAGACCTTGGCACCATCCACCTGGTGCTATTTTTTATGGATATACAAAATGAAAGAGTTACAGGATCCTAGAGGCTTCCACCCAGGTTTCCAAAAAAGGCCTGGGAGGTCAAGCAGTGTGTCCCCAAGGTGTGAGACTGGGGCTGAAAGTGCAGTGAAGAGCCCAAGAAGTTCAGAGAAGCCAGGTGTCACAGCCTGTGTGGCTCTGGGTGGTCCCTGAAAGAAATGGAGAGGGAATTTAGAAAATAAAGACAAGAAACAAGTTTGAGGTCAGGTGAGGCCTCTTTATGGGATGAGAGAAGAGGACTGGATAATCACTAAAGGGGCATTTATTTATACCTTTGCAAAGTTAGTATCATGAGACAAAAGTTTACCTAGCAACTCAAGACTGAAATTGTCTGGGCAGAATGTCCTTCTGGAGACTGAGGTAGCTTGACTGCTTCAGGCCCTGTGGCCTTGTCTTGCCCCTACACATATGAGCAGTTTCAAGCTTCAGCCACTCCCAACAGCTAGGAACATGGAACATCTGAGAAAAAACACAAGGAATGAGTAAAGCTTGCCCAGGGAAGAAGCCATGAGGACTACAGTTACCAGTGATGCCTTAGAGGTGGGGCCACCCAAACCCCTTGGAGTTCTCATCTCTTCACAGCTTGCCGTGGGTGATGGACACAGAACTCAAGATTTAATGTTTACCCTGCTGGGTTTTAGTCTTGCTTTGATCCCAGGGGTTACTTTCCCCTGTTCCTCCCTTTTGGAATGGGAATGTTTACCTTATACCATTGTATGTATTTTTCTTAGCCCTTATGTTTTCCCCCATTTTATTATATCATTTAACATACCATATATAGACTTCACTGTGGGCTGAGATTATTTTTTGTTACTCTTGTTCACTGCTGCCATCCAAATGCTTAAAATGATGTCTGGCCCATAATGGAAACTTTGTCAATATTTATAGAGTAAAAGAATAAAATAACTCTAGGCCACTGATAGTCTGAATTTGGATAATATAGTTTAAGAGCTCAACTTGTGGTGTAGTAAAAAGAAAAAAAACCATATATTTTAGAGTTATACAAGTCAGGATTTGTTTATTGATGGTCCTTACTGGCTGTATGGCCAGGTTGCTTGATTACTTTTTCTGGGATACAGTGTTCTGTTCTGTAAAAGAAGCATAGTGGCATCTTCCCTAGGGATTTGTCATGAAGACTAAGATAGTTACGTATCACATAACAGTGTTTTGGGAAGTAACAGCCTGCATATTTAATGGTGGTCCCAGAAGATCACATGTATGTCCTAGTTTTGGACACCTTAGTTTGTATAAGTACATGCTATGATGGTCACATAACAAAATCATCTAACAATGCATGTCTCAGAAGTTATTCTCACTGTTAAGCAGTATATGACTGTATGCTGGAGTGTGTGTAAAGTATTTGGCAGTGTGTTTACACATGGAAGATGCTAACCTAGTCTTTCCTTTGTAATTTATATTTTTCGTTCTGTCTCGTACCTCTGTTATACTCCCAGATGAACCTTCTTGAAAGAGACTTTGTATCCCTGACATTATGAAAAAAATAGATGAAAGCCTTATGGTGGTCACACCCATTTTCTTGGATTTAGAGAATGTCAAGTTCTTCTTCTCTGTTCTCACCCTTCCTTATCAAATGATATTTTTTTGTATTCTCCCTCTTTATACCAATATACCTCATTCCTTTATCATTTGTCCAAATATATCCCAGGAAGTTCTTTCTCTGTCTTTGCTTATTGTGTCTCATTCTCTCATTTTTTCTGTTTATTTAAATCCTGTAAAGGTGTAATTCAAGTCTTTATATAGTAACCTCCTTACTCCAGCTCAGACCAATTTTATTCCTTTGAACAGATGGAGAATCTCAGAAGAGAAATGGGAAGTATTAGAAAATGCAGTAAAATTTCAGAACTGAAAAATACATAACCTCACATGAAGAATATAAAAAATTCTCAAACACTGATCTTCAATTGAATTTATAATCTGTGTGCTATAGTATCACACAATGGTTTAATAACAAATCATTCTTTGCTTGAGAGTATCTTGTGAAATAGGATCAGTTAAATTCTTTTGCCACAGAATCTGATAAGTTTTGAACTAAAGGATAAAGAGAAGTTAATATGACATATTTTGCTTATTACATAATTATTGTATTTCATAGCAATGAAGTATAAATGATAAGCCATTCACACAATATTTACTATAGTGCCTTGCAAATAGTAAGTACTCAATATTTTTGTATGGATGGAAGAAATGAATTTAGTCACATCTTTAGTAACACTTGGTAGCATTCTGTATTACTCTGATTTTAGTTACTAGAACCAAATACCCAACATACGCAATTTAAAAGAAGTGCTTGTTTTTGCTTATGGTTTGAGAGGTTTCACTGTATGATTGGCTGGCTTCAGGAAGGAACTTCATGGTGGAAGAATGCAGTGGAGCAAGGCTGTTCACCTCAAGGTATCTGGAAAGCAGAGCCCAAGGGAGAGTGCTCTAGTGATTTATACCCTCAAATGACCCACTTCCAGCTGGGGCCCACCTTGTAGCAGCACACCCCACTCTGAATGTCAGCGATTCACCCACTGATGAATAGAGCACCTCCATGATCCAATTACATCTCTAGAAGTCAAGTTGGAAACTAACAAGCATGCATTCCAATACCACTGTGTTTTCAGACATTTATCAGAATTACAAGTGTACATGTGGTGATATAGTTGGAAAGAGTGATATGGTAGGAAAATATTCTTACCTATAGGTGTGTGCAAATATTCTGGAAAAGATAAGACACTATACTTCATTTATTTGGGAAACTTCACCATTCATTAAAAGATGAAGAAGATGGCCTTTTTAAAAAAATAGATTGCTTTTCTGTATTCCTTCAGTTCATTCACTCGATAAACATTTTTTTGCACTGTACTATGTAGTAAAGCTATCATTTTGAGCCAATAAAAACAATAAATGAGGCACTTTTCTTGTTCTCAGGGTCTTTGAGTTTGGCAGAGAAAGCAAGTAGATTACCAAATGATCAACATGCAAGGTGACAAAGTATAGTACCAAACAGTCCGGTAAATGATAGTGTAAAATGTTATATAAAATGAAGAGCTATTTATTTTTGTATTCTCAGGATCTGATATACTGTATTGCCTGACATACAGTAGTTATTCAATAAAAGTATGTTTTTAAAAGCTGTAAGTATATTTTAATCAGTTAAAATGGAAAGGTGATTCTGTCTTACTGAATACAGTATAAGAGGGACATGAAAAAGCGGGATGACAACCACTGCTGATTATGGAACAGGGAAAATGACGGCACGTCATGGCCTGGGGCACTTGTTAAGTCCAGTGTTTTCACCCTTTATTTTTCCTCTCTAATCTGTACTTCTAAGAACTCTTCCACTGTCTTTCAAGATATATAACCATACTTGAAGTCATACATGAATTTCTCATTCTCTTCCTCCCCACACCAATTTTACTGCTTTTAATCCTCCTCATCCACCAAAACATGACTTTGATAGGACTTTTCCTAATCTTAGCCCAACCCCAAACTTGCTTCTCAGTCTGGATTGGAGCTCCTTCAATGCATTTTATAATACAGTGTCCTCAGCTGTCATAATTGTATTATGATTGTCATTGCAAATGTTGTTGGCTTCTTATTCTTGAATGTACTAGACTATGAGCTCCCCAAGGACATTATATTTTATCTTCCGTCTTTGTAATCACAAATTCTACTGCAATGCCTGCAATGTGAAAAGAGACTGGTGTAAACTTTCTGAGTCAGTGAGAAAAAGAATGAGTAACTGGGTGGCTGGCTGGATGCTAGAAAAGTGAACACAGCATAAATGGAAATGGAGAAAAACTTCTCCTTGGTCTTGCCTAGAGTGGTTCTTTTCTGTTCCAAAGAAGAGCACATTTCTTATTCCAAATAACAGCACATTCTTACTGACTGAGGGCTCTGCTGGTGAGACCGTCCTCACTTACTTTAATGTTATTCTAATGTTATTTTCTTGAAGCATTTCCTTATTTGTGAATACTTAGAGGAATGCTATAAAATGTTCTGATTTTTACTATTTTTTGTTAGTTTGTTGAGCTACCACTGTCATGATTTTAAAAAATGCACCTGATCTTTGACCAGTTATATCTAAAGACAGGCTTACTTGATCACTAAGAGAACTACTAAGGTTAATTATATTAATCAAATATTAAAAAAAGCTTAGAATCTGCTAGAGTTAGGATAAGAATAAACTTTAAAAGAACACTTACTGAAGGTAAAGACTGCTTATGAACATTAAAATATATTTTAACTTGAAATCAATACATTTGTATTGAGTTTCAAGGACATTAAGTTTTAAAATTAGGAGAATAATAAAATGAATCAGGAATACTAGGGTCCATGTTAATGATGTAAAAGAAACTATATCCTTTCAGGCAATGAACTATAACTATTTAAAAAAGGTGCCATGCATGGTGGTGCATGCCTATTATCTCAGCACTCAAGATGCTGAGGCAGGAGGATTGCTGTGAGTTCAAGGCCAGCCTGGGCTGCATTAGCAAGATGCTGTCTCAAAAACAAAACAAAACAAAACAAAAAACAAAACAAAACCACCCCCCAGAAAAACCAAGAAAATCATACAATAGATCAAATATAATGGAAATTTATTTTTTACTCATTTAAAATCCAAAACGGGTCTGTATGAGCAGGTGGTTCTTCTCCAAGTGGGAACCCAAACTCCAAACACAGACTACTATCTAGTGGCTCAGACATCTTGAGCACAGACTTTTAAGGTCACCTGGCTCATGTGGCAAGGGGAAACATGATGGCAGATATAGGTAGGAGGTTTTAGGTGATGAGCACAAAATAGCAAACATTGCCACTTATATTGCAGTGAGCAGTACTCAGTTGTAGAGTCACATGCTATGTGGGCATGCAGGACTAAGAAATATAGTCTAAGTACCCAAGGAGAAAAGTAGTAGAAACCAGAACTGGCTACACAATATATTTTATAATTTAAATAATTTTTCTCTATATAATTCTTAATTTTTATAGTAATCAGCCCTAGAAACTCTTCCCATAGGCATAGTTAGTTCCATGTTTAAGCATACATTTATTAAAATCTTAGGTAAGATTGTGGCTATAACTAAAATTATACTTATAATAAACATTACATCTTTATGCAAGGCAATTTCAAGTTTTACTATGTTTCTGAAGAAAATTAGAGTTACGTCTTAGCCTTTGCTTATTATATAAACAGTAGGTCCTTATGCTTAGAATGATTAGGAACATTCACATGTTATTTTTTATGCATTTACTTACATAACTAGTTATAAGATTAAGGGCTTATTTTGCATAATTAAATAATTTGCATATTTCAGTAAGAAAAATCAGCAATTTTAGTATATTTGGGTGAGAATCTGAGAGCTTGTTTTCCAAAAAACAAATAGCATCTATTTGACTCCTTTGGGGATTAAAAGATTCAACTGAAATAGAATGTAGATGATTGTGGATATCTGATGGACAAGTCAGTAATTACTTTTAAAAATCATAGTTAAAATTTGTATTGTACAGCTGTGTGTGTGATAGCATACCTGGATATGCTATTTTTGGTCTTTATTTTCCTTATAGTGAGCTACATTTGTTCTCATGTGATATGGTAAAAAAAAATTCCTCTTATTTTGCATATTGGTTTCTCCTGCAAAGTAGTATTTTTCATCTATTTTTCTGCCAGTATCTTTTTTTTTCTTTTTGAGACAGGGTCTTGATATGCAGTTCAGGCTGGCTTTGAGCTCACTTTCTACCCCAGGCTGGTCTCTAACTTGCAACGATCCTCTTGCTTCAGCCTTCCCAGTGCTGGGATTACTGACATGTACCACCACGCCTGCCTCTTTCAGTGTCTTTAAACCCTGAGAAACTTTTTCTATAGCACTAAATTCTGATTGTCAGAGATGAGATCTTTGAGCTTCATTTTGTTTATATTGACTTCCTTAAGGAGAGTTAAGTTTCATTACTTTCAGGGAACCCTTGACGATAGTTTAGATCCTCATCTTGGTTACTTTACCCTCCTTGCTGAGACAAAATACCTGACACCCAAAATTAAGGAAGGAAGGGTTTATTTAGCTTACAGTTTGTGCAAGTTTCAGTCCATACTTAGCTGGCTCTGAGGCAGAGTGGCACATGGCAGAGGGCAAACGTTCATGGTGGCGGAACACAGTAAAACAACAAGAACAAAATGGAGAATTGGCAGAGAGGAGTAAGCCTCTTTCCTTCCCTTATATGGTAAGTAGGCTACCCTTACCCAGGGGGCGTGTAGCACTCACCCAATCTCCATGCCCTCCTGTTGCACAGGCTCAGAATGAATACAAAGTAAGCACCCTGGCTCTCTGCTAAGTCATATAGTTAACCTTCTGAACTTTTCAAATTGACACAGTGAACAACATCCCAGAAGGGCAAGGGCATGTCCTTACCACCCTAAGATGCAGAACTGCTGAGTCACTTAGCCAAACCTCAGGACTCCCCAAGTTGACACAATGTAGCAACCATAGCAGTCCGGTAGTGAAACCATCTATTTCCATCAAAGAGGTCATACCTATATATAGCTTATATACTAGGTCAGTATTGAAAATAGGTAGACAAATTTTTTAAATTTCTGAAATAGCTGATTTGCTAATTTTCCATGTGTTTCTGCAAGACCAACTCAAACTGGCTTAAGGAAAAAAAAAACATTAGCTCATATAAATAAAAAGTCCAGGCTTTTACATGGACCCAAGTACTCAAAATAATGCAATCTGAAATTTTGTTTGTCTCTCTCTCACAGCTCTGTGTTCTATACTGGTTTCATTCTCACACATGCTTTCCCCACATGGTAACCTGGAATGTAAGTAGCTCAAGGCTTATTTTTGAAATTAATAACCCTGCCAAAACTTTTTTTTTTTAAAGAAAGCTTCTTTCCCCAGATTCCAGCTAGATATGTAATTTTGGTCACAGTTTGATTTGTGAGCCAATCTCGGTGGTCAAAGAGATGGATATAATAATTAGTCAGGCCTGAATTATGTGCCTGTGGCAAAGTCTGAGTTGTGAGTCAGCCCTGAACAGAAATGTGCTGTTAAATCTCAATGGTTCTTTTAGAACTATAGCCAGTAGTCTTGAAAATAGGCTTGTGTCCCAGTTGATCAATGTAAACTAGCTTTGAGCAATCTGTTGCTGGTAGAGGAAGCTTGGAAAGATGAAGTGTCTATACCCAATGATTGAAGATGGTTGAAAACCACTCCTAGGCTTTTGTGTATACTTTGTTAATTCATTTTTATTTTATTTTTGGCCTTTGAGACAGGGTCTCGCTATGCAGTTTAGGCTGGCCTTGAGCTCACTTTGTAACCCAGGCTAGTCTCAAACTCACAATGATCCTCCTGCCTCAGCCTCCCGAGTGCTGGGATTACAGGCGTGCGCCACCACACCCAGCTCTACTTTGTTAATTCAATAGGACAGAAAATGTTATCTGATATACTGAAGAAATATTAAGTTACTGTATGACATTTTTACCTGGATTTTGACTATGATGTTGTTGCATATTTTATGAATAGCTGTAATCCTTAAAGTCTCTGTTTAAATTTCACTTGGTCATTGAAATCTCTGTTCTTCCCACTGCTATTTCCACTACCCTGTTTTATCTTTCTTTATAACACATATGCACTATTTGGCATATTATATGCTGGCTCTTTATTCTCTTTCTCTTTCCTCTAAAATATAAACTTAAGAGCAGCAAGTTTATCTAGTTTACTTCTATGTAGTATATATTAATATCAATAGAATATGTTATATAGTATATCTTAATATTTGCTAAATTTGAACAAATAGAGACAAAAGAGTTAGTTTGATAGGACATGACATCATTTCTGACAGTTTATGGTATAAAATTGGAAAAATATTTGCATGGGAAATATTTATCTCAGAATCTAGAGAAAATTAACTCTGAAGATAATTCACAAGCCAATTTTTAGAAAGATTTATTTAAAAAGTCTGTTTTTATATAATCTATATTTAAAATAATTTAAATATTCTATTTCAAATTCACTTAAAGGAAATAAAATTAGTGGAGCATTCAGTTTAAGCTACTTTTACTTTCATCTGGTTACAGATGTATCTTATATTAACAGTAGATATTAATACATTTCTGGGAAGGATCATGGTGGAAAATCCCAAATAAAACAAAGTTATCTGTCCCATGTGGATATTTACATTTAACCTTGATACCATGATGCATTCTCTAGCAAGATGAGCTAGCTAGCCATAATCATAATAAATCATTGTCAACCTCTAAGAGCTTAGGGAAAATAAGGTTAACTCTTTACATTTAAAATAGAAAGTGAACACATGGGGACAAATTGCTTTGACTACAGAAGGACAGAGACGTTTATACTGCATCCGTGCACAATTCTTATCCTTACTTGCAGACTCTTTGTTACCATATTTCAAAAAATAAATTATTTAGCTTAGATGTTGTTTCTTGGCAAGGATTATGAGAAGATGGTTTATTGTTCACATATGCACAATGAGAAAGATTTGAGATAGCATATCAAATGTCAAAAGGTAGCGTTTGTTAACAGAAGGAAAGGAGGGATATTCTATGCAGGGGTGTTTTTTGGGACTGTGTAGTGTACTGTCGTGCAGTTTGACTGGATTGGATGATTGATGTGCATGAGAAGAGTGAAGGGATAATAGAAACATGTAAGGATCCAGTGAGAACTTTGAATAGTTGGGTGAGTAGTGTGAGGGATACTGTCTATACAGTAAAATGTCATTAAAGATTTACGAACAGTAACATGTGAAACAGTTTGAACAGAGGAAGAAGAAGACATAGACTGCACAGAAATCAATTAGATAACAATCTTATTTCTCTGGGAAGAAGGGCCTAAATGAGAATGGGGGTGGTCAGGAAAGAAATTTATGAAGACCCAATACACAGGACTTTGTAGCTGTAAGGATGGAGGAGAGATTGGGAAGAGATATCTGGGATCAGTCTCTTCTGCAGTTCAGAAAACCATACAAATTAGGGGGCCAGCAGTGAAACTGACTTTGTTGGAAAGAGGGTGAGTTCAATTTTAGATGTGTTACTCTCCAAAAGACTGCAAACTTTCAAGGTAGTGATGCCTGAAAGGCAGAAGTTTAAGAAGGAAACTTGGGGATGCCTTCAGTGCAGAAGATTTTATTTTTTGATAAACATAAAGACTGAAATTTGAAATACTGGAGGAACAAGAGAAAGGAGTTCAGATCTGCGCCTTTTAAGGGTTTAGCTTTTGGGAATATAAGCAATATAGGGAATACAAGGCAAATCAAAAGATTATACATAGCATGACTCTCTGGGATGTCTTGTTCTAGTTCCATTTCCCTAAACTTACGAATTGTTAAGGACTAGGCTTTTACTAAATTAGAGTATGAGAATGAGAATTAAGGATTATTTTTTAAAATTTCTGAATGTATTATGTGTACTATTCTTGCAGTTGAGGTATTGTCTTGGTTACTTTTTTTCTTGTTCCTGAGACAAAAAACCTGACACCCACAATTAAGGAAAGAAAGGTTTAATTCGCTCACAGTTTGTGGAGGTTTCAGTCCATCCTTGGCTGGCTCCAAGGCAGAGTGGCAAATGGCAGAGGGCAACAGTTCATGCCAACAGAAAAGAGCAAAAGCAAAAAGAGCAAAAGAGAGGAGCGGTGGAGAGCAAGACTCTTTCCCTCCCTTACATTGTATGCAAGCTACCTGCCCCAAGGCGGGTGCCACACTCACATCCAGAATCACAGCACTGGGTGATGAGCCAATTAAAAACTCTAGAAGCCCGCTCCATGACAGTATGAGGCTTTGGGGGGACATCTAAACAAAAACTGTAACAGATATACATTATACAACTTGAATGTTGAAGCAGGATGAGACTGCAGGGTCGTTGCTTCTGTATATAAGACTGACCCTGGAGGGGACAATAGTGCTTCTTTGTCAAGGTCTGATGTGATACTGTCTACTATAGTCATCAATAACTGTGCATCCTTCAGTGAAGATTTGGAGGCTGAGAAATTTATACTTTTCTCTGTAATGTTGCTGACTCTATATTTTTATTGTACTGAGACCCTTCTGTAATATTCATATCACGGTAGTATGTTTATAGAGACAAAGGAATGACAAGGAAGAAAAAAAACTCAAGGTAATAAAACAAGAAGTAAATGAAGATGAAAGCAGTGAAAACTAAAAAGGGGCCATTGGAGTTTATATTAAAAATTATTAGTGCCTGTGAAGAAATGGACTTAGTAGATGTCTACAGAGTTTTCTACCTCACAACATTAGAATGCACATTCTTCTCTGCTGTACATAGGAGTTTCTCCAAAGCAGACCACATATTAGCTCATAGAACATGCTTAAGTGAATTCAAAGGAATTGAAATTATCCCATGCATATTATCCAATCATAGTGCAATGAAATTGGAAATCAATGACAAAAGAAACCACAAAAACTACATAAACACATGGAAATTAAGTAACATCCTCCTGAACATCCAGTGGGTCATAGATGAGATTAAAGAAGAAATTAAACAGCATCTACAAGTAAATGATAATACTGATACAACATACTAGAATTTATGGGATGCATTGAAAGCAGTCCTAAGAGGGTTATTTATAGTGGTGAATTCCTTTTTTTAACAAATTTATTTTAAAGAGAATTTTAAAAAAAGAACCATAGCAAAATGCCAACAACATAGACGAAAACAAAACAAAGCAAAAACAGTAAGAATGATACAGGGTTTCAGAACAAAATGATAGGGATTAACAGTGGTTGTTATGTTACATATTTTTATCTTCATCAAAGTTGGTCAGATTACCAGATATAAAAATGCAAGTTTGATCAAGCCATTAAAGAGAATAAAAAATAAAAACAAAAAAATTATAAATGATGCAGAGTTTCACCAAACAAAATGATAGGAATTCAACAGTGGTTATTATATTGCATATTGTTATCTTCAAATTAGTTTTTCAGATTACCAGATATAAGCATGCAAAATTGCTCAAAAAAGTAAATAAAGCATTAACTGTTCCTTTCAGTAAACCATTAGACATCAGCAGTACAGTTATCCTAGCTATCTGTTAATTCTTATATCAGGAAAACAGAACAAACTCAAACAACCTAATGTTGAATCTCCAACTTATAGAAAAAGAACAAGTCAAGCCCACTGCTTGTACAGGGGAGGACGTTATAAGATCAGAGCAGAAATTAATGCAATTGAGACTAAGAAAACAATACAAAGAATCAATGAACTGAAGAGTTCTTTGAAAGATTAAACAAAATTGATAAACCTTTTATCAGTAAAAGGAGAGAAAAGACTTAAAAAAACCTTATCAGTAAAAGAGAGAAAAGACTTAAAAAGTCTTAAAAAGGAGAGAAAAGACTTAAAAAAACCTTACCAGCAAAAGGAGAGAAAAGACTCAGAACCATGCAATTAGGAATGAAAAGCGTAAAATCACAATGAATCCTGTGGAAATCCAGAAGATCATCAATACCTACTTCAAGAACCTTTAAGATGGGAAATACAGAGGAAATGGACAGATTCCTAGACACCTGAATTATCAAAGTTGAATCAAGAAGATATAAAAATTCTAAATAACCCAACATCAATCAATGAAACTGAAGATGTAATTAAAATCTTAACCAACAAAGGAAAGCCCAGGTCCTGATGGATTCCCTGCTGAGTTCCACAAGAAATTTAGAGAAGACCTAATGCCATTACTCCTCAAACATTTTAATGAAATCAAAATGGAAGCATTACTTCCAAAGTTATTCCTGGAAGCAAGTATTACCCTGATACCAAAATCAGAGAAGTACCGAACTGAAAAACAAAAATGCAGGCCAATTTTCCTCATGAAAATAGATGCAAAAATCTGCATTAAGATACTGGAAAGCAGAATGCAGCAAATTACACACCATGACCAAGTAGGATTCATTCCAGGGATATAGGAATGGGTCAACATATGCAAATCAGTAAATGTAATATACTATATCAACAGAGCCAAAGCCAAAAATCACATGATCATCTCAATAGATGGAGGAAAGGCATTTGACAAAGTGCAACACCTATTCATGTTAAAAACCCTACAGAAAATTGGAATAGTCTTTGTCTCAATCTGATAAAAGCCATCTATGACAAAATAATGGCCAACATTATACTAAATGGACAAAACTTGAGAGCTTTCACTCTAAAATCAGGAAGAAAACAAGGATGTCCACTGTCACCACTTTTATTCAGTATAGTTCTGGAAACATTAACCAGAGCAATTAGACAAGAGAAAGAAATACAAGGAATAAAGATAGGAAAGGAAGAAGGTAAAGTATCATTATTTACAGATGACATAATACTCTACATAGAAGACCCCAAAAACTCAACCAAAAAGACTTCTACATTTAATAGCCAAATTCAGTTTCATAGCTGCATACAAAGTCCGCATTCAGAAATCAATAGCATTCCTGTACACAAATAACAAACTTGCTGAGAGAGAAATTAGGAAACAACACCTAATAGCATCCAAAAACATGACATACTTGTGAATCAATCTAACAAAGGAAGTAAAAGATTTCTACATTGAAAAGTATAGTACTCTGAAAAAGGAGATTGAAGAGGATATCAGAAAATGAACAGATATCCCTTGCTTTTGGGTAGGAAGAACCAAATAGTGAAAATGACCATACTCCCAAAATTATACAGGTTTAATGCAATCCCAATTAAAATTCCATGAGCATACCTCATAGAACTGGAGAAAACATTCCTAAAATTCACTTGGAACCAGAAGAGACCTAGAATATCAAAAACAATTCTTGGCAACAAAGGCAAGGTAGAGGGCATCACAATCCCTGATGTGAAATTATACTGCACAGCTATTGTAATAAAAACAGCATGGTACTGGCAAACACACACACACACACCACAAAAACACCTGAGACTCAGTTGAACAGTTAAAAGATGCAGAAAAATCTCCAAACATACTCAACCATCTTATCTTTGACAAAGGGGACAACACATTCACTGAAAGAAAGCCTTTTTAATAAATCGTGCCAGAAAAACTGGTTTTCCACATGTTGAAGACTAAATCTAGACCAAGGTAGCTCACTATACACTAAACTAAAATTAAGATGGATGAGAGATCTAAATATTAAAGCAGAAACACTAAATCTATTGGAATATGGAATAGGTAGGACTCTTGAAGATATTGGTGTAGGCAAATTCATGAACAAAACCCCAACTGAATGGGAAATACTACAAAGATCAACAACTGGGATCCCATCTTATTGAAAAGCTTTTGTATTGCAAAAACAAATTAACTACTGTTATGGTGCCTCATGCAGTCATGGGGGGCGGTGGGCTTTTCAGAGGTGGCTGAGTCTAGAGTTTGTGATTGATTCATGATGGTTTAATGCTGGGAGTAAGGGTGTGAATGCTACACTTGCCCTAGGGCCAGTAGCCTGCGTACAATATAAGGGACAGAAAGAGGCTTTGTCTCTCTTCCCCCTTTGTTGCTTTCATTGTTTTCCACTCTCATGTGTAGTTGCCTTTCTGCCACACCACCCTGCCTTAGAATGAGCAGATTATAGACTGAAACCTCTATAAAATGTGAGCTAAATAAACCTTTGTCTTTTAACCTTGAGTACCAGGTATTTTGTCTTAGCAGCAAGAGAAAAGTAACTAGAATTTGGTACAAGGAGTGGGGTCATTGCTCTGACTATACTTGGCTATGTGCTTCAGGAGCCTTTGGAAATGGTTGTCAGAAGAATTTGGAAAGGTTCAGAGTTGCCAGCTGAAAAAGTAGATCTGGAATGCCTTAAACTGTGCCCTATGGGAGATTCTGGTCAGAACTCAGAAAACCAGAAGGCTGACAGAAATCCTGTGGGTAATGACCAGGCTTAGGTGGTTTCTGTTGGGAAGAATACTTCATTGGCTCCTGCATTTCTGTCATGTTCAGAGACTTTGACTGAGATAAGATTAAGGGTGATGGACTAATTTGGCAGAAGCAATTTCTAGGCAGTCTAGTGTTAAAGCAGTAGCATGGCCACTATGGGGGGATTTTAGCCATATCATATTTATGTTGAGAATGAAAAGTAAAGAGCCCTTCAGAATGAATGAAAATGTGAGTATAATGCTTTTACTAAGTTTCTGATATGACCAATGCCCTTAGTTTATAGCAATTTTATTTATGATTGAAAGCTTTAAGGTATATTTCTAAGAAATTAACTTGTTTTTTCTTCTAATAAAAGTTATAGTAGTCCATTGTCTTACATTTTTCTTTTGCTCTAATTAATATCTAATATATTAGATATTCAAATAGCTATTAATACTGTGAAGATTTTTTTAAAAAAATTAAGGGTTTGTATGAAACTCCAGAGAAACTTCTTTCCATGAAGATCCTCTTGGTAAACATTTGTGTATTTCATTAGGGAGGTTGCTTCAGTTCTTAGAAATGCTTCTGAGGTACCTTCTTAAATTATTGTTTTCTTTACAATGCTGTTTTCTACTTGGAGGTTTCTGATTCTCTGGGGGTAGAATTTTGGTTTGAGCTGTGGAGGCAGTACTGTAGCTTTTGTCATAGTACTGAAGAATGAGAAACTAAGTGGAGTGGAAAAGGATTCTTGGTGGCTGTGATGCTCTGTTTGTTGATCTCAGAAATCATTCAGAATCAATGAGAATTTAGAGGAGAGGTGGACATGAGGACCTAGGAAGGACAGTCTGAAGAACATTTCAGAACTTGTGTTTACTCTTGGGTTTTCTGTGGCAAATGAAACTTCAGATGATGCTCTTGCACTTTAAGTTAGAAATGAGTGCAGGACATTTGTGCCTCAGATGAAATTTTATTTTACTTATTGTATGTTGAGTAATGTTATATTCATTCATATTAATTCTCATTCAATAATGAGAAATTAATCTATTTATACAGATTTTTAAAAGTAATAATTAGGTTATTTGAAACTCTTTCCCTCCTTTTTTCCCCCATTCTTATTATTCCCAACATCTACTTTATCTTCTAGGTATTTTAATATTTTCCCAGTATCAACAGTGGCGTAACATAATAATTTTTCTCATTAGGCTTATTAGTGACACATCTTTCAGAATCAACATAATTAAAGCTGGAGAAGTTATCAGGATATATAAAGCTTTCACAAAGCCTTTTACTTAAAGATTCTCAGCTGAGCTTTTGACTTCCTCTAAAAGAGGGTGGACAGCTTTAGTTGCAATTAACACTACATCATTTCTAATGGCTGTCATTAGACATATTAGATATGTCCACAGAAGACATCTTCTGGATACCAGCTTAGTTTTTGTCCTGTTATTACTTTAGTTAATAATTTTTTATGGTTAGTAACAAATATTTCACCTGCTGTCACAATCCTCTGAGGATAGAAATTGCAGAATAAATTCACATAAAACTTAAGAATTATTCAGCACAAATGTACCTCACACCCACATACAAATTCCCACTTGTCCTGTAATAAGCTTTACTTTACTAGTCTTTACCTCTGTATTCCTTAAGAGGACAAATTTGTATTATAAATTGAATTCTGAGAGAAAAGATGACTTGTCTTCTCAAGACAGTAGCTTCCGAAGTAAACAATTTTAGAAGTAAACTTGTAAAAATGTATTTATAATGAAGGTGAAGATTGTACTTTAAACTCACTTTATAAAGAATAGGAAACTACATTAGGCTAGTGGTGAAAAGCATAATTGTTATAATTAATGAAACAATATTCAGAGGAACTCAGAAGTCTTTTTGTGTAGCTTCTTTTATTTTAGGTAAACGTCTACATTTGTTGTACTCAACAAAAGTCTTTTCTCGTACGTAGGCTGTCAGTAATGGAATTCTGTTTTACAGAGTGAGTTGTCCAATCACAATTTATTAATAAAGTACCCACTTAGCAGAGTCTACTTAATTCAGACATTATCTGAATAAGGTAGAGCCTCTGCCTGTAGACTGTAAATTAGGGAAAGCACTTAGAGGAAGCTAACATAGTATCATGAGGTCAAAGAATCTGTCATCAAGTCTTCTTGGTCAGTGTAGAGAAAGGAAAACATTGAGAGCTGCTGCCTGGAATAGTACAAGGACCGGAAGATATGCCTATATTATTAGTAGTTCTTAAAAGCAGCAATGAGAAAAGAATATCTTAAATATTGATGTACATTTTAATGTATATTTTATTGGTTTAATTTTTACCAATTTAGTTAACAAAAATAATTAGATATTTTAAAGTGTTTCTTCCATGCATTGCCATCTATAGTCCTTATCATATTGTTCTTCCAATCCAGCTACAAAATCTAGTTCTTAGTGCAGTAAGCCTGTTTGACCACTTTTCTTTTTGATAAACCAGCTGCAGATTTGTTGCTTATCTTACAGTATATTAAATATTATAGAAAGTATATATAAAATCTTATCACAGTTTGAAGTCTTTGCTTTCTAATGTTAAACTGATACTTTTATTTGCTGAAATAATGATTTAGAAAATACATAATTTGCTCAGAATATTTAAACTGAAACTTCAATTTTATCACTTACCTTTTTTAACTTCAAAAATATAGGGAAAGAATAGGTTCAAACCAAATAGCAAAAAAATTATTTTTTATACTATGTATGCAGTGCTGGCTGTCATGATTTTGTAATGAAATTTGAGGAGTTTTATCATGCTTATGCTTTGTTACTTCATTAAATAACCATTTTTCCCTGCAAAGATATTAGCGTGTATTAGACATATTGGGAATGCCAGGATATATTAGATACTGCCTCTGACCTAAGAAACTTTGAGTCTCAGTATGAGTAATGACATATTCCAAAATAATTCTATGTGGCCCTATTTGTTACTTTTAAGAAACTGACTCCAAGTTGTTGTCTTTTTTTTTTTTTTTTTTTTTTAAATTACCAGGCTAGAAGAGAGACTGGGGCACTTAAATTTATTGAATATTTTTGTAAATATTTATAAAAAATAGCTTTTAGTTGTGGTTGCCTCTGGTAAGGGAATACACTTTATGCATACATTTTGTATTATGGGCATTTTTTTTTACCATATTATATTTTTCAAAGCAAAATTAGTTTAAATAAGAAAGAATAAAGTCATCTCTATTCCACATTAGTTCCCACGTGAATCAGTATGGTGAAGAGATCGTGGAGGAGGCACATAGTACACGCTCAGCCTTTCAGTTTTCACATGCTCTGGCTCTCTCTCATGCTAACTCACCGGCGGCCCACACTCTGCCCTGGAAAATGGTAATGAAACATCGCAGGACCACTCATATTTAAATATCTTGCATATTTTCATGGCTCCAGTAAACTTTAAGGAAAATGTAGATGCACTGCTTATTGTTATCTCTAGTTCCCATGTAGTCTTCTTTCTCTCAGTACAGGTATCTATCTGTACTAAGGATGCATTACCCTGGGGACACTTGTTCCATCAACTTGTAACAAATTGCTATCCCTGCAAAAGGAGAGTCACATAGTGTGGTATTTTATATAAAAGTACTTCAGTTAGATCCTGAAGACTGATTTAAAAGCTGTATTCTACCTTACTGATTTGGTTTTAGTTGACACAAAAGCCTGATTTCCTTTTTCTTTAACTTTTATTCATATATGTTTGCAGGACACTATGATTACCTTCACTGTAGGGAATTGGTACACATATATAACACATCTCAGTTCTTTTTTTCTCCCCATCCTTCCACCTGATTTTCATTCTTTCTTTATGGTTTTCATGTGATAATCATCTTTTTGTCAGAGTTTAGTCTCTGTTTCTCTGCCCGTCCTTGTTTCACTAAAACAGTGTTCTCTCTAATCTGGATTAGAGCACATGTTTTATAGGTTGTTTTTTTCCCCTACTTCTGAAATTAATTGATTTCATGCCATACTATTTAGCTTACCCTCATGTTGACCCTTTACCTATGATTTTACAGTATGCCATTTTTTGATTTATCTAGCACACCTTTTTGTGGTACGCTGTGTGCCAGCAAGGAACAGTACTGCCTCTGGGTCTGACTCCTGGAATATTTCGCAAGGGTGCTGCATTGTCATATTTATTGTTATAATGATGGTGTACATTTTTTGATTAGTTCTTTGTATTTTTATGTACCAGACCATGTTTTTCATGGAACCTACATTTAATTTGAAGAGACAAAATAAAATAAAAATGAAAAATGTATAGGATGATAAAAGATGACAAGTGCTGTGGAGGAAAATAAGGCTGGAAAGGGAGGGAGTAACAGAGATAGAGAGGGGATGAAGGTGAAATGGGATGCTCCACAGAGGTCTGAGAAGGTAGCGTTGAGCAATGACTGGAGGGAGGTGGAGCAGTTAGCCATCAACTTTCTGAGGGATGGGGTTCTAGGGCAGAGGAAACAGGTAGCATCAGTGGTCTAGAGATGGAGCAGCACCTGGCTTGAGAAAGGTGGAAATGACGTGGCCCAAGAGATGGGGAAGGAGTGGTTCTCATAGGACCTTGTAGACCTATAAAAGTGGTTTTAGTTTCATTTATATCATTCATTTAACATTTATAACTACCCTATGAAGACCTATTACTGTTTTTTTATTTTTTTATTTTAAAGAAAATAGTACAAAAAAAAGAACAATAGCAAAGTACAAATAACACAAAGCAAGGACATTAAAAGTGATACAGGGTTTCAAACCAAATGATAGAGATTAACAGTGGTTTTGGGCTGGGGATTTAGCTCAGCGGCAAAAGCGCCTGCCTGGCAAGTGCAAGGTCGTGAGTTCGGTTCCCGGTACCGGAGAAAAACCAAAAACAAACAAACAAACAAACAAACAAACAAAAAAAACCAGTGGTTTTTATATTACATATTGTTCTCTTCAACAAAGTTGCTCAGATTACCAGATGTAAGAATATTAAGTTGATCAAATCATTAAAGGGAATAAGAAAATAATAATTTAAAAGAACATTAGAGACAATACATAGTGTCACTAGGCAGGACTGTAGGAATTCACCAACGGATATTATACTGCAAATTATTATTGTCACATAAGTTGCTCAGATTATCAGATACAAACATACAAAATTGGTCAAAATATTAAAAAAAAAACCAAACTTTTAATCGTTAACTGTTCCCGTCAACAAACCATCAGATACCAACAGTACAGTTATGCCACTAATCCATTATATATGTATAATAATATATAATCTCAGTTGTTCCTTCCTTTGAGCAATTTCTTTCCCTTTCTTATTATCTATTGTATATTTTGGGTTTTTATATAGTGTTCATATATTAAATGTTAGAAAACCGATTGAGCCTTATTAAGACACTTATATTACTTGCAAAACCCACACAACTGGTAACTGGGAGTTAAGATCTGAATCAACCAGTCTAACTTCAGGTGGAAGACTAAAGGAATTTGGACAGAGTGTTAGTCTTACCTTTGAGACCCCTGCCAAAAAAACAAAACAAAAAAAACCCAACCACAAACAGAAACATTACCTAGAGTAATAGTGAAAAAGACTGTTAAAATAGAAGTTTCTGGTAAAGCCTTTGAGTAATAGATGCCAATAATATTCCAAAAGTGACAATGATTTAGAAGTTATAGTTAGCCAGGCATGGTGGCACATGCCTGTAATCCCAGCACTCAGGAGGCTGAGGTAGGAGGATCGCTGTGAGTTTGAGGCCACCTTAGGCTACATGAGTGAGTTCAAGGTCAGCCTGCACTAGATAGTGAGACCCTGTTTGAAGAAAAAGAAGCTTTACAGTTAATTGGACTTAATCAGATAGCATTTGCACCCCTAAAAGACATGGAAAATGTAAAAGTCCAAGAAGTTGGAGCCTGAGAGAGAAATTTTAGAGGGAGATAGAGTGTATGAATACCTTTCCCAGATTAGATAAGGCAAATAGTTCCTAACCTTTGCCTGAAGTTGGGTAAAAGATGGCTTTAGACCCTCAGAGAACTTAATATATGACCTTATTGCTTGGGGGAGAGAGAGGCTTGGTATCTAATGTCCACTTTGATTTTCAATCATGATATGTTGCATCTTCTAGTTACTCGGAGTCTACTTTCACCTTTAGCTTCACAGCACCAGTTTTGAGGTTATTTGTGGGATTCTGCTTGTGTTCGTTATTTGCTTTCCAGATAAGTAATTTCTTAACTAGTAAATTGATTTGAGCCAATCCTTCCTTCAGTCAGGTCCTGTTGCCACTTAATTGTTACAAAAAAAAATCATTTTGTGAAAGCTTTCCACTTCTGTACTGTGTCTATATCATTTTGTAGTTTCCAGTACTGGCGACCCTATTGTTAAATAATTTCATTAATCATCTTAATTGAAGTCTTAGGAAGTAAAGAATTATCCTAATTCAGCCATCTTCTTTGGACATCAGTTAGTTTCATTTAGAAAGAAAACTCAAGGCAGTGGAAAATAGGTTGAAGCGGGCAGCAGTGGTAGAGAGCAGTAAGACAGTTACCAAAATACTGCAGTTATGAGGCAGAGATTCAAGAGACTTATCAGATACAGAACGCAGCTTAGTGACCCAAGGAACATGGGGGAGACAGATGGGGTCATAAGTGTGGCTTGGAATGCTTCCACATCATTGCTGATAATAACACCGTAGAAGCAAGAATGATAGAAGCAGGAGTGCTTTGGAGTTTGAAATAATAAAATGATCATGAATATGTTGATTTGAAAGAGTTTGGCAAAGATTAGTAAATATTTTGTGAAATGGACTTCTACTGATTTCGGCTTCAGTTCTAGTATCAGTGCCTTCTAACTATACTGGGAAAATGATGTATAATTCATGTCTTTGTTCATCCTAAGGAAGGAATAATTGTACCTAGTTTACAGGATCACTGATGATTAAGTAAAAGGAAATGGCATTCAGCGTCTTTCAATAAATGAACAATGGTTATTGATAGTACTAGAATGTCTGTGAAACTATAGCTTAAAGTTGGGGGTTGTAGATTGAAATTTCTACACTGTCACTCAATAGTTGGTAATTGGACACAGAGAGGTTCATCAGAATGGAAAAAAAATTGTCTAGGGTAATAGGGTTGGTAGAACTAAAAGAGAAGAAGCAACAGGATCTCAGAAATTTAGAACCTGAGAAAAAACTGAAAAGGATTATACAGGGAGGGGAAAAAAGGAAAGAGTGATGTTAGAGGAGCCAGAGAGAATTTCAAGAAATGATATATTGTTCATATTATTTCAGACATAATTCTAAGCATTGGGTATGCAAAATGAATTAAAATATTGTTCCCAAGATGCTTAAGTCTGGTAGATATAGGTATATAAAAAATGCTATTACAAACATATACACAGACAGAATGGGGGACTTAGAAGCAAATTAAAGTAGATAGGAAAGAGAGTACACAAAAACTGCTCCCCAGAGAAATGATCTTTAATTTGAGAACTGTAAGATCTTAGGTTTTTCTCTGAAAACAACAATGTGGGAGGTTTGTGTATAGAATTTCACATGGAGAGAACAGTACAACCCAAAACTCCAAAGCATTTAACAGCATAACTTGTTCTGGAAAACTATAGGAAGTTTTGTATTATTGAAATGTAGGCTGCAGAGGATGTGGCGTAGGGAGTTGATTACAAGAGGATGTAGCAGAGGTGACCATAAAAACATCTTGTATTCTCCAATGCTGGATTTTATCCTTATTCTGTAGGCAGTGAATATCCACTAAAGAGCTTTAAGCCTAGGGAAATGATGCTAGATGAAAAGAGAGAAGTTACTTAAATTTGCTTTTTTTTTTTTTTGTAGTCCTGGGGATTGAACCTAGAGCCCTGGCATGATAGGCAACCACTGTACCTCTGAGTTATACATCCAGTTCTAAATTTGCTTTGTAACTTTTAGTATATTTGGGAGTGTGGAGAGTGTACAGAGTGTGTGCTAAGCTGCTGTCCAGAAAGTAAGTTGGAAAACTTTCGAACAGTCCAACTGAGGATTATGAGGCTGAATAACTACAGTAGTAGCAGTTGGAATATTGGAGGTATTCATGATGTGAAGGAGGGACATAACTTTCAGGCTCAGTGACTAATGGATAGTGGTACCCATAGCCATAATGGAGAACACAGAAGTAATTTTTAAAAAGAATATAAAACACATTGACACTTTCCAAATTATTAAAAATTAGTATATGTTTGTGATACACAATAATTAAATTCATCTTGGAGAATTGGTACATATACATCGTCTGTTAAGAGAATAATTTGGGTTAAATTCATAGGAGAGAAAGCCACGTTGTAGTGTAATTTGGAATGAATTGGAGATGAAAAAGGGAAGACAGTTTAAATAGATTAATGTAACATGTTCATGATAGGGCTGTAATCTGTACGTCTTACTGTCAGGCAGCTTGAACCCCTGGACACATGTCTAACTGTCTGATGTATGACTGTACCACCTCTATCACCAGTGGTACGTGCTGCCCGGCAGGATGGTTGTGCATGTACCACTGGTAGTTTAAACTACCAGGGAATGTGTTAATAGTGAAAGCAAGGAGAGATGTGAATTTGGTAATTTGTAGAGGAATCGGGTTTGTGGGAAGGCTGGTTTAAGATGCAGAAGAAATAAGTAGGTAGGCAGGTTTCCAAATAGAGAGGAAAGGGGAAGATGTTAAATGGATAGACCAAGGTATAGGAAAGGAGAAAGAAAATCAAGAATATAGGGTGGGATTAGTCATCTGAGATATGTGAGTAAGGGGTAATGAGAAGTAAAGATAGTTATAAAGTTGAGAGGAGAAAAGTTGAGGAATTTAATGTCCATGGAATATTCCTATGTGAATTGAAGGCAGATCCTCTGAGAGTGAGGATAATACTGAAATTGAGGCTGCTTTTAGAGATTAAAATTTGGAATATCGTGGGGATTTAAAAAGGAAATCAACATGGCCAGTCACAGTATAGCAAAGCAATATGGAAGGTCCATCAGCATTTTGAATCACAACCTTACAATTGAGTGAAGGTTGTATGGTTTTCCAGCTACTGACAAACCAGGAATTGGGGTATAGTACATAGGGTTGTTTAGATACAGTTATGAAGACTGGCACATTGGATGGAAGAAAAGGAAAGAATGTATAGAAATGAAAGAGTGTTAACCATTTTTTAAGCATCCCATCTACAGGAGTAGATTTTAAAAATTCAACCTGGTTGTCGTAATCAATGCTTTCATTATAGTCGATAGGAAGCTACTTTCTTACATACGGAAAATAATATGGGTTTTCTTTTAAAAGTACTGATTTAGGGGCACTTATTAAATGCTCTGTCTAACTAATAGAGCACAGTGAATAAGAGGATGAATACTATAGTCATGATATCCCAAGTTTAAATCCTACTCTGTAACTTACTAGCTCCAAGTCTTTGAACAATGCAGTTATCTTCTTTGTTCTTCAGTTTCATCATCATGTATTTGAAAATGAAAATTAAAAATTCTTTCTTTACACAGTCCTTGTCACTAAAGGAGTAATACACATAAAATTTTTAGCTCAGTGCTAAGCATAATTTCTCAGCAAATGTTAGCTATATGTTATTTTACTGTTCCCACAGTAAATATGTATACCAAACTTTGATCAAATTCATTTCATATTCTGGCAAGGTTTTAATTCTCTCACTCATAAGTGGCTCTGTTTAGGCTTTTGGTCAGTTTCAGGCTTTGAAGCAAGTTCAGGTTTGTCCCTCTTGCTTCATGCTAAGATCCAGTGTTAAATTGCACTGGATACCTCGGTTGTACCTGTGTAGTAATCATAGGGGTTCAAGTATAAGCTAAGCTATGCAAACATATTTAAAACTCTGCCAGCATTCTGCATATTCATCTTTCAGTGGCCAAAGCAAGGCAGATGGCCAAACATAAAGGCAGTGGGAATAGGAGGTAGGGGAAGTAAGTATTTGCTGAACAAAATGCCAGTTTATCATAGCTTTATTAGACATAACATATGAACACAATTTCCTTGTTCAGGTAAAATAGCACCTTGTTGAAAAAGTGTGATTATTTTAAACCTAATTTCACAAATCTGGCTTAAGAGAAATGTTGGTTTCATAACTGAATGAAAATGGTTGACAAAAATTATTTTCAATTGATAGCTAACATATATCTAACATAATTTAAGAAACCATGCTATTCAGTATGTTGATTTAGTATGTGAACACTGAGTGTCTCAATCTCTCTGATTGTTTTCTTCGAGTAATTTAATGATTTCTTCTATTGTTCTCTTTAAAAAAATTCATTGAGCTATAATTTGCATACAATAAAGTTTATGCCCTTTAAATGTACAGTTATATGAGCTTGACAATTGTATGGTAATGTAACCAAAGCCACAATAAAGTTACAGAATACACTGATCATTTCCCCCAAACCCCTTAAGGTTCTTTGCAGTAAATTCCTGCCCAACAACCCCACTCCTAGGTGGCCATAGATTTGTTTCTAATCACTACAATTTTTCTTTTCTAAAATTTCATATAAATAGAATTGTACAATCTTTTGCACCTAGCTTCTTTCATTGATATGTCTTTTTTGTTGCCAAGTAGTATTCCATTGTATGGATATTCCACAACATGTTTATCCATTCACCTGTTGATGAACATTTGAGTTTTTTCCAGGTTTTGGCTACAATTAATAAAGCTGTGAACATTTGCATGCAAGTCTTTGTGTTTTTATTTCTCTTGGGTAAACATGTAGGAATGGGTTACTGGATTGTGTGTTACATCTATATTTTACTTTTAGAGAAATTGCCAAACTAATTTCCAAAGTGGCAATACCATATTATTTTTTGGTACCATACTATACATTAACAATGTATAATGTTATAATTGCTCCACACTCTTGCCATGTTTAGTGTCATCAATCCTTTTAATTTTAGCCATTCTAATGGATGCATAGTGGTATTTAATTAGGATTTTAATTTGCATTTTTCTGAAGATTGACGTTATTGAATATCATTTCATTACTTATTTGTATAACCTATTTGGTGAAGTATCTGTTCAAACTTTAGACTATTTTCAAACTGGATTGTTTATATTCTTCTTATTCAATGAAAGAATACTTTCTATATCTTAAAGATGAGTTCCTTCTCAGGTTTATGGTTTGTAAAACTATTCTCGCAATTTATGGCTTGTCATTTTTATGGCTTGTCTTTTTATTTTTCTCATGATATCTTTTAAAGGACAAACTTTAAAATTTTTTGATGAAATCCATTTTAAATTTTGTGTGTATATATATGACTTGTACTTTTTTGTGTCCCGATTTAAAAAAAATCTTTGCTTACCCCCAAGTCATAATCACAAAGAGTTCCTCCTGTGTTTTATTCTAGAGCTTTTATAGTTTTAGATTTTAGGCTATAGTCTTTTGCACTTTATATATGATATAAGGAACGGTTGAATTTCATGTCTTTCTATATTCATTGTCCAGAACCAGTTTTTGAAAAAGACTCACCAGTTTTTTGAATGGTCTTGCCACCTTTGTTAATTAGTTGACTGGGAAGAATTCTAGTAAGAGCATATGTGGAGATTGACAGGCATGATTCTCAGAGTAACTGGTGAACATCCTTTGTAAAACCACCATTTAATGTTTTTCAAAATGGGCATAAAGATATTCAGTAAATAAATGAAGAAACATTCCATCAAGAAAAATCTATATTTTGGTAAGAACAGTGAGACTCTGGTATCTGAACTAAGACCTCCTTCCTTCCTTTCTCCTGGTTCAGTGAGATGGAAACTGGTGCAGCCAAGACCAAAAGATGCTCCCCCAACCCTCTTGGCTTCCAGTAACAGGGCTATCTTCTGCCAGGGGCAGGACAGCAGCTTTTCTTTTCCTACCTGAACTACTTGCTGATGAAGATAAGTTCTGAGAGCCTAAGAGGTGGCCTTCCCTTTTCCTCCAATCTCCTTCTCACAGGTCGTAGGCTCTACCTTGGTTGTGGCACCATTGAGAATATGGGCTCCACTTCACTTTTGCCCTGACCTGTAAGGTCATAGTTATACTTGGGGTGATGAAAGTTAAAAAAAAGATTGGAGGTTACTGCCCACAGTTTACCCTCCTTGGCCCTCACTGAGCATTCAACTCCTAAGCCAAGGGGGTCACTCAGAGAGAATGTGTCATTGTCTCTACTCCTAGCTCCAGTGCCCTACTCAGATATTGCCTGGGGAGAGAAGCAGAGAACATAGGAAAGAAATGATTTGAAAGAGTTTACCTGAGGTCACAACAAATCTCAACCACTCTCAGAACATTTCCTTCAGAGGAACCTGAATTTAATAAATTAGAACATTTTAGGTACCAGGGTATTATTGAAAATAATACATCAATCAGCTGGCAATTAGTGTAGTGTAACAGCTAGATGTCAGCAAAAAAGTGACAAAAAAGTCCAGCCAAAACTATTGTACCTTCATTCCAGAGTGAATAGGCATACCCATGCAAAGCTGCAACCCTTTGAGCAACAAGATCATAGGCTTAACACTGCAGGAGGGAATAGACTTCATTAAAATAATCCAGCCAGACTCTATAAACAAACGAGCAAATAGCAATAACCAACTCCAGAGCAGGGTGGGTTTACCCAGAGTTGCTATGGTATATCCCCTAAAATGACCAGTTACTAATAAAAAATTACAAAGCATGAAAAGAAACAGAGAAACTTGACCCAAAAAATGTAAATACAGTAGGAAAAATTAACTGTGAGAATTGACATATCAGATTAACAAAGACTTCAAAGTAACCATTATAGATACATTCTAAGACTAAAGGAAATTATAATTAATGATTTAAAAGAAACTATGATGACAGTTTTGCATCAAATAGAGAATATCTATAGGTAGAAATGATAAAAATAACAAATTCTGACTTTGAAAAGTATAATAACTAAGAAAAATTTACTTTAAGGAACTCTACTGTGTACTTGAACTATCAGAAAAATATAGCAAACTTAGAGATTGACAGAGGTTAGAACAGGTAGGAAAAAATGCCCTAAAGTGCACTGACCCTCAGAGAAATGTGGAATACAATTGAGTATAAGTATTAGGAGGGAGCAGAAAAAAATTGAAGACTGATGACTGAAAATTTCTCCTATTGATTGAAAAATAGTCATCTGTATAATCCAGATAGCTTAACAAAAGCCAAGCATGATAAACAGAAAGAGATCTGCAAACAGACATATTATTTACTGAATTCCTGTATGTTTTTTTCCTCCAGTACTAAGGAATGAATGTGGAGCCTTTACATCTCCATTTCCTTTTTTTAAAATTTTGAGAGAGGGTCTTCTTAAATTGCTAAATTGCCCAGGCTGGGTTCAGACTCATAACTCTACACATGTACTTGAACAGATGTATATTCGGTAACTCTTGGGTTAGCGCACCATATAAATGGTACCCATTCAATTAATGTTCCAGTGAGATGGAGAGTAGAAGTAATGTTTGAAGAAATAATGGACAAACTTTTCCAAATTTGATGAGAATAACCCATAGATTTGTGAAACTCAGTAAACCTCAAGCAAAACAAACATTAAAAAAAAAAAAACCAATGTACATTATGTTCAGTGAACTGAAAATTAGTGATAGAGTGAAAAATTTACATGCAAAAAGGCCAAAAAAAGCCTCATTGCTTACAGAAAAACAAAGATCAGAATGACAGCAGACTTCCTTATCCTCACTGATGCAAGCCAGAAGACAATGGACTATCTTTAAAGTGCTTACAAAAAGATATTGATCTAGAATGTTACCCCTGGAAAAATACCCATTAAATATAAAGATGCGTAAAGCACTTTTTCATACTAAAGATTGTTAAGGAATTTACTTACATTTTTTCTTAAAGATTCTCAAATCCTTATCCCCAGAACCTGTGAATAGTTATATAACAGGGAATTCACAGGTGTGATTAAGTTTTTTGAGACGAGGATTATATCTGTGTGCCCAGTGTAACCACAAGGATCCTTATGAGAAGGAGGTGTGAAGGTTAGGGACAAGAAGGCAGGTGATAGAAGGAGAGGGAGTGAAAATTATATAATGAGAAAGGCAGAGCTCTGATTGATGTAGTCATGAACCCTGGGATGTGAAAAGTCTTTAAACTGCAAAAGGCTAAACACATATATTCTACCCAAAAATACTCAGGAGGAACAAGTTATGTTTTTCTTTTTTTGTACTAGAGGTTGAACCGAGGGCCTCATGTGTGCTAGGCAAGTACTCTACTACTGAGCTACATCTCTAGTCTTGATTTTGAGGAAAGGTCTCCCTGAGTTATACAGGCTGGCCTTGTTTGTGATCCTCTTACCTTAGCCTCCCAAGTACGAATCATTGCAGCTGACTAGGAATGAAGATTTTAATCTCTTACTTTTAGCCTTGTAAAATTAAATGTCAGTACATATCAAATCCATTCTGAATTTTTAAACTCTAGAACAACAAGATAAATCTTGCATTGCTTGAAGTCACTTGGTTTGTGGTAATTCATTATAACAGAAATAGGAAAGTAATAAGATTTGCTATGTGAGGTGAAATACTGCCCTAACAAACATCTACAAATGTGAAAGTGGCAGTGGAATGGGTAGGGAATACAGGCTGGAATAATTTTGCGAAGCATGGTAGAAAATCCTAGGTATCTGTTATTAGAAATATGGCTAATAAAAACTCTGCCAGTGAGGGTTCAGAAGAAAATGAGGAATGTGATAAAGAAAATCTATACTGCCTTAGAAAATATTTTAATTATTATAAACAAACTGTTGGTAGATATATAGGTTTTATGTAAACTGCTTATGGGGGAAATGAGGAGTTCTTTCTTATTTAGGGGGAGTAACAGAATTTTGTTCTTCACTTCCGTGGAAAACAGAACTTGTAAACTGTGAACTTGGTTAGTTAGCTGAAATTTCCAAGCAAAATGTTGATAGTCTTGGTTTCTTCCTTTTTATAGTAAACTGTGAGAAGAAAGAAATAGATTGGGGAAAACACTGTTAGTTAAAAAGGAAACACGGCTTGATGTTTTGAGAAATTTTTGGTCAATCCAGAATCCAAAAGATGCTAAAGTTAGAAAATTTAATTACAGAAAAGTGCCCTGGAGAGACGACCAGAGAGGTAGCTGAGTAGCCTTTTGTAGCAGCTTGGGAGACCTATAGATAAGAGCAGATTTCAATCACACAGAGAACTGTTCAAAGAGGTTAAGCAAGGATTCCTGACTTGTCCTGCACAGCTCTCAACATTCCCAGGGTGAGGACGGTGAGAGGAGGGGAAAGGAGGACAAGAGTCGGAATACAGAAAACTAAGTCCAGGTGGAGCCCTCGGTCCTGATGGGAGAAGGGAGGGTGGATGACGAAGGAGGGAGGTGGGGGGGAAGGAGAGCCCCAAAGGCTGCACCGCATTTGTTCATACAGTAGGGAGGTTGACTGTCTCCTGAAACCTTTCACCTAATAGTTTATCCAGGTGCCTTGCCTCTGACTCCCAGTATTCTTGAGACTAGAGTGGCTTATTCATGTGATTTGCCTCAGGCTGTCTGTGTTCCTGAGGCTGACCTTGTTCACCCAGAAGTGTGATTGATTCCCAGCTTCAGCCGCTCCCCACAGATTCCCTCACATATCTCAACAGAAGCCAAGAATAAAGATGGGATTATCAGGCATATGTATGTGGAAGAGTTTCTCTAATGGAATGAATATGTGTGATATACAGGGAGCCTACAAAGTTCTTGGGAATATTGTCTCAGTAGAAATATTGCCATCTTGGACCAAATAAGACAGAGAAAGAACAAAATAAGAAAAGGCTATCGCATCACCAAAACTACAGGCAGAACACAAGCTGATAAAACTACTTGGTTGCATACATGTACCACCCTTCATGAGGAAACATAACTATGAGGTCAGAGGTGTTAGCCCATAGTGCAGAGCCGTGGGTGGGCCCAGAGTGCGGACCCTCCAGACACAGAGTATTATTACTAGGTCACAAATCCTAATGGAATTTGTCCAGTTGAATTTCAACATTTCTTAGGACTAGTCACTCTTTTTTCCCTTCTGTTCTTCCTTTTAAAATGAGAGTATGTACATCCATAGGTTATCCCATACCTATGCTAGCATTGTCTTTTCTGAATAGATAACTTGTTTTCTGGTTTCACAGATCCACAGATGGGAGGTATTTTTCTCCAGGATGGATTATATCCAGAGGTACCACCCTGGATGATTTAGATGATGAGATTTGGGATTTGAATTGATGTGATAATAGGTTAAGAATATTGGGGCCCTTGCCTTCTTGTTATCTTCCTGACCCCCTATACCTTCCTCTGGTAAAGACCCTTTCATCATATTGGGTCTCCCCAATTACTTAGGGTAGTTTCTCTAGCTCAGGCTCATTAAATTAATTATCGTTGCACAGGTCCTTCTGCTGTGTAAGGTAAAATATTCACAGGTTCTGATAATTAAGATATGGATATCTCCAGAAAGCCTGTCACAAGCCCCTAAACTGGAAACAACCCAAATGTTCATGAACAGGTGACTGGATAGAAAAAATCACCACTGAAAAGGTGTAAGTTACTGATGTATATAACAGCATTGGTGAAACTCAAAACAGTTTTGAAAGAAAGAAATTGACAAAATAGTTATATACTCTGTAATTATATTTATCTAAAATTCTAAAATTTGGAACTCTAGTGACAGCAAGTCAGTGGATATCTCCTTGGGGTAGAAGAAGAGCTGAGAGGGAAAGAAGAGAGAGATTACAGAAGGATGTGATTTGGAAAGTGATTGTTATACCTACTATGTTGATTGTAGTAATATTTGACATAAATGTGTATGTGTATCCGAATTTGTCTTATTGAGCACTTTCTACCTGTACAGTTATTATGTGACAGTTATGGCTCAGCAAAACTGTGAACAATAAAGAAAATATAATCTGTACATTTACTGGCTGGATTTAGCCTGCAAAATTTGGCATTCTCTCTGGATATATAATATACGTATTATGGCTAAATTTCATATACCAACATGTACTGTGTTGTAAGATATTTAATGATTTTATATTTTAAGTTACCTCTTTAAATAAGAGCATTTTCTTTAAAAAGTCTTTAGTAAACATTGACACGGTTGACTTTTTCCACTTTGTCTCTATCCCCAAAGTCTGTATTTTTTAGATAGGAAGTTAATACTTCTCAAATAGAGGTAAAAATAAAAACACTAGCACGCAGTGCATTTCAGTTTTAAGCTGATTTTATTATGTTAGTTCTTTCCTTAGTTCACCTACCTTTGGCTTTGTTATAGACTCAAGTCTAAACACACCTGGGAAAGTAGAGTGAAGATGCTGGATGTAGATTGTGCAGGATGAGCCCTTGTGAGAGCTGAGGGAAGGGTTGTGTTTACTAGATTTTTGTGTACTGGATTTTGTTAACTGGATTTTTTAAAACTGGATTTTCCTGGGTTTTTTGTTCACTGAATTTTTTTTTTTACTGGATTTTTGTTTACTAGATTTGTTTACTTGAATTTTTCAGTCTGGGTTGCAAGAGGAGTTGGGAGTTAATGAAAAAATGAAGCAAAGAAAACAATTATAATTGAAAAAGGTGGAGAAAAGATGGTGTTTAATCAAGTAAGCTCAAATATATGGGCTTCTGTTGATTATGATGCACATTTGATGAATACAGAAAGGAGTAGCATTTATCTCATGTTGTTTTTGATCTGTTTGGGTTTAAAGGTACATATATATAAATAAACAAAGAAATAGGAACTTGGGAATCATTTCATACTTTATGTTTTTAGCTCATATTTGATATTAATTATAAAAAATCAGGATATTCTTCCTTAGGATTAGTGTAGGATGTGGAAGAATCCCTCCAGAAAAGGGAAGTGACTTTTGATATTGGAGCATCACCAAGAAAGAAAAATTGGCTCTTAGTTCTTCTTTTTTCATGACACATCTTACCTAACCAGTTCCCCCATGGAACACACATATACACTTGAAATTTCAGTCAAGGGTTGGCCTTTATATGTCATCTTTGTCTGTTTGTAAAGTTTAGTTGAGCAGAATCAAGATCCGGAATCATTTCTAGCTGCCCGAGCCATAATATTAGATCTCAATTGAATCAGTGCCACAAAGTAGATAACTTAGTAGGGAAATGCATGAGCCATATTGGAAGATGCATTTAATCTCCATTTAGTTAAAGATATAGGCTACATTTGAAATGAAGTGAGAAATTGGGTTTGGTTGTAGAGCCCATTTTATGGGGAAAGATGATATAATGAATTTTCTTTGCCTAGGTAAGAGAGGGAGGGTCTTAACAGTAAACTGGGAATCTAGAAGTGGGAAACACTGCTGCTTGGGGTGTCTACTGTGATATCATCAGTATTTGAGATCTAGCACATGATCGAGCAGCCACTGTGAGCTATCCTCAGCTGAGAGAGTGTGATAAATATTAATTTCCCCTAACCTCCTCCTTTATCAGTTCTCTTCTGAAGAAATCATTCTTGTTTTCTTGACTTTTGATTTCTGTGTCTGTTTTAGTATGCTGAACAGTCCGTTGTGAATTTTTAGATTCAAGAAGTGTAAATCTGGATTTTAGCTACATGACTTGTTTGCTGGAATGTGGAGAAGTTGCCTAATTGTCTCTGGGTATTATTTTCCTCTTCTTTTAATACCTCATCACCTATTGTTGTGAGCCTTAACTGAATTAACATGAACATTTGCAAGGCTCTGTGCCTGAGGTATAGTAACTGTTTAATAAAAGTTAGCTCTTCCACCTCTCCACATCCCACACACCTTCATAGTTATACTCTCAGGTGTCAGACCAACTGCTTCAAAATCTGCTGAAAGTATTTTGGATGAAAATTGGCTGATCCTTACTGGTGAACATTTCAGCAGCTATTGTTGTTACAGTGTGAATCATACCACGAGTATAGCTTTTTGGTATCATTGGAATCCTTTGATTACCCATGTTTAGGAATTTTTTACCTAACATTCCGACCCTTAGCACATATGTGTGTATTGGTGTGCATGAATACACAAGCACACACAAACACACATGAGCAGTACCTATGAGCTCTCGAAGATAATACTGACTCACTAAATTTGCACTTCAGTTTCTTCACTTCATGTTTACCAAGAAGAATGACTACAGTGTTTCCTAGAACAATTAGTAAAGAGTTCAAGAACCAAAATTAATATTGATTTACAATTTAAATTTATTGCAGTTGGATGGCTGTATGTATGAGTAATGAGTTCTTTGTTATAGGCAAACAGTTTCCTATTAGAATATTTATGAGACAGGATCTGTTCGAAGGCTAATAATGACTCCCAAAGATATCCAGGTCCTAATTCCTGGAAAGGGTACATGTTACCTTTTGCGACAAAAGAGGTTTCATGAGGTGGTTTAAATTAAGGATTTTGAGATTCAGAGACAGTTTTGGATCATGAGTGGACCCCAGATATAATCACAACTGTCCTTATAAGAAGGAGGCAAAAGGAAAATAGTCCACCAAAAAAAAGGCAATGTGATGTTAGAAGATGCCATACTGCCAGCTTAGAAGATAGAGGAAAGGGCCACAAGCCACAATCAGCAGTGACGACTGGCAACCTCTGGGGCTGGGGAGGCAAGGCACAGATTCTCCCTAAAGGCCTCCAATCTGACCCCATTTCAGCCCAATGAAACTGATTTTGAATCTCTGGCTTCCAGAACTGAAATAGAGGTTGCATTGTTTTTAGATAGCAAGGCTACTGTTGTTAAATTTCAGATTTTTCTCATGAGTCCCACTCAGTTGAATCTGGCTTACAAGCATTATTTTACGATGGAGACACTTTATCCAATTTTGACAGTTGCAAGAAACTTGGCGCTGTTAGGTTCAGACCCCCTCCTTAACCTCTGCATTGCTTACAAAAGTGTGATTACTCATTCATCCCAGCGCTCTTCAGGCAAATGATTCACAGCTGTATATGGGTTCTCTTTGAAGGCTTTCCTACATTTGCACACCATTTCTGAATCCATGTGAGAAAGACAACCAAACAAAAAACAAGTACATTTTTTCCAGTAACAATATAGCTATGATAACTGTAAAAGCAGCAAAGCCTCTGTGAGCTGGTAGGTTGAGAGTCAAATGGCTCGTGCTGCCTACTTGTCATATTACTTCTTCTGCTCCTATAATTCCAGTCCCCTGCTGTCTTTTCTTCCTGTACAATAATGTATGCCCTGTAAACTTCACCCTTTTGCCACCCACAGATTACCTTTTATTCTAGATTAAAAGCAAAGGAAATTTCCTTTCCATTACCCAGAAACCAGAGTTGTTAAATATTTAATGCCTTAGAATTAGAATGTACACTTTTTTGGAGGGTTAAAAACTTAATATTTTTCTTCTACTCTTACGTATTATTAACTAGAAGACTTCTATTATGTTACCTCTCATGACTTTTCCTATGCTGAAGTGAATATTACCTTACCTCTTGGGCGGCATTTGATTGACATTGCTAAAAATAATAACTTGTTTAAATTCTTTAGTATTTAAGAGGTAATTTTGTCTGCATGATGTAGATAAGGAATCATAAAGCCATGTGAGAGGTTGCAGTGCTAATCCTTGGGCGTAGTAGTTTCAATTTCTGTGACCAAATGTTGCAAACAAATCAGGGGTTGGGCTTTCCCACAGTCAGGTTTGTGTGACAAGTAGAAGTCAATAAGCTTTGTTTTATAACACTCGAGAATTGGAGGCCCTGAAGTCACGGTTGCTTTTGGGGAGGTCCCTTATTAACCCACTGCTGTGTGACAGCAGTACCACAGATTTAGTGACATAAGCCAACAATTTATTTTCTCACTGTTTTGTGTGTCAGGAATCGAAGCCTGGCCTGGGTGCTCTGCCTCAGGTTGTCTCAGAAGGCTGTAATTAGGATCTCAGCCATGCCCAAATGGGGAAGGATCCACTTCCAAGCTCACAGCATTGTTGGAAAGGCCCAATTCCGTGTGGGCGGTTATCTGAGAGCCTCACTTCCTTAGTGGCTGCCCTCTGTTCCTTAGCTGAGGCCTTAGTTTGGAGACTTTCCTCAGCTGACCGCTGCATGTACCTCTTCGTATGGCAGCTTACTTCATCAAAGCTGGAAAGGGGGAGGATCAACAGAGAGAACCTGTTCACACGAAGTTGCAATCTTATGTTCCACTTCTTACGTGGAAGTGAAATGCCATCATCTTTGTTTGGTGACAAGCTCAGTTCCTGCCTGCATTTGGGGGGAGGGATTTTGGATGCAATGGCATGGATACCAGAAGATAGGGATAGACTGGGTCACTTTAGAGTATCTGCCAAGAAACTTAAAGGGAACTACCAAGTATTCTTTTCTAAAAAGCATACCCAAAAGTAGTCATGTAAGTGTTGATACTTCAAATTTAGGCAAATTATATAACACCATATGAAAAGGAATAATAATGTTAACTGTGCTTGACAGGTGACAGGGACTCAGCAATTGTTTATAAGACAATATTTATGCTGTATTTGCAGATCTCTTTACGCATAAAGACTTTTGACCACCACCATTTCCTTTCCTCCTCAAAACAGCTCTGTGAGAAAGGTAAGGCAGATATTCCCATGTTAGAGAAACAGAACATGATGGTAACAAAACTAGTAATCACTAAAGCCAAAAATCAAACTTGTTGCCTTCTTACCGTAATTTTTTCCTGGGTTTATTGGAGATCTGATGAGTTTGCCATGAGTTCAAGAAACCCAAACTAGATGAGATTTCTCACATCCTTTCTGCCATAACACCGTTGCCCCATATAATACTCCTTTTATCTCTTATTTTTAGTCAAAATGAGTTTTAAATGACTTTATTAAAGTATCAAATATTTTTTGAATAGTATTTAAAAGCAGTCCCCTGTCCATCTTCCTCCTGTTACTTTTGTCTCTTTGATTATCTGGGTATTTACTGTTATGTCTCTAAGCAGATTGTTTTGGTCCTTCTTAATTTTTAAGTTTTGGGTATTACCTGTTGACTTCCTACTGTAGAAGTTAATATCCATCACTCCACACCACAGCAGTATACTACATAAGCACACACATGGAATGTGTACATATGTCCCACTATTATCCTTCCAATTACTATTTTTTTCAACAGACATTTTAACATTACTAATTATATATTAAATTCTTAATTCTTTTCCTTTTTATTTTCTTACCATTTTTCTCTAGAGTTTATAGTTTTTTTTATTGTGATTAATCTTCTATATATGTATAGACAGTGCAATTCCAAACTCAATATGTTCGGATCCATCAGCTTTTCCATACATTTTCTATCTCTGAAGAATCTCATCTGAGCCTTCCTATTTTTTCAAATCTGGGCAGACCACCTTCTACGCAGAAATCGACCTGGGAACTCTCGTCACCATCTTCTGGAGATTTGTATTGCTCTTCTCCTGTATTAGATGTTCTCTCTTCTTCATCTCCTATCTGCTTTTATTTTGTGGTACACATCTCCAAAGTGATTTCCTAAAAATGTCTTTATTCTGTTTTCCTCTTCGATGGTTATATGAAGCTCTAGAATTGGAAGTAAGTTCCCTCTAGAAATTTAAAGCGATTACTGTACTGTCTTCTAGATATCACTGCCATTGTAAGCTTTACTCTATGTTGATTTGGTTGGGATGCTCAGTTGGGGAAACTTTGATGTTTAATCTTTGGATCTTTCTTCCGGACCTAGACACATGTTCTAGAAAATCAAGTGCCTAAAGTAATGAGAGTTCCTAAGACTAAGTATGGAAACAGGGCTCAGAAATGTCTGCATATGGTATTGTTCTGTTTTCTTAATCACCTGAGTTTTAGTGCATTACCAAATCCTAAACTGTCTGTCATAGAGCCCTGTTTTACTCTCTTCCAGAATAAAGTCTTAGACTTTTGCAAGATTGAGGGAAAAATAATTATCACGATATAGAGTGGAAGAGGCACATAGGGATCTGACTGCTTATAAAACACATTTTCAAATAGTTCCTACTTTCCCCTTTTAATTCACTTCTGCTTCCAGATATATCTACTATGAAATTTTTGCATCTTTTATGGTATCATCAGATTGATGTCTAGTCTTTTCAATGGGCTGCTTTGGATCCAGTTCTCAAGTCAGCTAGTCATGTGTCATACATAGCTTCCAGAATATTTTTATTCCAGCTTCCTCTCTTGTTGCACTTTTCTTTATGTTTATGTCTTTAAAAATATACTTGTGTCACTTTAATGAAATTTTGGGAAAAAGATAAAGAAGATATGTATGTCTGTTCCATCTGATGTATTTTTCCCTAGAAGTTCTTGGGAAACTTTCTCTAACTTGAAGAACTGTCAGAGATGCTTCACCCTTCTAGAGAGTTAGCTAAAAAACTGCCAGACAGATTCTCAGCTACTACTTTTATGACTTGGCCTCCTGGGAATATTAGTATTAGGCTGGAGAACCTTATTTCCTGATGAGTTGGGAGAGAACTAAAATATAATTTGGGTTCATTTTTTATTTCTTGGTCTTTTGGGACAGAGTCTCACTGTGCAGTTCAGGCTGGTCTTGAACTGACTTTGTAGCCCAGGCTGGCTTTGAACTCGCAATCATACTCCTGCTTCAGCCTCCCAAGTGCTGGTATTACAGGTGTGTGCTACTGTGCCTGGCTCTGGGTTTATTTTTTAAATTGGCACAGTTCTATTAGAAATTATCTATCTATCTGTGTATCTGTCATCTATTTGTGTATGTATCTATATTGTGTGTGTGTGTGTGTGGGGGAAACAAGTCTAGAAACATTGAAATATTTGGGGTAAGTTAGTTCTTCTGAGGATACTCATCTCATTCCATTTTTTTGGGACAGGGTCTCATTATGTAAGGCTGGCCTTGAACTCACTTTGTAGCCCAAGCTGGCCTTGAACTCACAGTGATCCTCCTGCCTCAGCCTCCCTGAGTGCTGGGATTACAGGTATACTCCACCACACCCAGCTCATTCTATTTTAAATGCAAACCAAAATACTATGCTTATTCCACATGAGCATCTCAATCATCCTTCCTCATACATTCTCAGAAAATATGCAGGGGGAAAAAAGCCTCCATCTGCCTATATATAGAGAAAGCCAAATGCTCCCTCCCATTTTATCCCACAGAGGACTTTCCTTACTATTTTTGGCATCCTCAGCCTCCAACCCACCTGTCAGAGAATTGGACTGATTATTTTCATACTTTTTGTTCTTATTTATACATTTATTTTTGTTATTTAACTTCTTTTTAGGAACAAGTTATAAACTTTGGGCCTACAGAAAAGTCAAGCATGAAATTAAATTTTTAAAAGGCTCAAACCATGTTACTGATTTTAGTGATCAGATTTTCACCATTCACTATCCTTTGTAATTTAGTGTTATGTAAATATGCTACATGTAATGGCTGTTATTGAGTCACAGAATTATTGTAATAGGTATATGATACTATATGTCCAAAACCAAATATAAAGCATTCTTATTTTATATTTCATATTCAATTTATCAAAAATGGAGATACCGCTCAGTGGTAGAGTTCTTGCCTTGCATGCACAAGGCCCTGGGTTCAGCCCTCAGCACCACCAAAAATTTTTTTTTTCTTTTGTGGTGCACTTACACTATACCAGGCTTTGTGTCAGAGACCAGGGCTACGAAGATGTCACCGCATGGACCTTGTGGTATAGTGAGGGTACACATTTGTAAAAATTTACTATGAAGCATGATTATGGACTAAAGGTAGGAATATAGTATATTCTGAGAACAGAGAACAAAGCAGGAAATCTTCTAGAGGAAGTGAACAGAGCCTAGAACCAGTTCATAAACATGGTTAGGAGGAGGGCTATGACACACGAACAGGAGGGAAAGATGAGAATAGTGTATGTACAGACAAGAACCATTGCACAGAATAAGAAATTTCAAGAATATAGAAGCAAAGGAAGGGAGATAGATACCCACATGATAGAGGCCAGTCATAGAACTTTATTGAAAACAGCAATAAAAGCAGTTAGTTAACTCCATTTCTTTTCTCTCTTTTATGGTATTTTTCTTCCTTTTAAAAAATAGTATGTTCGTGAAACATAACAAACACATTCATCGTGGGGAATTGGTAATACGTACTGCATCTAGATCTTTTTTACTTCCCCTTCTCCTCTCCCTCCCATCTCTACCCATCTCTAGATCCGCTTCCCATCTCCCCAAAGTCTGTCTCCTTGTTTCCTACAGTCTGTCAAATTCAGTTTCTTAAGCTCTCTGAACACATTAGAGATGAAATAATATTTACTATTGCAAATAATCAATTTCAGTCTTATAGGTCAGTGCATCTGCTAGCTTTTGGTGAGTAACATACCACCCTAAAATTTATGCTTAACAATAATCATCTTTTTTTTACTTATTTTAAAAATTAAAAAAACTAACAAAACAACAATGAAGACAAAATCAGAACAACACAAAAACAACAAAAAATGATACATGACCTCAAAACAAAATCATAGGAATTTACAGTGGTTGTTACATTACATACTGTTATCTTCGGTGAAGGTGCTCAGTCCACCAGACATAAGAACGTAAGATTGATCAAACAATCAAAGACGGTAACAAGTGTAAAAAAAAAAAAACATTGGAAATGATGCAGAGCTTCACCATACAAGATGGTAGGAGCTCAACAATGGTTCTTATACTGCATATTGTTGTTTTCAGATCAGTCATTCTGATTACCAGATTCAAGCGCTCAAAATTGGTCAAGAAGAAAGAAAATTTTAAGCATTAACTTTTCCTTTCAATAAACCACAGACATCAGCAATACACCTATTCCAGCTACCCTTATATATACATATAAATTTTGTTTTTCATTTAAAAAACCCCAAATACCAAAAACAAATACATAAAGAAAACAGCATAGAGAATAATAAAAATGATACAAAATTTCAAAACATGGTAATAGGATATTAACAATGGTTGTTATATTACATAATGTCATCTTCAAAATGGTTGAACATAGAACCAAATGTAGGCATGCAAGATTGATCAAACAGTTACACATTAACAGTTCTTTTCAGTAAACCAACAGATATTAGTAGTACAATTGTCCTAGCTAGCCTGTGTATACGTATGCATACTTTTTCCCTCTTCCTTCTTTTTCCTCTCCCTTCCTTCATCCCAGTTTCCACTCCCCTCCTTCCTACTTGAGCAGTTACTTTTCCCTTTCACAATATCTATTTTACCTTTTGGATATTATTTACTCTTTCAGGTTCTTATAGTAGGGAGGAAATATGATGTTTACACATGTGAATCTGATTTATTTCACTTATGAGTATGGTCTCTAGTTGTGACCATGTACCTATAAAAGCCTCTAGTTTATTTTTCTCTATAGCTGAGTAATACTCCATTGTATAAAAATACTACATCTTTTTTATCCATTCCTCAGCTGATGGGCATTTGGGTTGTTTCCAAGATTTAGCTATTACAAATTGTGCTGCTATAAACATGGGTGCATATATATCACTGTGGTATGATGCTTTCAGTTCTTCTGCAAAAATACCCAGGAGGGGAATAGCTGGGTTAAATGGGACCTCTCATCCCAGTTTACTGAGGAATCTCCAGACTGATTTAACAATACCATCTTAAAGCTCATTGTCCTGCCATTTGTCCATCTACGCTGGAATCAGCTGAGTAGTTCTTCTGGCGTAGGCCAGCCTGACTGACTTGGCTGGCTTTGTTCATGTGACTGCAGCCCCCTGTGTGTCATTGGGGGCTGCCAAATTGAGCATGGCCTCAGCGGACCAGCTTGGATGCACAGCATCACTCACAGATAGCCCTTCCTGTACCTTCAAGCAGGCTCTTCAGGGATTGCTCATAGAGCAATCTCAGGTTTTGAGAGAGTGAAGATATGTGAAAGCTTCCAAGAGGTCCGAGCTTGAAACTACCTCAACACTCCTTTCACCACAGCGCTTGGAGTTAGTTATAAAATCCAGCTCTGCATCATTTCCAATGTTCTTTTTTTTTTACTTGTTACTGTCTTTGATTGTTTAATCAATCTTACGTTCTTATGTCTGGTGGGCTGAGCACCTTCACCGAAGATAACAGTATGTAATGTAGCAACCACTGTAAATTCCTGTGATTTTGTTTTGAGGTTATGTATCATTTTTTGTTGCTTTTGTGTTGTTTTGATTTTGTCTTCATTGTTGTTTTGTTAGTTTTTTAAATTTTTAAAATAAAAAAGTAAAAAAAAAAGATTATTGTTAAGCATAAATTTTAGGGTGGTATGTTACTCACCAAAAGCTAGCAGATGCACTGACCTATAAGACTCAAATTGGAGTCACTCTAGTCAAGTTAGATTGTTGGAAATAGCTCCAAGGAGCTACTGCCACTTTTGTAAATCTGCCACAGCCAATTGGTGGACCGATGGTCTTGCATGTGCAGCCATAGGAAATTCTCATTCTTTTCCTTCCCACTTTCTCATAAACAAAAGTATCAACCTTTAAACCTCACTTAGAATAACCAACATCCTGTTTAGCCTCGAATGATCCGACTTTTAGAACTGAAAATCCTGTGTGCTAGCAAAGTCTTTAGTCCTGTGAAAACCAGGTCAGTTAATCACCTCCTATCTTATCACAAGTGGAATATTTTAAGTCAGTCTAGTCAAGTTAGATTGGTTAGAGTTATTTTCAGGAATTTTAGAATTGAGTTTGGGAGATGAGCAGCAGAATGTCTTGAGAAATTTTGAGAGATAAAACAGATACTTGATGGTTATGTTTCCTACCTTGTAAAACACAAATGTGAAATAAGAGAATGAATCTAAACTGCAAAGGACACAGCAGTATATCTGTTGTTGGTTTATATTCATTGACAGTCTACATCCTGTTGTTTAACCCTTTCCTGTGTTGTAAGAGGTAATAAATTCCAGATTAAAATTAAGCTAGTTTGAGTCAGATTTCTATCAGTTGTACTCCCGCTTTTGTCAACTGCAATCCCAAAATACCCCCACTAGTATCTGGAAATTTCATAATAATCAAGAGATTCTAAAATGCAGACTAGGCAAAATTGATTAGGATTTCCATATCCAAGTTGAGAAACTAACAGCCCATAAAATGTGATAAGAGAATTAAACTATAGCATGCTGTTTCTGGAGATTCAGACCACATGCCCAGTAAAGCTCATCTTTGTAGGCCATACTTAGAACAATAGAATTTGTAGCATCTCTCATTCCTCAGACTATATTCAAGTAAGAGATAAACTCTGGTTCCAATAGAAGACTGCACTGAAATGATTAAGCAAAGTTTTCTGCTTCAAACCAATGATCTAAGACTCTCAAAAGCAATGCCATGTTTTGTTGAATCTTGGAAGATGAATTCTCTGCTGGGCTTTGAAGATAGTTTCTGCCAGGGATATAGCTCAGCAGCACATTGTCTACCTGGAAAGTGCCAGGTTCGATTCCCGGTATTCCCCCAAAAGTTTCTGATTAGGAGCTGTGGAATGGGAGTGTCATGAAAATACCAGAAATATCAGGGGTTTTGGGGTCCTAAGTTGGTTCCAAGTGCTTTGCTGAGTAACTCCTACTTGATGATGTGATGCCTCTTTTAATGCAGCATCCCTCTAAGAAGAGAAAACACAATTTAAAAATTACAGTGCTAAAAAATCAAGCATTGTTAAAATATTTTGATATTTTGAAAGTTACCTTCTGTGCAAACTTTGGTAAACTCCATTTAAATTAAATTGGTAAATCCATTTAAAAATTAAACGTGAGTTATTTGGATAGAAGGCTTAACTCTCTAATCTCAGAAGAGTTCAATTATATTACTATCATATTTTTAGAAAACTACCAGGGGAATAAAGGTCCTTTTAGTTTTATTTAAAGGCAGCTGGATTTATAATCCATATTTAAAAAGTGCTGTAAGGGTTACAATAATTATATGCAGGAAAATGCAAACAGCTTATTTTAAATGTGTGTGGAAGCAAAGGTTTCACTGAATTAAACCTTCAGGTTGTGTTTATCAGTGCCAGCACCTGTTTGTTGAAATTAAAATGAGTAACTTTACAAAATTCTTTCATTTTACTTTGCTGTGTTTGTTACTTGCATTGAATATATATTCTTTCCTCTGAGATATAAAGTCTTTTTCTTCATATTTTAGCAAGTAAAGGGATTTGGTCAGAAGTTACAGGGTACAAGAAGACTCTGTGCCTCACTATTTGTCAAGGGTATTGTTTTCATTCTGACCACGTTTATTGTGCAACTGCTGTGCGTAGTATATTATTATTATCATTAAGTATTTCTTAGAGGCTTCTCAGGTGGTGGACTAAAGGCTAACAGGAAGAAAAAGCATATTTTTATTACTCTCTAGGATTTTGTAGTTTAAGAAAGGTGACAGTGAAGAGACAGAACTGAGCAAAACTGGGGTGAATATATTAAGTAAATAAATGATATAAATATTTATCAAAAGAATTACTGTTTCAGAAGTAGATTAATGGATGGTACAGTTTTAGAAAGAAAATAATGCATGGGAAGATAATTACCTTGTATATTAATTAAAGAACAACATATAGCTGAGTAGAATTTGAAGTCTGTGTGTGTATATGTATATATGTGTGTGTCTGGATAGACACGTGTGTGACTGTGTGAAGTGGGGTGGGGTGATGGTGATACATTTCTAAGAATAGGATGGAACTTGGGAGAATCACCAGCACACTTCTATGTCACTGAATGAATTGTTTTGGTTTTGTTTGTACTTGGGAGTGAGCCAAGGGCCTTTTGCATGCTAACTAAGCATGTGCTCCCTCACTGAGCTACAGTCCTGAGTATAATTTGCATGAATCAGAGCCTGAATGAATTTGCATCAATCAACAAATGAGTGAATGAATAAACTGTGAAGAACAGAAACTCTGAAATAGTGATAGGAACACAAAAAGCCAGAAGGGAGAAAAACCAAGCTATATAAGATAGTCCAGAGTAGTCTTATTGTAACAAAAACCTACTGGACATAGTATGTGCTCTCTGGGAATCTATCAAGTGGTGAGAAATCATCATGAGTCCTTTTGAGGTAAGATATAGGTATTCATTCATTATATGCCAGAAATAGCCATATTTGGGAGAAACATTAAGAATGAGTCAGCATTAGGCAGGTAATAGGGAAAAGAAACTTTCCAAGGAAACTGCATGTTTCATCTGTAAATGACAAAATGTTGGGTTTATAAAGTGGGGCTTAAATGTAGAGTGAGATAACTTAGTGCCTGCTAACAAGTACAATTAATTGAAGCCTTGTGCTGGGTGAAGGTAGGAAGCACTTTTGGGGTTAATTTTTAGAGAGTTTATTTATTTTTCCCTTCAAGTTTTATCTTGTATTAGTACACATTTGCACTACATAATGATTACATTCCTTGTGAGGTATTGGTACATGTACAGAACACAACTTCATTCCTTTCATCATCCTCTTTCCCTTCTCTTTCTCTTCCCTCCCTCCATGTCTTGGTGCCTTTCCTACTTGTAAAAGATCTATTTTCCATTTCTTACCACTTATCTTTTTTTTTTTTTCTGTATATTTTTGTTTTCTCATGTAAGGGAAACTATATGATACTTAAGTTTTTGCGTCTGACTTATTTCACTTAACATCATGGTCCCAAGGTGCATCCATTTTCCTATAAAGGACTCAGGTTTATTCTTTTTTATGGCAGAGTAGTACTACATTATGGATAAATACCACATTTTCTGCATCCATTTTTCTGTTGATGGGTATGTAGGCCACTTTCACATTTTGCTATTGCAAATTGAACTGCTGTAAACACGGACATGCATGGATTATTGTAATACGAAGTCTTTAACACTTTTGGGAAGTTACCTAGAAGGAGAATAGCTAGATTGGATAGAATTTCTAGGTTTAGTTATTTGAGGTCTTTCTATACTGATTTCCCTATGGTTGTACCACAGTAGTACCTCGGTTCACGATCTCGATTCTCTGTACAATTCTGGTTGCAAATGGAACTGAATGAGAACCAAATTAGATTTCTCCATAAGACAAACATTAAGCCTAACCAATGAACTTATTTGGCTCTAGACCAACTCAGTTTGAAATGAGAATCATGGAAGCAGGTTTGTGAACTGAGGTACCACTGAGTTTACCCTCCCACCAGCAGTGTAGAAGGGTTTCTTTTTCCCTGTAGTCTCTTCAGCATTTGTTACTGTTCAATTTCTTGATGATAGTCATTCTTTCTAAGTGAGATGGATTCTTCCTTAACTGTTTCAAATTGCATTTCTTTAATGGGAAGAGATATTTAACATTTTTTATGTACTTATTGACCATTTGTGTTTCTGAGCGGTATCTATTAGTTTCAGTTGCCCATTCTTTGATTGGGTCTTTTACTGTGTGTGGGAGTCTACATTTTTTTAGTTCTTCATATATTCTAAATATTAGTCCTCTGTCCACAGAATACCTGCCATCAGTGTGGTACATTTGTTAAAATTGATCTACTAATATTGATACATTATTATTAACTAAAGTTTACAATTCAAATGAGGGTTCACCTTATATTTTATGTGGTTTTCTGGCTTTTGACAAATCCATAATGTCAGGGAGCTATCATTCCAGCACTTTACAAGATAGTTTCGCTTCCCTAAATGTCCCTTGTGTTCCACTTTCTTATCCCTTTCCTTCTCCTTTAAATCACTGATCTTTTTACTGTCTCCATTGTTTTGCCTTTGCCAGAATGTCAGATTGACTAGTTGGAATCATACAATATATAGCCTTTCAGACTGGCTTCTTTCATTTAGTAGTATGTAGTCAATGTTACTTCACACTTTTTCATTGTTTCATAGTTCATTTTACTTTAGGGCTGAATAATTTTCTAGTGTGTGGCTGTACTATGATAGTCCATTTATCTGTTTCACCAACTGAAGGACTTCAAGGTTTGGGTAATTGCCAATGAGTACAGTGGATGAATTGTATGTTAAGAGTAGGCTTAGCTTTGTAAGAACTTCCAAACTGTCTTCTAAAGTAGCTGTACCATTTTACGTACATTCAGTAATGAGTGAGAATTCCTGTAGCTCTACACTAGCATGAGGCTTTTTTTTTTTTTTTGGTTTTTCTCCGGCACTGGGAACCGAACTCACAACCTTGCGCTTGCCAGGCAGGCGCTTTGCCGCTGAGCTAAATCCCCAGCCCCCTAGCATGAGGCTTTTTAAAAATTAAGTTTACTGGTATGTTTTAGATGTGCATAACTATCACATGCATCATAAAGAATTTGTACCTGTACATGATATATCTTCATTCTTTTTTCTTTCTTCCCATTCTCCTCCCCTCCCTTCAACCCCTGTAATAAATGTATATTGCATATCATTGTTTTTATTTGCAATTCTCTAATGACATCTGATGTTAACATCTCTTCATATTATTATTTGCTGTCAGTGTATATTTTGTGGTGAAGTATCTGTTCAGATCTTTGGCCTATGTAAAAATTAGAGTTTTTAAAATTGTTGTTTAATACAAAAAACAAAAAAATTGTTGAGTTCTGTGCATATTTTAAATATTTTTTAATCAGATGAATATTGTGCACAGATCTGCCAGTCTGTGAATTATCTTTACATTTTTTTAAAAAAGAGAATAGTTTAAAAAAGAGAACAGTGGCAACATACCAACATCACAGACATAAACAAAACAAAGCAAGCACCTTAAAAGTGATACAGGGTTTCAAAACAAAATGATAGAAATTAACAGTGGTTGTTATATTACGTATTGTTATCTTCAACTACATTGCTCAGATTACCAGATGTAAGAATGGAAGACTGTTTAAACCATTAAAGAGAATTAAAAGAGAATTATTAGATAAAACAGAGATGGTACAGTTTCACTAGAAAAGATGGTAGGAATTCATCAATGGTTGTTCCATTTTTGTTGTTTGTTCCAACAATATCAATGGTTGTTCCATATTGTTGTCTTCAACAGTTGCTCAGATTACCAGATATAAGAATGCAAAATTGGTCAAAATGCATTCTTTTAAGAATATCTTTCACAGAGCAAAATTTTGAAATATAATGTGAGAATAAGTACAGTTTATCAGTTTTCATTCTCACATATCATGTGTTGATATTATATATAAATTGATATTATATCTAAAATGTAATTGCCATCTTCAACATCACCTGTGTTTTCTCCTGTTATTGTCCAGAAGTTTTATCATTCTACATTTAGGTTTATGATCCATTTTGAATTAATCTGTGAAAGTATGAGGTCTCTGTTCTATTTTTTTCTTTACATTTGGATATATAGTTCCAACATCAACTTATTGAAGGGCTATCCTTTCTCCATTGGATTGCCTTTGCTCTTTCATCAGAGATCTGCTGCTTGTATTTGTGTGGGCCTATGTCTAGGTTCTGTTCTGCTCCACTTATTGACAGTCATGAGCCACAACAATGTCCCTGAAATTTATAATGGAGTGGGAAATTCCTCGTGCATGGTAACATCACAGGTATCATAATCCTGTAAGGTACAATGCTTTCCTCATATGTTCATAGCAATGCTAGTGTAAATAGACCTGGGAAAGCATGTGTATTTATGTTTTTGTTTTTAACAAAATATTTTAAAAATGAAAAAATAAACCAAAAAAACTAAACAAATTTAAACAGAAAAAGCTTATAGAATTAGGATATAAAGAAAGTAAATATTTTCCCACAGTCGTATAATGTGTATTTTAAGCTAAGTGTTTTGTAGAGTCAAGAAATTATAAAAGGTTTATAAAATAAAGTAAGCTATGATTAATTTACTATTGAAGGAAGAAGTTTTTAAAACAAAATTTAGTGCAGCCTGAGTATACAGTGTAGTGGATGGTCATGTCCTAGGCCTTTCACATTTAGCACTCACTCCCTGACTCACCCAGAGCAAATTCCTGTCTTGTAAGCTGCTTTATATTATTACTGTGCTTTTTCTATGGTTAGATATGTTTAGATACACAAATGCTATTGTGTTACATTTACCTACAATATTTAGTATAGTAACATGATGTATAGTTATAGCATAGGAGCAAAGGTCTACATCAGATAGCCTAGGTTTATAGTAGATTATACTACTTAGGTTTCTATAAGTACACTTTACAATGTTTGCTATGACAAAATTGCCCATGGATGCATTTCTCAGAATAAGTGATCCATGACTGTACTTTTCTATTCTTTCACTAGTACCACATTGTCTTTATTATTATAACTTTATAGTAGGTCTTAAAGTTACACATAAGGGGAATCTTTTGTTTTTCACTTAACGGTTCCCAGAATTTGTAATTTTATAGCCATCTAATGAAATTTGAAAATTTTCTAGGTGATTATATCATGTTATGAACAGTGAACGTCATATTCAGCAATCCATAACTTTTTAAATGGCATATTTTATTGAGCCCAGGCAAACCCTTTAAAATATATCATATAAGAAATAGTAGCAATGAATTCTCTGGAAAATTCTCACTAGAAAAGAGTCAACTACTTCTACAGAGTCTACAAGATTTTTCTGTAGTTGTTTTTGCCATGCATGTTAGACTTTGGGCATTGATAGTCGCTGCTGGCTTCAGTGTCTTTGTGAAACATCTGCTTTACTGTAGGAGTAGGCAGACACATGTTTAAATTTGATTAGTCAGCAAATAATGCATTTTGGAGGTGAAGAAAGAGGATAGCAAGTTTGAAGTTTCACAGCTGCAGCACTTTGGCCACAGCAGATAGCACAAGAAAAGTTTGATTTAGAAAAATTTTAAAAAGAGGTCAACCTCCCTAGAATTTTTCTGAATTGAGGGATTTCCTAACAATAAATAATTTATCTGAACCTTACTTTCTTTTCTGTGAACAAAGCACATTTGCAAAGAACAGAAGAACTGATTTTCCCCACCTGGTAGCAAAAATTTGGAAAAAATACTTTGCTTTGTGGGTGCCCTGATATCTCAGTTTTTGAAATTTATAAGCATTGATTCAGAAGACAGAGCTAAAGTTAATGGAGGGAAGTCTAGAGAGTCAGGATTTTGCTCAATATATGGAAGCTGTTCCTCTGTGCTTGCCTTGAGAAGTGATGAGGTCCTTGTTAATGAACATATTCAATCACAAGCGTATACTACCTGGAGATGAACTTCTTCTGACAGAGGGGCTGCTGAACAGAGTCCAGCAATAAGGATGGGGTGACCTATTATATGTTTTCATTGTCTGAGAATCTATTAATTAAAATTCGATAAATTTTGGTATGTTTATGCTGAAAACTGTAAAAACTCCATATTACTTTATCTTTAACTAGACCTATCAGTGATCCTACAGGACCTAACACAATTTTGTTTTTAAAAATATTTTCTATGTGATGCTTTGGTCAACAGAGATATTATTTACCTTTTATGATATAATGTTTAATACTATTATATGTTGTTGAAACTCCATACAGAAATGTTATAGATAATTTGGAAAACAGAGGATAAATCTACCTATAGTCTGACAGTTCTAATGGAGTTGTGGGAAATCATTAGTATTCACAGCTTTGAGTAAGAAGTCCAAAAAATATTGGTTGAGAGACTAATGTATGGGAACCAGACCCTTGGCTTGTGAATGGCTCTAATTGCTTGGTATATTCCCTCCATTTGGCTCTTTTTTTTTCTGGTACCGGGAATTGAACTCAGGACCTTGCGCTTGCTAGGCAGGCGCTGTGCCACTGAGCTAAATCCCCAGCCCCTGGCTCTTTTTTTTAACATTCATTTTGCTACCATATATAGTGATCATCCTGAACTGATTAAAGTTTTGACTTTATTCAATATGAAAATTCAACTATGTAGAATCTGATAAAATCAGATTTAATTATATTGAAGTAATATACTGCATACAGAATACTCTATAAATATCTCCTATGGTATATCCCATCTTAGAACCAACCAGAAAAGACTTCAGAATCTTCTTTTAACCCCGAATACTGAGAACTAAGGCTTTAACGCATGATCTTTGGGGGACACATATGTAAGCCACGGCATCATTTTCCTACCACAAGATTATAAAACGCATCAATATTACAGTTTCAGGATTATTTGCTCCTATGTCTTCTGTACCAAAATTGGTAGTTTAATCAATAGTTATTGACTAAAATAATAAAAATAAATAAATGATGAGATAGAGTTGATTTTGATGGCAGAAATTATTGTAATTTATCTGTAAATTACCTTGCCCCTTTTTAAAAAATGGATTTATTTAGAATCTAAAGTTACAAATTTCAGTTGTGCTTTTACTTCATACAGGGAGAAAAATGACATTTAGTATTGAAGAGTTTAAGAATTCACACAAATTTCAACTATATTTATTTTCCAAGTTAAAGTCTTCTGTGTTCTTATATCTATGTGTGCCATGTCATCTTCCATTTCCATTTATATTTTGTAGAGTTTCAACTATAAACATTTTATGCCTTGGTTTTTCACCTAACAGGTAGTAAGCCTTTTACATGTTATTACATAATTTCATTAATTCTCAGCAGTCATGGCTCCCTTATAGAGCCACTATGACAATTCAGTGAATCATGAAAAATGCCTGGGCTGCAGTAGCTGCTTAGTGGACACTTGTTGCTTTCCTTTTACTGTCCTTCCATTCTTTGTTGATGGCTATAACTCTGATTAATAAAGATATAATCCATACAGTGATAACACCAATCTATTTTTGAATGCTCTGTGCCAGCAAACTATGCTAACCACTTTACAAGTCTTATTAAATTCTTATGATAATCATGTAAAGCATGTATTACTATTATCCTGGTTTTATTTTACTTTATTTTATTTAGTTTTATTCTTTATGGTTCTGAGAATCAAAACTTAGACCCTAGTGCTTGCTGTGTAGACATTCTACCCTGAGCAAAATCTCAAGCCCTGTCTTCATTTTCAGATGCACTCAAATTAGAGAAAATTTAAGAGACTTGCTTAAGGAAAGTAATGAACAAAAATTACCATAAATATGAATAGTTGTATTAGTCAGAGTTCTCCACAGAAATAAAATCAATAGGAGATATGTATAAAGAGATATAGATAGATTGATATGAATATAAATAGATATAGATAAGGAAATACAGAGAGCAATACATATCAAGAAAGATATTTTTGAGGCATCTGCTCAGGTGATTACACAGGCTGAGAAATTCTGTAATTCTGCAAGCTAGGGACCCAGAAAAATCAGTGGTATAATTCAAAGGCCTGAAAGCCACTGGCTGGTATAGTTAGAGCCAGAAAACCTGAGAGCCAAGGGCATCTAGTAAGACAAGAGCTGTGTCCCAGCTCAAGCAGTCAAGCAGAGAGCGAATCTGCTCCTCCTTTACCTCTCATTCGTTCAAGCCCTAAAAGATTGCATGATGTTTGCCCACACTGAGAGGGCCATCTGATTTACTGGTTCAAATGCTAATCTTGCCTGGAAATACTCTCACAGACACAAGCAGAAATAATGTTTAACAAGATATCTGCACATTCCAAGATACAATAAATTTCACACATAAATCTATCATTAAGTAGGTTTTACCTTTACTGTATATGTTTTAGGGTGAATGTTAAGAATGGAATCTGTAAAACACCCTTGAAGTGGGGCTGGTGAGCAATCCAACTTTGTGGGTCCTCTTCTGTCTGTCTCAGACAGAAGCTTTCTTTCTCTCAATAAATTCTTCCTACTCTTAAAAAAAAAGAATTGAATCAATTGGGTGTGTGAGTGTGTGAAAATTCTGGCAAGATTTAATGTTGCAATCTGAGTTTATAAGCAGTCTGGAGGCAGAATTCTGCCTTTCTGGGGACACTGGTCTCTTGTTTGAAAGCCATCAACTGATTGAATGAGGTCTGCTCACGTTATGGAGAATAATGTGCTTAACACAGAGCATACTGAGCCATATCCAGATCACATCTAAAAACACCGTCATGGTAGCAGGTAGATGGCGTTTGACCAAAAAAAACTGGATGCTATAGACTAGCCAAGTTGAGACATAAGATTACCATCATAATAAACTAGAATATCAGTTTTAAATTTTTTTATTTTTCAAATTTTATTTTAAACAAAAAATAAAACAAAATTTCAAAACAAGGTAACTGGAGAGTAATAATGGTTACTACATTACATATTGTTATCTCTAAACTAGTTAGTCAGAGTCCAAGATACAGGCATTTAACTGTCCAAACAATATTAGCACAAACCTTTCTTTTCAGTGAACTAAGAAATTAGTAGTATAACTATCTTAACTCATATCTATCTATTATCTATCTATCTATCTATCTATCTATCTATCTATCTATCTATCTATCTATCTGCTTTTCCCTTCCTTCTTTTTTTCTTTTCCCTAACCTGGTTTCTCTTTTCTCTTGAACAGTTTTTTCCCATTTCACAATATCTATTGTACATTTTGGATTTCACTTACTCTTTCAGCTTCTCATTCTAGGGGGACAAAATGATGTTTACACATGTGAATCTGATTTATTTCACTTATGAGTATGGTCTTGAGTTGCATCCATTTACTCATAAAAGTCTCCAGTTTATCTTTCTTTATGGCTGAGTAGTACTCCATTGTATAAAAAGACTACATTTTTTTTTTAATTTTAAAGAGAGTGGTAAGTGAGAAACAAAGAAAGAAGGGGCTGGGGATTTAGCTCAGCGGCAAAAGCGCCTGCCTGGCAAGCGCAAGGTCGTGAGTTCGGTTCCCGGTACCGGAGAAAAATCAAAAAA